>NC_091293.1:14597746-14692746 GCF_038502225.1 Cherax quadricarinatus | reverse complement strand
ATGAATGAGAGTGGAGAAAGGGATTACATAGTAGGTACAATTCAGTCTGAGAGACATAAGGAAGTTATTGCAGTGATGCATGACCCACCACAGAACTGCAGGAGGTCAAGAGAGGAATATGAAGAGAGCAATGGTGGACACACTAGCTGAGGTGGCCAGAAGGGCTCACTCGAGTAGAGCAAAGTTACTGGTTATGGGCCATTTCAACCACAGGGAGAGTGATTGGGGAAACCTGGAGCTACATGGGGATCACGAAACATGGAGACCCATGATGATGGATGTGGAACTGTAAAACCTCATTCATCATCATGTTAGGGACACTACCAGAGAGAGCAAGACTGGACCTCGTGTTCACCCTGAGTAGCCCAGATACTGAGGATATCACATATGAAAGGCCCCTTGGAGCTAGTAATCATGCGGTTCTGAGCTTTGAATGCATAGAGTTGCAAGTACAGAGGGTAACAGGAGTAGAATGGGAGAAGCCAAACTACAAAAGGGGGACTACACAGGTATGAGGAACTTCCTGCAGGAGGTAAGGTGAGAAAGAGAATTGGTAGGAAAATAAATGAAATGATGGATTACTTAACAACAAAATTCAAGGAGGCAAAGGAAAGGTTTGTTCCCAAGGGCAATGGAAATAATGGGAAGATCAGAACGGGTGCTTGGTTTACCCGAAGGTGTAGGGAGGCAAAAACTAAGTGCACTAGAGAATGGAAAACGTACAGAAGGCAAAGGATCTAGGGAAAATAAAGAGATTAGCAGAAGAGCCAGAAATAAGTATACAGATAAGGGGTGAGACCCAGTGACAGTACGAAAATCACATAGCATCGAAAGTCAAGTCTGAGCCGAAACTGCTGTATAGCCACATCAGGAGGAAGACAGCAGTCAAGAACCAGGTAATCAGGCTGAGGAAATAAGGTGGGGAGCTCACAAGAAACGACCAGGAAGTATATGAGGAGCAAGGCATGAGATTTAAGAAAGTATTTACAGTGGAGACAGAAAGGACTCTGGGAAAAAAGAACAGCGGGACACACCAACAAGGGATATACAAACAATTGTTGAATGAAATACAACCGAGGAGAAGGTGATGAAAGGGCTATGTGACCTTGCTACCTCAAAGGAAGTGGGAATGGACATCTCCCTGAGGGTCCATAGAGAGGGAGTGGAGAAGCTGTGTGTGCCACTATCAACAATTTTCAACACATCCCTTGAAACTGGGCAAATACCTAAGGTATGGAAGACGGCAAATGTTGTCCCCATTTTTATGAGAGGAGACGAAAACGAGGCAGTAACTATAGACCAGTGTCACTGACGTGTATAGTATGCAAAGTAATGGAGAAGATTATCAGGAGGAGAGTGGTGGAGTACCTGGAACAGAACAATCTGCATGGATTCATGGAAGGCAAACCTATTGGAGTTTTATGACAAGGTAACAAAAGAAAGACACGAGAAAGAGAGGAGTGGGTTGACTACATTTTCTTGGACTGTAAGAAGGCCGTCGACATAGCTCCTCACAAGAGATTAGTGAAGAAGATAGAGGATAAGGCACGTATAACAGGAAGGGCATTGCAATGGATCAGAGAATACCTGACAGGTTGGCAATAACGAGTCGTGGTACGTGATAAGGTATCCTAGTGGGCGCCCGTGACGAGCGGGGTCCTACAGACGTCAGTCCTGGGACCAGTGCTATTTTTGGTATATGTGAACGACATGATGGAAGGGATAGACTCAAAAGTGTCCCTGTTTGCGGATGATATGAAGTTAATGAAGAGAATTAAATTAGATGAGGATCAGGCAGGACTACTATCACATGAATGACATGATGGAAAGGATAGACTCAGAAGTGTCTCTGTTCGCAGATGATGTGAAGTTAACAAAATCAGATGAGGATCAGGCAGGACTACTATTACGGTTTCTGGTAATCAAAGCCTGTTAACGTGGCCGTAATGGGAGCTTGGAGGGAAAATAAACACAGCAGTAAGTCTTTAAATTATATTTCCTTCACCAAGTATGATTAGAGGTATGTACAAGTATGGAAAATAACAGTATCACAGTGATCAAGAGACAAGGACAACAGCCAGAGACAGAGGCCACCGCTTTCAACCAGAGACTGGATGAATCTGGGAAGAGTGATTCGAGTGTTACCACAACACCTTCGCAATTGCCAGACCCACAATTTGATTGGCTGAACCAAGGTACTGATTTAACGATGGGGCCCTCTGAATCGTTAAACCCTTAGTATCTGGTTCGCTGGCTGTGAGGCAGCCTATATGAGAGTGTGTACATACGCCGAATAAATGTAATGTACTCTTTGCATGCCACACCCCCACCCCAAAAAGGCTCTAATGGCCAGAACTAGGCTTCCACCTCTATGGGTAAAGTGCCACCATGGCAAGGTACAATAATGGAACCTCCTTTCCTCTCAAACATCTAACTCATTAGATAGAGCTCAACTTTTCTCGAGACATAAAGCCAAACTCTAAACTTAGAGCATGACAGCAGAAAGTAGGGCTAACGTAGGTTCAAGACACCTGCATACGGTAGCAGAATATCCCCTCTCTAAAAAAAAAACCCACATCATTTAAATATGTATGCAAAAGGGGGAAAAAAGAGCTAATTTTTCCCCATAGTCCCTAACACATCCTAACCTAATATAATTCAATATTACATTCTAGAAGGAATATCAGCCAGGTTATTATCTTTGCCAGCTATATGCAGTCTTTTAATGTTGTAAAGTTGCAGCCTGAAACTCTGCTGCATAAGTCTTGTGTTGTGGTTCTTCATTTTATACAGGTAAACCAGAGAGTTGTGGTCACTGTAGACTGTGACCACTTGAGATGACTGGCCCACGTAGACTTCAAAATGTTCTAATGCCAATATCAGAGCGAGGGCTTCTTTTTTCAAGTGTGGAGTAGGCCCTCTGGTGAGGTTGGTATCTGGCCAAGTACTAAGCCACAGGTTGCAACCCATCGTCCGCAGTTTGTAGAAGTACTACCTCCATCCCTGACTCACAAGCATCAACCTGTAATGCAAATGTTTTGAGAAATCTGGAGACAGAAGAACGGGTGCAGTACAAAGGATGCGCTTTATTTTTGTAAAAGCGACTTGACATTCGGGGGACCATTGAAAGTGGGATTTGTGGCTGGTAAGGGAGGTTAGAGGGGCTATGACATCTGCAAATTTCTTACAGAATCTTCTATAAAATCCTATCATGCCTAGGAAACGTTGGAGGGATTTTCTATCATGAGGTACTGGATAATTTATAATGGCAAGAATTTTAGCAAACTTAGGGGCCACTTTGCCTCTACCTACTTCATGACCAAAAAAAATTAACAATAGACTGGCCAAAGAATGACTTAGATAAGTTGACAGTTAAGTGGAAACTATGACAAGTCTCAAAGAGAGCCTTAAGCCTAAACAGGTGTTGATCCCAAGTGTCCTACACCATCACAAGATCATCCAGATGAGCAGCCATGCCTTCAAGTCCTTTAATAGCCTGATGGATCAGTTTCTGGAATCATGACGGCGAGTTTTTCATTCTTAAGAGGGTTACTTTGTATTGATAATGACCTCGAGGAATTACAAAGGCAAAGATTTCCTTCGCCTTATTTGTTAAAGGTACCTGATAATAACCTTTAAGTAGGTCTAGTTTAAATATAAAAGTGGTATTACCCATGAAGTCGATTACGTCATCCAGACGTGACAGAGGGTAAGCATCTGAAATAGTGGCCTCATTTACCTTGCTGTAGTCTGTACACATTCGAAAACCTCCATCAGCTTTCTTAACAAGGATGCACGGTGAAGCCCACGGACTAGATGACTCCTCCACTAACCCATGCTCTAATAGAAATTCTATCTCCTGCTGAAGTAGCCTCTGTTTCTCAGGGTCAGCTCTGTAGGGGGAAAGTTTTAAAGGTTTAGTTTCCAACATGTACATCATGATATCCTAGTCTACATTTTTTCGGCACATCTGAAAAGATATCAGGGTAACTTTGTAGGAGCGCAGTTAAACTTATTACTTGATTCCCAGACAGCCCCACCATTAAAGGGCTAGGGTCCTTGAGGTGGACAGAATTGGGAAGCTTTACGTGAATTTTAGGGATAGAGTGCCAAGAATCAGGGTCGTCTACAGAGGCAGAGGACAGTGTCATTACTGGGATTTTATCTGAGGTATTAAATGCTTTAATTTGATTAATGTGGTGTTTTACTTTTTGAGGTCTTGTCAAGGGGAGATACCACATAATTTACATCAGATAATTTACTCACAATTTGCATAGATCCCATAAATCTAGCTTTTAAGGTGTGGCCAGGTATAGGTTCCTTTACCAACACCTTGTCTCCTGGATGGAAGGAGCGAAACTTTGAATTTCTATCATACCTCTGTGTCATCGTATTTTGAGCTGCTCTTAAGTTAGCCTTAGCCAACTGACGTGCCACCTGCAAACTTGAAGAAGGGTTGTAGAGTGTTAAGCAGGCGTCTTGTCTCGCCCATCCTTCTTTGAGCACCCGAAGAGGACCTCGTACATTGTGCCCAAAGATCAGCTCAAATGGACTGTACCCTGTGGACTCCTGCACAGTTTCTCTCACTGCAAACAGCAACAGAGGAAGTGATTCATCCCAGTCTGTAGGAAAATGCATGCAAAAAGTTCTCATCATGGTTTTTAATGTCTGATGGAATCTTTCCAAGGCGCCTTGGAAGTGAGAATGATAGGCAGTAGATAAGTTGTGAATTATTCCTAGCTAAGTTAATGCTTCCCTAAAAGCTTGGGCAGTAAAATTAGTACCCTGGTCACTTTGAATAGACTTAGGATTGCCAAAGCAGGAAATAAACCTAGTTAAGGCCTTAAGTATTGCTTTAGTATTGATACCGCGCATTGGGTTTACCTCTGGATATCTAGTGGCTTTATCCATAATAGTGAATAAGTACTGATTCCTAGACTTGAACTTAGGAAATGGACCTACACAATCCATGATTGTTGGCATTCTGTACAACAGCGGATATGAGTCTTCACATCTTCCCTTAACTTTGGCCAGAAGAATTCCTTTAATATTCTATTCACAGTTTTAGTAATTCCTAAGTGGCTTCCTAACAAAGAGTTATGAGCTATGTTTAATATTTGTGATCTAATTTTTTTAGGAACTACCAATCTATCTGTATTTTGCTTTCCCTCTGCCTCCTTACCAGTATCAGTGCAGATTAAAAAGTCGTTTTTAATTTACTGTTTGACTAGGTGAAATAAGGGGGATTCACCCATGGCTGCCTGAAAAGCGAAATTCAGTGAAGGGTCTTTCCGCTGTTCCTCTCGAAAGGACAATCCCTCGGGCATGGAAACAGAGACATCTGGCAATCCTGCAACCCTGGAATAAGAAGGCTTGATCTGGGTCTGTTCACTAAATATACGAGGCTCTGGCCAGTTTTCCTCGTAAAACAAATTGGCTATTCTGAGATCAGAGTCGTCCAAGTATGGGTTAGCATTCTCATCAGATATCCATTGGGATTCTTCTCGAGTTATGGCCAACATCAGAGAAGAATTAATTATTATAGGTTCTATACACCTAGTAGAATTAATTTTATTACCCAGTAATAGTACGGCATCTTTCATAGGAAATCCGTCAGAAACACCTAGAGTCGTATATCAATGTAATATTTACTCTGCACATGCATTTTATGTAAGAGGACAGAAAATATTGCTCCTCCAAGTGCTTCTAACAGAACTGATGAGGGTAATGACGTTTGTTCAGAGAGGGGGAAGCACTCTCTCCTGTATTAAAGAACAAAATGCATGTTCGTACTTCAGTTTTCTTTGATTTCTCCTGAAGGGAGATTTGACAAGTACTGTAATACGGGGCCATCCCGCACTCTACCTCCTCCTAGGTCATTTCCATAGGAATATTAGTAATTCTCCCTACTGGTTGGGGTTTAAGTGGGCAATTAGGTCTCACATGGCCAGGTTTATGGCATAGAAAACTCGTTACCTCAGGTTTAACCTTAGTTCCCTTCTGATGTTGTGGATTACGCCACTCTGGATACTGATGTTATGGCTCACCATATTCAGTGGTTTGATGTTGCTCACCAGGTTTACCATGAGTTGAGTATCGTGGCTCGCAAGGTAACTTAGTTGGCTGACGTCGTCGTTCACCTTCATCCTAGCACTTCGTTCTCCAATCAGGAACTCTTCTTTGACGATCTCTGCTCATGCCAGGCTGTTGAGGAGAAAGATAAGACCGCTCAGACAAGGAGCGGTTAGTTTCAAAAGTATCAGCCAACCTGGCTGCTTCCAATGCAGTAGCCAACGAATGATCTTGAAGGAAGTTGCAAACCTCTGGTTCAATAGATTGCAGCAGGTTATCCACCAAGATTAGCTGGACCAGATCCCCAAAGTTAGCAACACCACTTTCCATAAACCACTTGGTAGAGGCTTTGGTCTGCTGTCTTACAAAGTCGACATAAGACTGACTCAGCTGTCGTCTGCCTAGTTTGAACTCCTTCTTGTACTTGGTAGGAATACACTGATAGGCCCCAAGAACCCGTGGTTTTCACCATCCGATAGTTGCCAAACTCATCATTATTTAACACAGATGTAAACTCGTCTGCCTTACCAAACAACGCTGTATGCACCAATGCTGCCCAATGCACTTCAGGCCATGTGATATTGAAACCTATCCTAAACTTAGAAAGAATCCCTTAGAAACAGTTAACAGCAATTTCAGTAAAATAATAACACATCTACTGAGAGGCAAAGATGACTTAATTAAAAAATTTTCTTCAACTAATCCATCGTTACCCTATATGTATGGATTAATTAAAGCTTACATAACAGGTAATCCAGTTAGACCAATTATTAGCTCCATAGGTTCAGTTTTGTATAAATTATCTAAATAGCTTGTCGACATTTTGAGCCCCATTTCTGGAAAAAATTCTAAATTTAATGTTAAAAACAACATAGATTTAGGGGAAAAATTAAGTACCTTGACCGAATTAAATGATATCAACATGATTAGTTTTGATGTTACTTCCTTGTTTACAAAAGTTCCAGTTGATGATTTATTAAGTTTCTTATCTGAAGAACCTGTTTATTACAATTTACCATTGCCAGTTCTTATTATTATTAAACTTATTAAACTTTGCATTGTTAAAGCAAAATTGTATTTAATGATGAGTCTTATACTCAGAAGTGTGGTATGGCAATGGGAAATCTTTTTTCACCTGTTCTTAGTAATTTATACATGGAATTTTTTGAAACAAGACTGCTTAAAACAATCCTCCCTAATAGAGCTAAGTGGTTTAGATATGTTGATGATATTTTGCCTTATGCCTAAGAATGTAGATATAAACTATTTCTGTGTTAAATTAAATAGCTTAGCCCATTCTATAAATATACTGCTGAATACGAAGCAAATAACTCATTGCATTTTCTAGATGTTTTAATTCTTAAGGGTAACAATGATTTTAGATTTAAAATTTACAGAAAACCTACAAATAACTGTTCCTATGTACACTATTAGTCTTCACATCAAGATAGTTACACTACCGCTTTTCTCATCAATGTTTTGGAAAGCTTCATGTATTTGTAGTCCACAGTCTGTAGATGAAGAAAAATCTGAAATTCATGAAACAGCTAATGATCTAAAATGCCCAAGAAACGTAATTGATAATTCTTTTAAAATTACTTGAAATACTTTTTACATTCCAAAAAGAGACAACCAATCTTATTCAACAAAAAATGTGTTAGTTCTCCCTTACCATGAAAACTTGGTTGATATGCCTTCTCTTCTTAAGACTTTGAATATCAAAGTTGTATTTAAAAATCCTGATACAGTAAAAAAAACTTTTGATAGAGAATTCCCCCCAAAATGCTGATGGATGTGTGTATAAGATTCATTGTAATATTTGCAATAAAATTTATTATGGTCAAACTGTTAAAATTCTAGAGCTAAAATTAAAACATCATAAATATAGAATTAGAACTGGACAAGATTCTAATGATCTATTTATTCATGTTAAAGATTTTAACCATCCAATTGATTTTCAAAAGGCTGAGAAGCTTGTATCAGGCAAATCCATGGTAGATAGGAAAATAATTGAATCATATCTCATAAAAAGCAATTTTGAAAATAATGTGAATATTTAGTTTGGTTTGCATAAATTGAATTCATTTATAATTAATAAAATTTGGGAAGAATTTAATGATACATTAGACAAGTAAGAAATCTTAATTCTTGGATAGAGTATTAGACGAGTTTCACAGAGTCCGGTGTCGTCATGCGCGATGAGGTGTTGCTTTGTTATAGTGACTTGATGGTATGGTGTAGTTTGATCCTTTATATTCTATCCCTTGATGTTTTGTTTTTTATAGTTCCTTGATAATGTGAGAATTAACTAAAGTGTTCGGAATTTCATTATTCTTTCACAGAGGTTGTTTTACATTTTCTGATATCACCTCTATATATATATATATATATATATATATATATATATATATATATATATATATATATATATATATATATATATATATATATATATATATATATATATATATATATATGCAAAACAACCACTGTGAAAGAATAGCGAAATTCCAAGCGCTTTCCTTACTTCTCACATTATCAAGGAACAATAAAAGTAATGCATCAGAGGAAGGCATATAAAGCGTCTAGACCACACCTCACCATCACGTCCCACAACAAAGCAACACCTGACGTGCGACTCATAAGAAAGAGAACACTGCAGCAGGCCCGCTGGCCCAAGTAGACAGGTCCTTCACGGCAACCCAAAAACAAACTATTCTACCCAAGAATTAAGATTTATTATTTATCCAATGTATTATTAAATTATTCCCAAATTCTATTAATTATAAATGGATCTAATTTACATAAACCAAAGGAATTATTCACATTATTTTCAAAACTGCTTTTTATGAAACAAAATTCAATTATATTCCTGTCAACCATGGACTTGCTTGATTCAACTTTCTCAACTTTTTGAAAATCAATTGGATGGTTAAAAACTCTCACATGAATAAATAGAACATTGAAATCTTGTCCAGTTCTAATGCTATATTTATGTTGTTTTAATCTTAGTTCGAGACTTTTACCAGTTTGACCATAATAAACGTTGTCGCAAATTTTACAAGGAATCTTATGGATACATCCGTCAGCATTTTCGGGGAATGCTTTATCAAAAGTTTTCTTACTGTATCAAGATTTTTTAATACAACTTTGATATTAAAAGTCTTAAGAAGAGAAAGCATATCAACCAAGTTTTCATGGTAAGGGAGAACCAACATAATTTTATTTGAGTAAGGTTGGTTGTCCCTTTTTGGATTGTAAAAACCATTTCTAGCAATTTTAAAAGATTTATCAATTACGTTTCTTGGGTATTTCAGAACATTAGCTATTTAACAAATTTTGGATATTTCTTCATCTATGAACTCTGGACTACAAATACGCAAAGCTCTCAAAAACATTGATAAGATAACAGACAGTTAAACTCTATCTTGATATGAAGAATAGTAGTGTAGATAGGAACAGTTATTTGTAAGTTTTCTGTAAATTTTGAATTGGAATTCATTATTACCCTTAATAATTAAAACTTCTAGAAAGGCAATGAGTTATTTTCCTCAAACTCAACAGTAAAGTTTATAGAACGGGCTAAGCTATTTAATTTAACAAGGAAATGGTGTATATCTACATTCTTGGGCATAAGACACAACATATCTGAACCATTAAGCTCTATTAGGGAGGATTATGTTAAGCAGCCTTATTTCAAAAATTCCATGTATAGGTTACTAAGAACAGGTGAAAGAGGATTTCCCATTGCCATACGAAACTTCTGAGTGTAAAACTTATCATTAAATACAAATTTTGAATCAACAGTTCAAAGTTTAGTAAGTTTAATGATAGTAGGAACTGGCAATGGTAAATCATGCTGCTTTGGCCTGCCTCATGGTGGGTGAAAACATGACGCTCTAATCCACTGAACCATATGATCTTTACAAGTAGGGCATCCAGCGGAACTGGATGTTGTACTCCCTACCCAAGGACACACGATAGTGTGGATGACTCTAGGCTAATTTCATTCTAGTCCCTGTTTGGTGTACTAGTTCAACGAGCAGTGTTGTTATTGATCAATTCCACTCGTTCGTAGTCACAATAATGTAAAATACTGCTCGCTAAACTAGTACACCAAACAGGGACTAGAATGAAATTAGCCTAGAGTCATCCACATCATCGTGTGTCCTAGGGTAGGGAGTACAACATCCAGTAATTTAGTAACTTACCACCTATTCCATATACTTGCAACATATGCAAGTATATGGAATAGGTGGCAAGTATATGGAATATTTTATCATATGCCTTTTCTATATCCATAACTGCAATAAAACCTTCCGTACCTCTATCTAAATACTGTTCACATATATGCTTCAATATAAACACTTGATCTACACATCCCCCACCCACTCTGAAACCTCCTTGCTCATCCGCAATCCTACGTTCAGTCTTACCTGTAATTCTTTCAATTATAACCCTACCGTACACTTTTTCTGGTATACTCAGTAAACTTATTCCTCAATAATTTTTACAATCTCTTTTGTCCCCCTTCCCTTTATATAAAGGGACTATACATGCTCTCTGCCAATCCCTAGGTACCTTCCCCTCTTTCATACAAAAATACCAACCACTCCAACACTATATCCCCCCCTGTTTTTAACATTTCTGTCATGATTCCGTCAGTTCCAGCTGCTTTACCCCCTTTCATTCTGCGTAATGCCTCACGCACCTCCCCTATACTCACATCTTGTTCTTCTTCACTCCCATATATATATATATATATATATATATATATATATATATATATATATATAGAGATATATATATATAGAGATATATATAGTGATAGATATATATTGAAATATATATATATACAAATATATATATATATATATATATATATATAGATATATATATATATATATATATATATATATATATATATATATATATATATTCGGTAGGCTGCAGTTGCGCACAGTTTACATTATAAAATATTCTCTTTTTAAATAATATATAAACGTTAAATTCTGTGAGAGCAATATTAACATGCACTTTATGTTCATCTTGTCCTCTATGTTTAAGATACTTCAGGTGTTAAGAGTATTCCATTTTATTGTTATTTCCTAGTTGAGATGCTGTTTTTGCCAGTTAATTGTGCTAAATTCCGGCGTTACTGTTAATTTACCCCAACCATCTATTGTTTATTTAATCTTTCAATATTTTTAGTTGCCGCAGTAGCCTTCCGTTGAAGAATATTTGACGTTATGTTAACGGAACACAATACTGACTAGTAGATGAGCTGGACTATAAAGAGCGAGAAACTGACCACCTTGAAACTACTAATGCTTCAAGGACAAGTGACTGATCAACTGAAAACTACTTCAGAGCTAAGGGACTGATCATTTCATATTTACCTCACCACAGTTTCTACCGTCTCCAATACGTTTCTCATCTGTGTATTCAACCAAAGAAACCAGCTGAGCAGGCGAAACGTTCAAACGGTAAAGATACCCGACTGTTACACATGTGGCTTGCTCATCTGCATTTGAGTTTCTGAACTCCAGTGATTTATTGACCATTTGAATATGTCAAATTTCTAATGAATTTAAAATAAATGCTTTACCTTTAATTTGCATATAATTTAAGTGTATTTTGCATATATATTGCATAGCGGTGTAGTTAGGCAACTTGGTGCGACTAATGAGTTAAAAGGTTGTTAGAGTTATTATTTTTTTACGGGTAAAACTGTCATTCTGCAGGTTAATTACGCCAGACGAGGAAGCTGGTGGTTTTAAAATAGTTACCCCGCGGAGCTGGTACTGTTTACTTTGTGGAACGTCATACAAACTGTATTTAAAGTTTTTGCATTTGCCTTGCTTCTCCTTCCTTAAATAAAAGTTGTTTACTTCAAAGCCGAGAAATTGTATAAGGACGAAAAGTGGTCTAAAAGATCAGGTAAACAAACACTTTGATGTATTTATTTGAAAAGATTTTGGTCCTGAGGACCATGGTTACCACTCATCAAGGCTTCCAGACCGAAACGTTTTCTAATGAGTATGTCCTGGTGTTTGTTCGTTTCTTTTTTGGGAACCTCTTGCGGGTTCGTCGCTTCCTCGGGAAGATAATAAAAGCAATCCATTGTTCGTATCGCTCTTGGGCCGTACGGACAGGCTGCGCAGTAGCTCCTGACTCTGTTGATTGCTGCTCAGTTTTCCTCAGTGCACTCACAATGGCGGAAGGTGCACGTAGGCGAGTCAACACCGTCTGCCTTCAATTGGTGACAGGCTCGTTCAACAATCAGAATACACATCTACTGCTTACTGCGATACTCCGAGATACTTATGGTATCAATAATGAAGATCTTTATGGTGTCTCTTTGAACGGAAATTCGAGGCTTTTTGTCAAATTCAGACAAAATAGTACTTACGAAAATATGGTTGCCACTTATCAGGATGTGATCAAAACTGTTAATCCTGGTGTCACTGCTCGCCTTCACGACGTCTCCCGTTTTTACACCTGGATCAAGGTACGAAACGTTCCTTTTGAGGCGGACGAGAGTGATTTGAGGAATGTTTTTGCACGCTATGGCACGGTTCATATGGCAACTATGGGACGGTGGCATGATGGTCCTCTAGTTGGTATGCTGGAGGGGTCTTTCTCCCTGAAAATGTCCCTCAAGCACCCTATTCCGTCGTATGTGGTTATGGAGGACTTTCGTACGCAAGTGTACGTTATGTACTCAGGACAAAGGCGTACGTGCAGGCTTTGTGGGATGTATGACCATATGGCGGCGCAATGCCCTACAAGACGTGATAAAACGACGGAAGTAAGGCGGTTTGATGTTTCAACGGAGCAGCGTTCATATCCTGCTGCTACACAACAACATATATTGCCTCGTAAATCATGGAGTGAGGAGATAGAGGGTGAGGTTGAAGACTCGCCGATATGTCTAACCCTCCCTGGTGCAGTGGAGGACGTGGGCGTGGTATCGGCGACGACAGAGGAAGATCTCGTTCATACTCAGGTTGACGTGGAGCAATCTATTCAAGAAGTTCTGAATGTTTTATTGGATGCTTCCACATCTGAGGGGCTTCACGGTGGTTTAGAGGATGTAAGTGTGAAGGAGAAGGACGGGGCATCCTCCGGGCATATTGCTGAACATCAGGTTGTGGTCGTGGAAGTTCATAGGAACAACAGTTCTGAAGATGAGATGGATACTGGCCGCAGTTCTCGTAAGAGAGTGGCGGTGATATCTGACTCTCAAGATGTTTTGACACCAGGACAACGGTCGGGGAACAAAGCATGGTGCGATGTGACTCGTAGAGACAAGGGCAAATCTACATGTGTTCAGCATGTCAAGGAGAACGACACAGGGGGGGGTGGGGGAAGAAGTGGAGATACACACAAGGGAACCAAGAATGTCAAGGTATCCAAGGGTAAACCTCCAATGAAACGTTCAAGTGTATTACTTTAAATATAAATGGGTTACGGTCTGTTGAAAAACGTAAGTATTTGGAGGTTTTGTTAAAAAATTATGTACACGATGTTGTATTCTTACAAGAACACAATTATAAATCTTTAGGTGAATTGCTGATTCCTGAATATATTTTGTACATGGGCTGTTCTAATAGACTGAAAGGTGGTGTAGCAGTGTTAGTTAAAGAGGCCAGCCCGTTTTCTTTGCAAACATATGAGGTGGGAGAGGAGGGGAGGGTTGTTAGGGTTGATGGGGTGTGGGGTGGGGTACGGGTGGCCTTCCTGGGGGTGTACGGACCGGCGGAAGGTGACATGCGTGTAAAAAATGCGTTTTTTAGGGACGTGTTGGTGTACCATTTAAGATCACTGCCAGTCGTCACGATTATTGGGGGTGATTGGAATTGCATTGATCGTCGCAAGGATGTCGAACCGAGAGGGAGAGGTTTTTTTTCAGGATATTTAGGGGATGTGGAGAAATTTTCTCCAGGAGGGGGATATCAGCCCCCTTCAGCCCCCTTCAACCCCTTTCAGCCCTGAGGGGCCAAGCCCTCTCAGAAGGGGCGAGCGTCTTGTTTACTGCTAGAGTGAGTAATTGATCACAGATGCTATGCCAAGTGACCTCTGCTCCTTGCAGCGGTGTTGCAAAGTGTATTTTATAAGAGACAATACATCTCTTACTTAGCAAGACAATTAAGGAAAATCCTGCTCCCACTTTATTACCATAGTAAAAATAGTGTACATTGTTGTTTATGCTTAAGACAGCAAGAAACATACATTCTGCTTTGCTTCATCGAGGAGGTGACAAGGATGCAAGGTACTAGGTCAGCGTTTTTTTTTGTGTATTAGGGCAGTGACGGCTTGGGGCAGTGTAGCGAAGCCAGATTACTTTGACTCTACTACGAGACACTGACGCCAGATAACCAGCAAAGGACACTGATCTGTGCGTTAGTGTGAATAAAGTGTCTCACAAAACACAATAAACTCTTAAGAGAAGTGTGATCAGCTTCTCTTGTGATACATTGTGAACAATAAAGATGAATCTTGTGGAACATAGTGTACCAGTGTGTGTTTCCTAGACAATGGAAGACGTGGACATCCAAGGACACTTCAGCTTCTATCAAGTCACCGATATCTGTCGAAGGTGTTGAGAACACCATAGCTCACGTTACAAAGAGCAAGGTATGTTACGAATTTCTTGTAGATCGGGGGATTGCGCAATTCTTGAGTCACAAGGAGTTTGTAATCAACCTATAATCGGCAGTAAGGTGTGGACTTTTGAGTCCAAACAAGTAAGTATTCGTCAGCCATCATCGAATGAAATATGCTGACATAACACCCCCTAGGGGTAATTTATACTTACAAATTGTATCTCTTGACAGCCCACTGTTGTGATGGTTTCGACAGCTTCTAGACCTCGTCTGCAGGGGCGGCTGTGTAGACGATTTGCTGTCATTTATCAGCTAAGTGTTCATTATATATATATATAATAAACACAGCAGGTAAGGCCAAATTCTCAACAGAGTCTTTGGTCGTGTTCGAACCGGATAAAGACCACACTGTGGTCCAAATATGTTGTACTACAGTGTACAAATAACCTATGAGCCAAGGTCCTTCGAAAAAAGCTGTAAAACTAGTGTTTTACAATATAAATCAGTATAAATGAGTCCCTCCAGACTCAATCACAGAGAATGGGCAGCCAAAAGAAAACGGGCACTCACCCAGCGTTCACCCAACGAAAACGGGAGCTGGGTGACTCACCCAACAAGAAGACGGTGGATGGTATCCTGCACCCTCCATCAACTGCTCCAATCTAGAAATCGCTGATTAAGACAACACCCAAGTGATGATGTTTGTCTGAGTGTATATATACCCAGTGTTTATAATGTTTATAGACAGAAATTAAGAGGCAAGATTGTGTTAAAGTTTGTTTCTTATAAATCTACCTGTTATATTAAAGGAACTTATATATAAAGTGTAAGCTTTCAAATATATATTAAAATTTATATATGTGTAAGTAATATTCACGTGTGATTTACAGTTATACAGTGACATTTATAGTGTATAGTGAATGAAGTGTATAACATCGTTATTTACGATTAATCATCATGGGCAGGCTGACACAGCAAACTCTAAGCCATAAACATCAGCCACATGTACTGTGTACCCTTCATGGTCATTGACCCTGAGGTTAAGCTTAGTAGGTCAGTAGTGTCTGACTCGATTATTGCTGACTTAAGCATAACAAAAACTCAGCTGTTTATAGCAGTACAGTGTTTTATAAACACTCTAAGTGTGGTGCTAGAATTTTCAGTATACCATTAAAATGGCTTGTTTGAAAACTCAGTTTCAGTCTTTACAGACTAAGATTACACAATTAGAAAATCTAATTTCAGTCTGTCTAGGATTAACTCAAGATACAAACATAGATTTTGATGATCTTGAGGTCAAGTTTGAATTATTTACACAACGTCTGGAAATAATTAATTCAGACTATACACATTATGAAAATAAATTTCTTGAATCAGATCCATCTGAAGATGAAATTAAAAATGTTTTGGATACTTTTAGTGATCAACAATTAAGGTGGACAGGAGTACAGGCTATCTGCCGTAAAACTCTGTCACAGAGACCTACTGTAACTAGTGGTCAAACACCTGTTACACCTGTAACAACAACAAGTGTCCCATTACCAAGCTTACCTACATTGTCATTACCTATTTTCCAAGGTCATAATTATGAAGAATTCATTAGTGGTTTTCAATCCATAGTAAATTCACGAACTGACATAGATGAGATTGCTAAGTTAAATTATCTTAAATGTCTTGTGAAGGGAGAACCCTATGAACTGATTAAGTCATTTCCGGTGGTTAAAGGTAATTATCAAATAGCCTTACGTGTCTTAGCAGACAATTACTTTGATGCTGACAAGGCTAGAGTTAGACATGCAGTCTTAATATCAAGCTTGAAGCCACCCAAACATTGTTATTCAGACTTACAGGCATTTAGAATCACATTAGACAATAGTCTCATATCTCTAGGTGCTAAATATGACCTAAGACAATGTGATTGGTTTATCAGTGGTATTGTACAAGATAAGTTGTCACCACAAACTATTGAACGATTAAATATTATGTTCAATAAACGCTATTTCACTTGTGAGGAAATTAGCAATGGTTTACAAACAATAGTTTCATGCATGCAAGCAACGAGACAAGATGAAAAATCCACAAATCCCGTGGATAATAAACCTTCAACTCAGTATAAAAAGAGTATACCTACTCCCACTAAACCACATAATGGGAAATCCCATATAGGCATTTATCAAGCTGTGAATACAATAGACAGTAAACAAACTGTCACACATAAACGTACTCCAAAATGTGTACTTTGTGATGGAACACATTGGGCACAGTATTGTATTCAATACACATCAATGGAGGCACGTAAACAACGTGTTCATCAGCTGAAAAGATGCATCAAGTGTTTAGGTGAACACAAGGGAGGAAAATGCTCACTGAAGAAGTGTTTTAAATGCAAGGGTATGCATCATACCGCATTATGCCCAAATACTTTTGCTGAACAGCAGCAGACTTCCACAGAATCAGGAAGTCAACAAGCAACAGCATTAAATGTGAGAGATAAGTTTAAAGCAACAGCTCTCCCGATAGCTCGAGTTGAGTTATCTAATAAATTACACAAAACCAATGTGCTAACACTATTTGATCAAGGCTCACAAAGGTCCTTCATAAGAAGATCAGTGTTGCAGAAACTGAATAAACAACCCTATGCCAAAATACAGTTAGATATAGCTGGTTTTTTCCACAATTCTGGTAAACAGACATATGACCTAGCCAGAATCACTGTTGGTCTAGGAAACAGGAAAAAGACAGTAGAAGCTGTGGTAGTAGATGATTTGCCTAAGTCTGTGCAGATCCAGGGATTAAAAGAAACAGTTGCAGCACTCAAAGCAGCTAAGGTCAAGTTAGCCTGTCCTGACATACAGACGGACACAATTAGTCCAATTGATTTAATCATTGGAAGTGATTATTATCACTGTTTTGTGCAAAATATAGTAAGTAAACATGATGTTCACTTGCTGAAAACAGCAGGAGGCCACATGATATGTGGTCCCATTCCCTCTCAAAGTGGGAAAGAAGCTGATATTGATTCAGTGGAAAATGTACTAGTTACGAGAATAACCGCTGATCATGTACCACAGCAAAAATTATCATTACTGGAAGAAATGAATGAACCAATTGATAAGTTGTGGGATTTAGATGCGATAGGTATTGATGTAAATAAACCAAGCCCACAAGAGTCTCAGACTTATAACCAATATTTGGACACTGTCAGATATCAAGATGGACAGTATTGGGTTAGGTTACCATGGAAATTAAATCCACCACATCTACCTAGCAATTATCGCATGGCTTTCGGACAGATGAAAGCACAAATACATGAGCTCAGGAAGAATCCAGAGCTACTGACTGTCTATGATAATATCATACAAGAACAGTTGGACAATAAATTTATTGAGGAAATAGTCGAAGATAAATTGAAGACAAACGCTCATTATCTCCCGCACCATGGAGTCAGAAAAGATTCTGAAACCACTCCACTACGTGTTGTATATAATTGCAGCGCACGTGCAAATAAAGATGTAGCAAGTCTTAATGACTGTCTGATGACCGGACCCTCACTAACTGAGAAGCTTGGATACGTGCTTATGAAATTTCGCACAAACCCATATGCCTACACGGCTGATATTTCCAAGGCTTTCTTAAGAGTAGGACTACAAGAAATAGATAGAGATTATACTCGATTCTTGTGGCCTGAAAATCCACATGATCCTCAAAGTCCTGTGAAAACTTATCGTTTCAAATCAGTATTATTTGGTGCAACATCCTCTCCATTCTTACTAGAAGCTACTCTAAATACACATTTGAAGAAATCTGAAAGTCCCTTCAAAGAAGTCTTAAAGAAAAGTTTCTATGTGGACAATCTTCAAGGTACTGTGAATAAAGAGGAGGATTTGAAATCCTTATACAGAGAAGCTAACAAGGAGATGAAAGAAGCAAAAATGCCTCTAAGGATGTGGAATACAAATTCAAAGCAATTAAGGGAACTTATCAAAGAAGATTTCCCTGAAACTGAAATTCCTGATTGCAACAATATGCTGGGACTTAATTGGAACACACAGGAAGATACTTTGAGTCTCAAAAGGATAAACAATAAATCATGCAGTACACTCACTAAACGTAGTTTACTGTCAGAGGTATCACAATGTTTTGATCCTCTAGGACTCGTCTCACCAATTACCATAAAGGGTAAAATGCTTATGCAAGATGCATGGAAACTCAAAATTGGATGGGATGAAAACTTGCCTCTAGAAATGAGTCAAGCATGGGATGAAATATCCAAGGAGTTTAAGCAACTTCATCAAATTAAATTTCCCAGACAAATAGGTCAAGAGGGAAACAATTACACATTACATGTGTTCTGTGATGCGTCAACCAGAGGTTATGGCGCTGTAGCTTACATGAGTAATGCTGAAGGAAGTACACTAATTACTTCAAAGGCCAGGGTAGCACCCTTGAAGGTCAGAACAGTACCACAATTGGAACTGACAGCACTCTATGTAGGTACAAAATTAGCTGTCTATCTCAACAAAGTACTTGATCATCTCACTATTGAGAAAACCGTGATCTGGAGTGATAATGAGGCAGTTCTCCAGTGGTTAAGAAATAATAAGAGTAAGTTGGTCTATGTACAGAACAGAGTAGCAGAAATAAAAGAGATGCAGAGAGATTATCTCTTTCTTCACGTCTCTACCCTAGAGAATCCAGCTGATATGTCACGTGGTGTCCCACTCAAGAAATTTGTAGATAATAAATTATGGCTCCACGGACCGAACTGGCTCTCTGATGAAAATAACTGGCCTCAGCAAAAAGCTCACATTATGCCAGAAGAAACAGTCTGCTTGAACACAGCAGAAATAAGTTGTGTAAATACTGCAGACACAACAGAAATAGTCATTGATGGAGCTAAATACTCATCTTTGGGTAAACTATTAAGAGTTACAGCTCTTGTCTTTAAATTCATTAAAGGAATTAAACCTGATTATGAATGTCTTGAACCCATTAAATACTGGGTGAAACTAATACAGAAAGACGTTTTCTCTACAGAATATAAATTTCTAGAAACACAAGATAAATCCCCAAAGAAACCTGTTATGATTAATTCTTTAGGACTTTATCTCGACTCAGAAAAGATTATAAGATGTCGAGGAAGAATTCATAATTCTTCACTACCTAAAGAAGCCATACATCCAATATTGATCCCCAAGAATCATTGGCTAACAAAACTGATTGTGCAAAACGCCCACAGTAACGTGTTACATGGTGGGGTAGCTGACACACTTTGTCATATACGACAATCCTACTGGATACCTCAAGGTCGACAAAGTGTGAAAAAACAAATAAAGGACTGTATTACTTGTCGTCACTACGATATGCGAGTATGTCAGTATCCAGGTCCACCTCCATATCCCTCTGAAAGAGTTTGTCATATCACTCCATTTGAGGTGACAGGTGTAGATTACACTGGACCAATAATTTTAACCAAAACAGTTGACAAAGTTCCCATCAAGGTGTACATCTGTTTGTTCACTTGTGCTACAACTAGAGCAGTACATCTAGAAGTAGCCACTGACATGTCTGCTGAAACCTTTATCAAATTATTCAGAAGGTTTGCAGCCAGAAGGGCATGTCCCAGACTGATGATTTCAGACAATGCAACGAACTTTATTGCTGGTGCTGCTTATATAAGCAAGATCTTTGATCAACCAGAAGTACAACAGATGCTGAATCAACGCAGATGTCGTTGGAGATACATTCCTCCTAAATCTCCATGGCACGGCGGATTTTATGAAAGAATGATCGGCATTGTAAAACGTTGTTTAAGGAAGACTCTTCATCGTCAGAGAATAGACTTAGAAGAATTCCGTACAGTTGTGACTGAAATAGAAAATAGAGTCAACAACAGACCTCTAACTTATGTTACCGATGATCTGGACAATTTAGAAGTGTTAAGTCCATCTCATTTACTCCATGGCAGAAGGCTCGAACCTGTTCCTCCCATGAATGATAAAGAAATCATAGAGGATCCTACTTATTTCGAACCTGAGCAACTCAGACGTAAATTCAAACACCTTAATAAAGTGATTGAACGTTGGGAGAAAATTTGGCGAGAAGACTATCTCACCTCATTGAGAGAACACTTCTATGGAGCTGGTATTCCTGAAAATCATAAGTCCTTAAGACCTGGTGACATAGTGATTATCGACAATGATGGTCCGAGGTCCCAATGGCCACTTGGAAAAATTGTGACCATATATCCTGATGCAAATGGAATCATCAGGACAGTTGATGTTTTGAGCAAAGGTGTAGTGAATAAGCGGACAATAAATAAACTAGTGCCGTTAGAATTACACAGTGTTGAAAACAAAATTAGTGATTCTCCAGAAACCACACAGACTAAAGCTGTTCAGAAAAGACAAGCAGCAGTGGTGGCGAGTGAAAAAATCAAATTAATGTTAAGTGATGAATAGTTCACCTGCAGCGAACCTCCGCCGCCCCCCAGTGTGGAGAAATTTTCTCCAGGAGGGGGATATCAGCCCCCTTCAGCCCCCTTCAACCCCTTTCAGCCCTGAGGGGCCAAGCCCTCTCAGAAGGGGCGAGTGTCTTGTTTACTGCTAGAGTGAGTAATTGATCACAGATGCTATGCCAAGTGACCTCTGCTCCTTGCAGCGGTTTTGCAAAGTGTATTTTATAAGAGACAATACATCTCTTACTTAGCAAGACAATTAAGGAAAATCCTGCTCCCACTTTATTACCATAGTAAAAATAGTGTACATTGTTGTTTATGCTTAAGACAGCAAGAAACATACATTCTGCTTTGCTTCATCGAGGAGGTGACAAGGATGCAAGGTACTAGGTCAGCGTTTTTTTTGTGTATTAGGGCAGTGACGGCTTGGGGCAGTGTAGCGAAGCCAGATTACTTTGACTCTACTACGAGACACTGACGCCAGGATAACCAGCAAAGGACACTGATCTGTGCGTTAGTGTGAATAAAGTGTCTCACAAAACACAATAAACTCTTAAGAGAAGTGTGATCAGCTTCTCTTGTGATACATTGTGAACAATAAAGATGAATCTTGTGGAACATAGTGTACCAGTGTGCGTTTCCTAGACAATGGAAGACATGGACATCCAAGGACACTTCAGCTTCTATCAAGTCACCGATATCTGTCGAAGGTGTTGAGAACACCATAGCTCACGTTACAAAGAGCAAGGTATGTTACGAATTTCTTGTAGATCGGGGGATTGCACAATTCTTGAGTCACAAGGAGTTTGTAATCAACCTATAATCGGCAGTAAGGTGTGGACTTTTGAGTCCAAACAAGTAAGTATTCGTCAGCCATCATCGAATGAAATATGCTGACATAACACCCCCTAGGGGTAATTTATACTTACAAATTGTATCTCTTGACAGCCCACTGTTGTGATGGTTTCGACAGCTTCTAGACCTCGTCTGCAGGGGCGGCTGTGTAGACGATTTGCTGTCATTTATCAGCTAAGTGTTCATTATATATATATATAATAAACACAGCAGGTAAGGCCAAATTCTCAACAGGGGACCTTTTGCGGAGTGTTAATGTTACGGATGTGGGGGGGGGATGAGGTGGGTGGGGTCATGCATACGTTCGTTAGAAGGGAGTATGCGGCAAGACTGGATCGCATATACGTTTCTAGAGGTGTCAGCGTCAGGAGTGTACGTGTGCTAAATGTGAGCTTTTCTGATCACAGAGGTGTTATGGTGGATGTTGACTGGGTAGGATTACCGAGGCGTTACAGAGGTTTCTGGAAGTTGAATGTGGGTTTAATGCACAAAAGAGGTGTGAGGGAAGATTTTGTGAGTGCTTGGAGAGGATGGTGGGCTGAATGGCAGGAGGGAATTGATATAGTCGAATGGTGGGATACTGTCGGTAAGGTGAAGGTGAGGAATTTTTATCAGCAGCAAGGAAAAGAAGACAAGAGAATGCAGTATGGGCTCTTGAACTATCTTGAAAATCAAATGCAAGCATGTTATACAAAGGGTGGGGGAGTGTATCTGGTGGTTGAAATTGAAAATTTAAAACGCTTAATTAGAGACTTTCACAATCGTATTTTTGATGCAGCGCGGATAGCAAGTGGAATTGATGAGGTTTTATGGGGTGACCGTCCTTCGGCGTTTGTCTTGCGAGAGCAGGGCAGACGCCGTAAGGCGACAGAATTAATGGGATTAGAGGTTCAGGAGTCATTGGGAAACTTTAGTAGGGGGCAGGTCCTTCGGTCAACGGAGGCTATGAATACCTTTGTAGACGCATGGTATGAATTGCAATACAAAAATGCTGGGATTTCTAAGGGGGCGCTGGGAGAAATGGGTGAATATGTACGTTGTAATCTAGAGTACATGGACAGGTTGGCTTTGAATGGACCTATAAGTGAAGAAGAGATTAGGTTAGCTGTGGAGGGTATGAGTGTAGGGAAGTCGCCGGGGATTGACGGAATCCCTTGTGATTTTTACAAGGACAATTGGGATTGTATTCGCTATTTTTTGGTGATATTATTTAATGCCATGAAAAGTAGTGGCATTATGGGACAGCAACAAAGAACAGGGGTGGTTGTTCTAGTCCCGAAAAAAAAATCTGGGAATTATATACATAATTATAGGGCAATTTCATTAATGTGTGGCGACTATAAAATTTTTGCGAAATTATTAGGAAATAGGATAAAACGGGTTTTGGAGAGAGTTCTGGACGAGGGACAATATGGTGTGCCAGGACGATCTATGTGTGTGGGACAAGGAATTATTCGCAGGTTCATTGAGGAAAGCGGGAGGGGTAATAAGGGTGGAATATTAGCTTTAGATTGGCACGCTGCATACGATTGCGTGGAGAGAGATGCATTATGGAAGTTTATGCAGTGGCAAGGTTTCGGAAAGGAAATTGTTAGTTGGGCACAGGTTTTGTACGAGCAGGCTACGTTTAGGGTGCAGGTAAACGGTAGGTTGGGAAAAGTTGTTAGGATGCATAGGGGATTACGGCAGGGGTGTCCTATATCACAAATTCTTTTTGCGTTGATTCAGGACCCGTTTTTTAGAGCCGTGAGGGGGATTGTACGACAGGATGACAAGCAAGGTTGGGTGGGGGTACAATCAGGAATTATAGGTTACGTGGACGACACTACGGTTTTATTTCGTGGAGCCAAGGTTTTAGGAAAAGTGAGCGAATTGGTGGAATGTTTCGGGAAAGCAACCGGAATGACGGTTAATAAGGAAAAATCAATGCTTATGGAGGTGGGGGATTGTGCGGGTGTGGTATTAGGCCAGAGGGAAGGCTGGCCTTTAGTAAATCAAATTAAGGTGTGTGGGATTGTGCATAGGGATAACATACAGGATGCGAGGAAGGTGAATTCAAGTGAGGCTGTAGAGAGGGTTTTAGGTCGTTTAACAGGTTTGAGGGAAGGAGGCTTGTCTATACATCAGCGCGCAATTGTGGTGAATGTGATTTTGTTCAGTAAGTTGTGGCATGTGGCATGTATTTATCCGTTACATCCATATGATGAAAAGCGTATGTTAACGCGTGTATATAGATATATTTGGGGTTCAGGATGTGATTGGTTAACGAGGGATGTGGTGTCGCTTCTGGTTGGCTGGGGTGGCCTGGGGCTAATGAATCTGCATAATAGGATGTTAGGCATGTATGTCAAGCATAGCTACTTGAGAGAGGGTAGAATGGCTGGCACGGGTTTGACCTGGATAAGACGGGACTTGGTACGTTGGTTGACCGGCACGGATGTAAAGAGATGTGAGGACATGTTGAGGATGTTAATTTATGTAAAAGATCCACGCAAGATCAAGATCGGCAAATTGGCACTGGTAGAGGGCAGGGAGGTAGTGGCTAAGGTGGAGGGAATATATCCAATGTATGCATGGAAGGACATATGGGGTCGTTTAAAAGCATTAAGGTTACGAGCCAAGGTCAGGGAGATAATGTTTAAATTTTTACATAATATACTGCCGTCCGGGGAAGTTTTAGCGAATAGGCGCGTGCAGGAGGGGGGGCTGTGTTGTGTGTGTGGAGATCCTGATACGGTCTTTCATGCAGTTTATTTCTGTAAGAGATTGGAACACGTAAGGTTGTGGTTTGGTAAGGTGTTAAGAATGGTGGGTGGGGGTGGGTTTAGTGTCTTAAGAGCTTTAAGTTTAGATGTGGGGGGGGGGGGTCGAAACACCGGTACAGAATGCAATCGGATATTTAGTGACGGATTTTGTATATACGTCATGGGTATATAGGCATTTATCTGTGAGGGAGAGAATCAGAGCACTGGTAGCGATATTTTATGGTACACAGCAGAGAAATAAAGACATTACGGGAAACAGATGGTTTTTCTTATTTTCAAAGGGATATTGCAGATTCAAGGTCAGGGATTTATGGGAGTTAATACCTTAAAGGGTACACGAGGCTGGCTTCTTGAATATGTGTGAGTGAAGGTGGCATACGATTGGTATGGGTGCGGTTTAATGTATAAATGATAGGTATGATCGTTAGTTTGGATGATGTTTTATTCAAACAAATATATATACTATTGCTTGGAAACTAATTTTTGTTCTTAAATTGACGTGATTAAGAGAGTGGGTCTCTTGTGAAGCAAACTCATGAACTGCATGGCAGGTGTTATGTAAAAGCACCTTGTGCAACTTATATATATAGTTTTTCATTTTATATTTTCCTTGTATCAGCCATGTGGATGATACCTGGTAACGTTCTGCTTGGGGTCTCCTGGGATATATGTTTTGCAATATGACCAGATATGAGGGTAACAATTTTGTATTATGTGTACATAATCTCTCATGTGTGTGTATATGTGATAAGAATGTGGTGTGTGTATGTTGCATAATGTTACTTGTTTGGCAATTCAGAATTATCTCATGCTATTAAGTGGAACCCTTTGTGTAATGTACTGAATATTTTTGTATCTTTGCAGTTGTCAAGTAAATTGAGTACCAGTTTCATTACATATCGTTCGTTTTTGGATATTTTGTTATATATGCACTTGTTTATGTATTATGTCTTTACAAAGGTTTTATTGACATAAAATCAAACACTAAGGCATATTATTGATGAATAGTTTCTCTTTGTTTATAATGTATATAAGAGGGTTTTAATTAAGGTAACGAAGAATTTGTATATTCTTGTGTTACCTTGGGATAGGTACATAATGAATAGGGGACTGACGAATATTTATAACCATTCTAGTGTATATATTGACAATTGTAATTATACTTACTATGAATGTAATGATAGGTAATCCAATGATTATTTAATGTATTGTATATTTTTTAAATTATTTATATAAAAAAAAAAAAAAAAAAGATATATTTTTTCGTTAATGTTAATGTAAAAATTTATAATTTTGCACGAAAAGAATCTTAGAAAACTTACCTAACCTTATTATAACAAGATTAATTTATTTTAGCCTAACCCAACTAGATATATTTTAGATTTGCTTACAATAATTCAATAGTAAACAAACACAGTGAAATATATTTTTTTCGTTAGGTTCAGATTGATTTTGGCGAAATTATTGCATACACAAATTTTCACTTGTCCTAGATGGCAAGATGAGCGTTGCTATTTAAGCCAAGATCGCAAGTTCTGCCTATTCGGCACGACATATATATATATATATATATATATATATATATATATATATATATATATATATATATATATATATATATATATATATATATATATATATATATATATATATATATCGTGCCGAATATGTAAAACTGGTCAATTAGCAAGAACTCATTTAAAATTAAGTCCTTTATGAAATGCCGAATATGTAAAACTGGTCAATTAGCAAGAACTCATTTAAAATTAAGTCCTTTATGAAATTTTCTCTTATACGTTTAAAGATATATTTTTTTCATTAATGTTAATGTAAAAAATTTTAATTTTGCACCCAAAGAATCTTAGAAAACTTACCTAACCTTATTATAACAAGAACAATTTATTTTAGCCTAACCCAACTAAATATATTTTAGATTTGTTTACAGTAATTTAATACTAAACAAACACAGTGAAATATATTTTTTTCGTTAGGTTCAGAATGATTTTGGCGAAATTATTGCATACACAAATTTTCACTTGTCCTATTTGGCAAGATGAACGTTGCTATTTAAGCCAAGATCGCAAGTTCTGCCTATTCGGCACGACATATATATATATATATATATATATATATATATATATATATATATATATATATATATATATATATATATATATATATATATATATATATATATATATATATATATATATATCGTGCCGAATATGTAAAACTGATCAATTAGCAAGAACTCATTTAAAATTAAGTCCTTTCTAAAATTTTCTTTTATACGTTTAAATATATATTTTTTCATTAATGTTAATGTAAAATTTTTTAATTTTGCACCAGAAGAATCTTAGAAAACTTACCTAACCTTATTATAACAAGAACAATTTATTTTAGCCTAACCCAACTAAATATATTTAAGATTTGTTTACAGTAATTTAATACTAAACAAACACAGTGAAATGTATTTTTTTCGTTAGGTTCAGAATGATTTTGGAGAAATTATTGCATACACAAATTTTCACTTGATGAACGTTGCTATTTAAGCCAAGATGGGAAGTTCTGCCTATTCGGCACGACATATATATATATATATATATATATATATGTATATATATATATATATATATATATATATATATATATATATATATATATATATATATATATATATATATATATATATGTATATATGTCGTGCCGAATATGTAAAACTGGTCAATTAGCAAGAACTCATTTAAAATTAAGCCCTTTCTGAAATTTTCTCTAACACGTTTAAAGATATATTTTTTTAATTAATGTTAATGCAAAAATTTTTAATTTTGCACTAAAAGAATCTTAGAAAACTTACCTAACCTTATTATAACAAGAACAATTTATTTTAGCCTAACCCAACTAAATATATTTTAAATACGTTTACATTAATTTAGTACTAAACGAACACAATCAAATATATTTTTTTCGTTAGGTTCAGAATGATTTTGGCGAAACTATTGCATGCACAAATTTTCACTTGTCCTATATGGCAAGATGAGCGTTGCTATTTAAGCCAAGATCGCAAGTTCTGCCTATTCGGCATGACATATATATATATATATATATATATATATATATATATATATATATATATATATATGTCGTGCCGAATAGGCAGAACTTGCGATCTTGGCTTAAATAGCAACGCTCATTTTGCCATATAGCACAAGTGAAAATTTGTGTATGCAATAATTTCGCCAAAATCATTCTGAAACTAACGAAAAAAATATATTTAAATGTGTTTGTTTAGTATTAAATTATTGTAAACAAATCTAAAATATATTTAGTTGGGTTAGGCTAAAATAAATTGTTCTTGTTATAATAAGGTTAGGTAAGTTTTCTAAGATTCTTTTGGAGCAAAATTAATTATTTTTACATTAACATTAATGAAAAAAATATATCTTTAAACGTATAAGAGAAAATTTTAGAAAGGACTTAATTTTAAATGAGTTCTTGCTAATTGACCAGTTTTACGTATTCGGCACTACATATATATATATATATATATATATATATATATATATATATATATATATATATATATATATATATATATATATATATATATATATATATTTATATATATATACATTTATATTTTGAGGTCCACCTCTGGTGTAAATTGTGGGACCCATAGCCTCGGAGAAGTGGATAAAAAGGTTTCAAGGAAGAATATTTGGATTTTTTCCTGAAGCCGTTTGCATTTTCCACTTCCCCTACCACCTCATCTTTTCATTCTGTTTTACCAATAGGTACATTTTCTTACATAATAAGGTACAGGAGAGTTAAGAGATACATTTCTGATACAAAGATGGCACATACAGTACATGAGGTATGAGAGACACATGTCTAGTACATAATGTTACGTGTTTGTCACTGATTATAATGCGAAATATTTATATTTAACACTTTGGCCGTTTCCCACCGAGGCAGAGTGACCCGAAAAGAAAGACCCCCCCCCCCGAAGAAAAGCTTTCATCATCATTCATCACTTTCACAATCATTCTTACATATTCACTGTCTTTGCAGAGATGTTAAGGTACGACAGTTTAGACGTTCCTTCAAACTGCCAATATTCTAAACCCCTCCGTTAATATGCAGACATTGTGCTTCCCATTTCTGGGACTAAAGTCCGGCTAACAGATTTCCCTGAATCCCTTCACAAAATATTAACTTGCTCACACTCCAACAGCTCGTCAGGTGCCCAAAAATATTCGTCTCCATATATTCCTATCTAACACACTCACGCATGCTTGCTGGAACTCTAAGCCTCTCGCCCACAAAACCTCCTTTATCACCTCCCTCCATCTTTTTCGGGGAAGACCCCTACCCCGCCTCCTTCCCCTACAGATTTATACGCTCTCCAAGTCATTCTACATTGTTCTGTTCTCTCTAAATAACCAAACCACCTCAACAACCTCTCTTCACCCCTCTGAATAATACTTTTTGTAACTCCACTTCTGCTCCTAATTTCTGCACTACGAATTCTCTGCATAATATTTATACCACACATTGCCCTTAGATACGACATCTCCACTGCCTCCAGCTGCCTCCTCGCTGCAGCATTTACAACCCATGCTTCACACCCATATAAGAGTGATGATACCACTATACAATCGTACATTCCTTCTTTACGTCAGTGGATAATGTTCTTTGTCTCCCCAGATACCTCAACGCACCACTCACCTTTTTTCCTTCATCAATTCTCTGGTTTACCTCATCCTTCATAAACCCATCCGCTGAAAGATCAACTCCAAAATATCTGAAAACATTCACTTCTTCCATATTCCCTCCGTCTAATGTGATATCTAATTTTTTATATATCTAAATCGTTTGATGCTCTCATCACCTTATTCTTATCTATGTTCACTGTCAACTTTCTACCTTTATACACCCTCCCAAACTCGTCCACTAACATTAGCAATTTTTTTTAGAATTTCCCAAAAGCACAATATCATTAGCAAAAAGTAACTGTGTCAACTCCTATTTTGTATTTGATCCCCCATAATTTAATCTCACTCCTCTCCCCAACTCCTTAGCATTTACTTCTTTTACAACCTCATCTATAAATATGTTAAATAACCATTGCGACATTATACATCCCTGTCTAAGACCTACTTTTACCGAGAAGTAGTCTACCTCTCTTCTACACACTCTAACCTGAGCCTCACTATCCTCATAAAAGCTCTTTACAACATTTAATAATTACCTATTCCATATACTTGCAACATCTACCACATTTCTCCTTATCCACTCTATCACATGTCATCTTATCCACTCAGCCATCCTTGAACATACCACTGCCAAGATTGTCCTCGTATAACGAAACACACCTAGCTCTGCTGGGTGCGTGATCTTTGTAGGATCGATAGCTGATTGCATAAGGTGAAATGTACGTTGTGTTATCTATTGAGGCAGAACAATGTGTCGTGGGATCGAACCCTGGCCTGCGTCAATTTGGTAATGATTCAATACCACTTGTTTTGTGGTTTCATTGCTATATAGACTGCTTGTGGAGGCGGGTATTCAAACAGGAGGAGGTAGAAATTAATACTTGAGCATAACACTGCCATAAGTGTCCATGGATCATGAAAAACACCTAGCTCTTCTGGGTACGTGATCTTTGTAGGATCGATGCTGAGTAGATAAGGTGACATGAACGTTGTGTTGTCACTTGACGCAGGACAATGAGTCTTGAAGTCGAACCCTGGCCTGCTGCAGTTTGGCAAATGATATATATATATATATATATATATATATATATATATATATATATATATATATATATATATATATATATATATATATATATATATATATATATATATATATATATATATACCTTTCCTTTGATATACCTTTGAAGAATTTCGAGAGTATATCTACTCTCTGAGCCCGGCCATGGGCCAGGCTCGTCTGGTGCTAACCTGGCCAACCAGGCTGTTGCTGCTGGAGGCCCGTTGCCCCACATATCCATCACAGCCTGGTTGATCTGGCACCTGGTGAAGATACTTGTCTAGTTTCCTCTTGAAGGCTTCAACACTTGTTCCAGCAGTGTTTCTGATATCTTCTGGTAAGATGTTGAAAAGTCTGGGACCCCGGATGTTGATACAGTGTTCCCTTATTGTCCCCACCGCACCCCTGCTCCTCACTGCTCCCATATCTCTCACTTCAGTATGTTGTTATGGCAGTGTGCAGATTTGGGACCAAGCCCTCGAGTACCTTCCAGGTATATATTATTATGTACTTCTCTCTCCTCCGCTCCATTGAGTACATGTTCAAGACTTGCATGCGTTCCCAGTAGTTTAGGTGCTTTACTGGCTCAATGTGAGCCGTAAACGATCTCTGTATTTGTTCCAACTCTGATATTTCTCCTGCCCTGAACGTGGCCGTCAGCTCCGTGCTGACGACCCCTTAAAGGGAGCTAGTGCTCCCTCTAAGTGAGGGAGCACTAGCGATTTGAAGAGTGTCACCATCGGCATTGTTTCCCTTGTTTTGAAAGTTCTCAATACCCACTCAGTCATCTTCCTGGCTGTCGTGATCTTTGTCTTGTTATGGTCTTTAAAAGAAAGGTCCGGTGACATAATTATTCCTAGGTCTTTCCATACCTAAGCAGCTGGAACTTATCACCATTGAACGTCATGTTATTTTCCACTTCCCACTGGAAAACCCTGTTTATGTCTTCTTGTACTTTTTCAGTGTCCTCTACCGTACTGACTTTCATGCTTATTTTAGTGTCATCTGGAAATGTTGATACAAAAGTGTGCCGGGTGTTTTCGTCTATGTCTGCTATGAGGATGAGGAACAGCAGAGGTGCCAGGACAGTGCCTTGGGGCACTGAGCTTTTGACCTCGGTGATGCCGGATCTTGCCCTGTTCACTACTACTTTTTGTGTTCTGTGTGTTAGGAAACCGAAAATCCATCTGCCTACCTTCCCCGTAATGCCTATGGTCTTCATTTTGTGCGCTGTCACCCCATGATCGCATTTGTCAAACGCCTTTGCAAAATCTGTGTAAATCACATCTGTGTTTTGGTCGTCTTCCAGTGCCTCCGTAATTCTGTCATAATGGTTCAGCAGCTGTGACAGACATGATCGTCCTGCTCTAAAACCATGCTGGTTCGGGTTGTGATGGTTGTGCTGGTCCATGAAATTTGTAACCTGCCGTCTCATCACTCTTTCGAAGATTTTTATTATGTGAGAGGTTAGGGCCACTGGTCTGTAATTTTTAGCTAGTGCTCTACTGCCTCCCTTGTGCAAAGGAGCTACGTCTGCACTCTTTAAGGCCTCCGGTATTTCACCTAGATCTAAGCTCTTTCTCCAAAGAATACTGAGGGCTCGTGCTAGTGGTACTTTGCACTTCTTTATAAATAGAGCATTCCATGAATCTGGTCCAGGTGCTGAGTGAGTGGGCATGTTTTCTATTTCTTTTTCGAAATCTATGGGATTTGTACTAATGTCAGTTAGTTGGTCTGTGTGGCCTTCTTCTGAAGTGAAAAATATTTCTGCATTTTCTACCTTACTGTCATTTAGTGGGTTGCTGAACACCGACTCATACTGTTCTTTTAGGATTTCACTCATTTCCTGTTCATCGTCAGTATATGAGTCTCCTCTCAGTAGTGGTCCAATTCTACAGGTAGTTCTTAGCTTGGATTTTGCGTAGGAATAGAAATATTTTGGGTTTCTTGCAATATCCTGTATGGCCTTTTGTTCCCTTTGTACTTCTTCTGTGAGGTATGACATCCTAAGTTTTTGCTCTAATTTAGTGATCTCTCTGCTAAGTCTATCTTTCCTCTGTTGTAGCATATTTGTGTTTTTAAGCAGTTCAGTAATCTGTTTCCTTCTTCTGTACCATCTCCTACGCTCTCTCTATATATCTGATCTTCCTCTGGGTTTCCTTAATGGTACATGTTTCATACATACTTTGTATGCTTCTGTATTCAGCTTCTCTAGGCACTGGTGGGGATTTAAGGTGCTCATGTCTGATTCCCAGGGTATGTCTGATAGCTCTTGGTTTATTTTTTCCCAGTTAATTCTATAGTTGTTAAAATTAAACTTACTGAACATCCCATCTCTAACTTTAGTGATGCAGTTTACCACCCCTGAGTTAATACTAGTTTGAACCTCTATGATGTTATGATCAGAGTAAATAGTTTTGGAAGCTGTTATGTCTCTGATCAGTTCCTCGTTGTTTGTGAATATCAAATCCAGGGTATTTTCATTTCTAGTGGGATCAATTACCTGTTGGTTTAAAGATTACTTTTCACAAAACCTCATTATTTCCCTGGTATGAAGACTTGGGACTCATCCTCAATCCCTCCAAGTGTGAAATCATCATGGCGAACCAGGAAATAATCAATGCTGTGCGAAGAATCCTCCCAGAAGTCTCTACTACCACTCCGTCCAAAGGTACCCTCTTGGGAGCACCGCTAGGTCACCAGGCCATCGACACAGTCCTCAAGGACAAATTGAAGGACCTGATGAGAATGGAGGAGAGAATAAGCAATCTTGATGCCCATGATGCTCTGTATCTCCTCACAAGGTGCCTTACTATTCCAAGACTCACTTACTTCCTGAGGTGTGCACCCTCTTTTGACAACCCAACACTCGATGAATATGACGCACACCTGAGGTCAACCTTTAAGAAGGCACTGAACATGTCACTAGAGGATTAGCAATGGGATCAGGCAGCCCTCCCAGTGCGACTGGGAGGTATAGGGGTGCGCAAAGCAATGCATGTTGCTTTACCTGCTTTTCTGTCTTCGTGTTTGGCTTCCAGTGCATTAGTCAAGAAGATTGTTCCCAAACGCTTGAGAGACGTGGTAGGAGCTCAAGACCCCAGGTTTACTGAAGCAGTGATTCGGTGGGACACCCTAACAGATTCCTCCAGTACACCAGCTCCTCCCAAAGAACACAAACAGTCCCACTGGGACAAACCGATCATGGAAAAAATTGCTAACACAGTGCTCTCCAACGCCTCAGGAAAGGACAAAGTTCGTCTCCTGGCAGTGAAGGCACCACACTCGGGAGATTTCCTGCTAGCTGTTCCCAATTCCTCCTTGAGCACTCGACTAGACCCACAGGCAATTCGGATTGGTGTTGTTCTTCGCCTAGCCGCCCCCATCCTCACTGAACATAGGTGTATTTGCGGCAGGGCGACAGCTGATCAATTCGGACTTCATGGTCTCGTGTGTCACACAGCAGAAGGGAAGTATGCCAGGCATGAGGAGATCAATGACATCATAAAGAGAAGCCTCGCCACAGCCCGTTGCCCAGCTCAACGGGAACCCCAAGTGCAGAGGTCTGACAGAAGTCAAAAGCGTCCTGATGAAGCCACTATGCTACCTTGGAAGGAAGGAAAGCAGATTGCCTGGGACTACACCTGTGTTGCCAAATTGGCAGACACCTACTTGCCATACTCTGTAGTGGAAGGGGGTGGAGCTGCCAGCCACAGGGAGACCCAGAAGATCCGCAAATAAGAAGACCTTCCCCCTTGCTATAACTTTATCCCAATAGGGTCGGAGACCCTTGGAACATGGGGCAAGTGTGCTCTAAAGTTCCTCAAAGAGCTGGGTGAAAAGCTCATCATAGAAACTAAGGACCACAGAGCGACCAGCTTCTTCTTTCAGAGACTCAGTGTTGCGATCCAGAGAGGAAATGCCTGCAGCATTCTGGGCACGCGGCCCAACGCCGGGGAGCTGGACAAAGTATTCGAGTTGTAGCTCTGAGTTACCTATGTTGTTTTACTTTCTCTTGTATCTTTGTGAATGTTTTGTCAATGTATTTTGTCTTTAAATAAAATATATATTAATTAAATATAGAGGGTGGTCGGAGAAAATTCTCAAACAGCTTCAAGGAGAACCTTGAGTTTTCCCTGAAGCAAGTTTATTCTTTTCTCTGAGGATTAGCGTCCCTAGGACAGTTCTAGAGGTGGTACCTCCCTATATATATATATATATATATATATATATATATATATATATATATATATATATATATATATATATATATATATATATATATATATATATATATATATATATATATATATGCAATAAGATCACAGTAAACAGGTGATTTCAGTTCCTTCATAATGTGAGTAGTCACGAAAGCGCTTGGAATTTCTCTATTCTTTCAGAGTGGTTTTTTTGCATATATATATATATATATATATATATATATATATATATATGTATATATATATATATATATATGTATATATATATATATGTATATATATATATATATATATATATATGTATATATGTATATATATATATATGTCGTGCCGAATATGTAAAACTGGTCAATTAGTAAGAACTCATTTAAAAGTAAGTCCTTTCTGAAATTTTCTCTTATACGTTTAAAGATATATTTTTTTCATTAATGTTGATGTAAAAATTTTTAATTTTGCACCAAAAGAATCTTAGAAAACTTACTTAACCTTATTATAACAAGAGCAATTTATTTTAGCCTCACCCAACTAAATATATTTTAAATACGTTTACAATAATTTAGTACTAAACAAACACAATCAAACATATTTTTTTCGTTAAGTTCAGAATGATTTTGGCGAAATTATTGCATACACAATTTTTCACTTGTCCTATATGGCAAGATGAGCGTTGCTATTTAAGCCAAGATCGCAAATTCTGCCTATTCGGCACGACATATATATATATATATATATATATATATATATATATATATATATATATATATATATATATATATATATATATATATATATATATATATATATATATATATATATATATATATATATATATATATATATATATAAGTAATAAGAGCACAGTAAACAGGTGATTTTAAAATATGCAAAACAACCACTGTGAAAGAGTAATGAAATTTCAAGCGCTTTCGTGACTACTCACATTGTCAAGGAACTGTGACAATGTGAGTAGTCACGAGAGCGCTTGGAATTTCACTACTCTTTCTATATATATATATATATATATATATATATATATATATATATATATATATATATATATATATATATATATATATATATATATATATATGTCGTGCCGAATATGTAAAACTGGTCAATTAGCAAGAACTCATATGAAATTAAACCCTTTCCAAAATTTTCTCTTATACGTTTAAAGATATATTTTTTTCATTAATGTTAATATAATTTTTTTTAATTTTGCACCAAAAGAAACTGAGAAAACTTACCTAACCTTGTTATAACAAGAGCAATTTATTTTAGCATAACCCAACTAAATATATTTTAGATTTCCTTACAGTAATTTAATACTAAACAAACACAATGAAATGTATTTATTTCGTTAGGTTCAGAACGATTTTGGCAAAATTATTGCAGACACAAATTTTCGCTTGTCCTATATGGCAAGATGAGCGTTGCTATTTAAGCCAAGATCGCAAGTTCTGCCTATTCGGCACGACGTATATATATATATATATATATATATATATATATATATATATATATATATATATATATATATATATATATATATATATATATATATATATATATACATATATATATATGTATATACATATATATATATATGTATATATATATATATATATATATATATATATATATATATATATATATATATATATATATATATATATATATATATATATATATATATATATATATATATATATATATAAATACACTTATACATGTGGTTTTACCTGTCCTAAGCTGTCTGGGATTAGCGTGGGGTGTTACCTAGCACCATGGCTTGTTGTAGTGTTTTAGAATCCCACGTTAAGGTGTTGAAGATGGAGATTCTACTCTTTCAGGAAGAAAATAGGAGGCTGAAGCTTCGTCTAGATGGGTTTTGGAGTGAGTGTGAGATGGTTGTAGCTGGTGAGGAGGAAAAAGTTACCAGCAGTGATTTGGAGGGTGGCAGCCGCTTTAAGTGTCAAGAGTGTCAAGTGGTTCACAATTCAGGACGAAGGATGTTAAGGAAGGTTAATAGAGAAGATGTGAAGGTAGGAAATCGATTCTCTGTTCTCCAGGACGAGTGTACTTCAGTGGTTAGTGAGATTAAAGGTACCATTGATTCCACTGCTAATCATGATAAGAATATTCTAACTGTGGGAGATTCTCAGGTAAAATATATGGACTGTGCTTTTAGTAACAAAGATAGAAAGGTCAGAGAGATGGTGTGCCTCCCAGGCGCTGGTGTTGGTTACCTAGTCAGCAGGTTGGATAATATTATGTCAGGCAATGGGAACGAGCCCATTATCTGTCTTAGTGCTCGTGAAAATGACATCGGGAATGGCAGGAGACAGGACTTGCTAGATAAGTACAGGTCAGTCATAGATGTAGTCAGGTCTAAGGGAGGGATCCCAATCATATGTAGCATCTTGCCTAAAAGGGGAGTGGGAAACGAATGGATATCTAGGGCAATTGGAATAAATTGCTGGCTAGACAGGTACTGCAATTAACTTGCAATTCCATTCATTGATAACTGGGACACATTCTATGGCAAACGTGATATGAATGCAAGGGATGGGGTTCATCTCTCTGGGGCTGGAGTGGTTGCATTAGCCATTTCGATTGAGGGAGTTATTGGTGACATGTCTAGGACTTTAAACTGATAGATTATAGAGGTACGAGTGTCTGTGGGAAACAATGAAGCTGCAGTACTAGGGTTGAAAACAAAAGGTATAACCAGGATACCTCAGAGATATGTTTAGAAGTCAATATTCAAAATAAAGTTGATAGTAAATGCAAAGCAATTGATCAACACACACAGAGGGTAACGAGTGACTAGCTCCCTTAAGGTTTACTATACAAATAGTAGGAGTCTAAGAAATAAGATAGATGAGATAAGATTACTGACAAGTGCAGGTCTTGCTTCTCCAGGAGGAGATTAGGAGGCTGAAGGTCCACCTCAATGGGTCTGGGAGAGAGTGTGAGGTGGCTGGAGTTGTGGGAAATGAGGCTTCTAGCAGTGAGGTGAAGTCTGTCTCTCGCTGTGAGGAGGCTGTAGGTGGGGAGGTAGCAACGGCTACCAGCAGTGAGGTGCAGTCCAGCACCTGCTACAAGTGGCGAGTGGTTCACAGTAATGGAAGGCGCATCAGAGTAAGGAAAGTTAAGAGTGAAGATCTAAAGGTAGGAAATCGCTTCTCTGTTCTTCAGGATGAATGTACTTCAGTGGCCAGTGAAGGTAAGGGTACTACTGCCCCTGCTAATGGAGGTAAGCGCATTCTTGTGGTTGGTGACTCTCAGGTAAGATATATTGACCGTGCTTTTTGTAATAGGAATAAGATGAGAGATAGAGTGTGCTTCCCTGGAGCTGGTGTTGGGGACATAGTCAACAGGCTGGATAATATCATGTCAGGTAATGGGAACAAGCCCATTATCTGTCTCAGTGCTGGTGGAAATGATATTGGGAAGGGTAGGAGAGAAGAGCTGCTAGATAAGTACAGGTCAGCTATAGATTTCATTAAGTCTAAGGGAGGGATCCCAATCATATGTAGCATCTTGCCTAGAAGGGGAGTAGGAAATGAATGGTTGTCTAGGGCAATTGGTGTAAATTGCTGGCTAGACAGATACTGCAAGGAATTTGCAATCCCATTCATTGACAACTGGAACAACTTTTATGGCAAACATGATATGTATGCAAGGGATGGGGTACATCTCTCTGGGGCTGAGGTGGTAGCACTTGCAGACTCGATTGAGAAGGCCATTGGTGAAATGCCTATGATTTTAAACTGATAGAAGATAGAGGTATGGGTGTGTGTGGGAAACAAGCAGGTTGCAACACTAGGGTTCGAAACAGAAAATGTATAAAAGGCATTAGCATGAAGTTATAAATAAAAACAATAGATCAGGTAAGCAAACAAAGGGGGACAGCAGAGAGCAGCAAGGGACTAGCTCCCTTAAGGTTTACTATACTAATAGCAGGAGTGTAAGAAATAAGATAGATGAGCTAAGATTAATTGCAAGTGCAGGAAACATAGATATTATTGCTATAACAGAGACCTGGCTCAATCTGAAAGATAGAGAGATGCCCTCTGAATGTCACATACAAGGCTATAAATTATTCCACACTGACAGGGTCAACAGGAAAGGTGGTGGAGTAGCGATGTATGTCAGAGACAATTTAAACTGTTGTGTTAGACAAGATATAAAATTAGAAGCGTCAGCCACTGAATCTGTTTGGTTACAGCTTCTCGAGGGCCGAGAAAAACTAATTTTGGGTGTGATTTACAGGGCCCCAAATCTTGATAGGGAGTGCAGTAAACTTCTATGGGACGAAATTCGTAAGGCATCTACAAACGAAAATGTTGTGCTAATGGGAGATTTCAACTACAGACAGATTGACTGGAGCAATTTGACAGGAAATTTAGAGTCAGGTGACTTTCTTGATACGATCCAGGATTGTTTTTTAAAACAGTTTGTGACAGAGCCAACTAGGGGAAATAACCTCCTTGACTTGGTTCTTGCCAGTAGGGAAACACTAATTAATAATCTTGAGCTTAATGATGAGCTTGGGGAAAGTGATCACAAATCACTCAGTTTTAATATATCATGGAATTCCCCTAATAATGGCAATCAAGTCTCTGTCCCTGACTTCCGCTTGGCTGATTTCATAGGACTGAAAAATTACTTAGGTGGGCTGAACTGGAATGACCTGACTAAGGGTCAGGTAGGTGGTGATGGATGCCGTTATGACGCTTTCCAGGGCATAGTTCTAGCTGCTCAGTCAAATTATGTTCCAAATAGGGAAATCAGATCAAACAAAAATGATCCTAAATGGATGAACAATAGATTAAAATATCTAATTGGTCAAAAGAGAGGCATATATAGGCAAATCAAAAGAGGAGAGGGACAATTAAGAAATCGACATATTCAGTTAAAGAGAGAAATAAAAAAAAGGAATTAGAAAAGCAAAAAGAGATTATGAGGTTAAAGTTGCAAGAGATTCGAAGACTAACCCAAAAGGATTCTTTCAGGTATACAGAAGTAAGATCAGGGACAAGATATGCCCACTCAAAAGTTCCTCGGGTCAGCTCACTGACAGTGATAAGGAAATGTGTAGAAGTTTTAACACATACTTCCTCTCAGTTTTTACACAGGAGGATACCAGCGATATTCCAGAAATGATAAATTATGTGGAACAGGACGATAATAAACTGTGCACGATTAGGGTCACAAGTGACATGGTCCTTAGGCAAATAGATAAATTAAAACCTAACAAATCCCCAGGCCCTGATGAACTGTGTGCAAGGGTTCTAAAGGAATGTAAAGAGGAGCTTAGCAAACCTTTGGCTAATCTTTTCAACATGTCCCTACAAACTGGCGTGGTGCCAGATTAGTGGAAAATGGCAAATGTGATACCTATTTTCAAAGCAGGTGACAGGTCCTTAGCTTCAAACTATAGACCAATAAGCCTAACCTCCATAGTGGGAAAATTTATGGAATCAATAATTGCCAAGGCAGTTCGTAGCCACCTTGAAAAGCATAAATTAATCAACGAATCTCAGCATGGTTTTACAAAGGGGCGTTCCTGCCTTACGAATTTGTTAACTTTTTTCACTAAGGTATTTGAGGAGGTAGATCATGGTAATGAATATGATATTGTGTACATGGACTTCAGTAAGGCTTTTGACAGGGTCCCACATCAGAGAATATTGAGGAAAATTAAGGCACATGGAATAGGAGGAGAAATTTTTTCCTGGATAGAGGCATGGTTGACAAATAGGCAGCAGAGAGTTTGCATAAATGGGGAGAAATCAGAGTGGGGAAGCGTCACGAGCGGTGTTCCACAGGGGTCAGTGTTGGGCCCCCTGCTGTTCACAATATACATAAACGACATAGATGAGAGCATAAAGAGCGACATCAGCAAGTTTGCCGATGACACCAAAATAGGCCGTCGAATTCATTCTGACGAGGACATTAGAGCACTCCAGGAAGATTTGAGTAGACTGATGCAGTGGTCGGAGAGATGGCAGATGCAGTTTAATATAGACAAATGCAAAGTTCTAAATGTTGGACAGGACATTAACCATGCCACATATAAACTAAATAATGTAGATCTTAATATTACGGATTGCGAAAAAGATTTAGGAGTTCTGGTTAGCAGTAATCTGAAACCTAGACAACAGTGCATAAGTGTTCGCAGTAAAACTAATAGAATCCTTGGCTTTATATCAAGAAGCATAAATAATAGGAGTCCTCAGGTTGTTCTTCAACTCTATACATCCTTGGTTTGGCCTCATTTAGATTATGCTACACAGTTTTGGTCACCGTATTACAGAATGGATATAAATGCTCTGGAAAATGTACAAAGGAGGATGACAAAGTTGATCCCATGAATCAGAAACCTTCCCTATGAGGATAGACTAAGGGCCCTGAATCTTCACTCTCTAGAAAGACGTAGAATTAGGGGGGATATGACTGAGGTGTATAAATGGAAGACAGGAATAAATAAAGGGGATGTAAATAGTGTGCTGAAAATATCTAGCCTAGACAGGACTCGCAGCAATGGTTTTTAGTTAGAAAAATTCAGATTCAGGAAGGATATAGGAAAGTACTGGTTTGGTAATAGAGTTGTGGATGAGTGGAACAAACTCCCAAGTACAGTTATAGAGGCCAGAACGTTGTGTAGCTTTAAAAATAGGTTGGATAAATACATGAGTGGGTGTGGGTGGGTGTGAGTTGGACCTGATTAGCTTGTGCTACCAGGACGGTTGCCGTGTTCCTCCCTTAAGTCAAGGTGACCTGACCTGACTAGGTTGGGTGCATTGGCTTAAGCCGGTAGGAGACTTGGACCTGCCTCGCATGGGCCAGTAGGCCTGCTGCAGTGTTCCTTCGTTCTTATGTTCTTATGTTCTTAATATAGATATTATTGCTATAACAGAGACCTGGTTCAACTTGAAAAGTAGAGAAATGCCTTCTGAATGCAACATGCAGGGTTATAAACTATTCCGTACTGATAGGGTCAACAGGAAGGGTAGTGGAGTGGCGATGTATGTCAGAGATAATTTAAATTGTTGTGATTAGAAACATCGGACACAGAATCTGTTTGGCTACAGTTTCTCGAGGGTCGTGAAAAGTTAATTTTGGGTGTGATTTATAGGCCACCAAACCTTGATAGAGAGTGCAGTAAGCTGCTATGGGATGAAATTCATAAGGCATCTAGATATGAAAATGTTGTGTTAATGGGAGATTTTAACTTCAGACAAGTTGACTGGAACAACATGACAGGAAATCTTGAGTCTAGTGACTTTCTTTAAATGCTTCATGAATGCTTTTTAAAACAGTTTGTGACAGAACCAACTAGAGGAAACAATCTACTTGACTTGGATCTTGCCAACAAAGAATCACTAGTTAATAATCTTGAGGTTAATGATGAGCTTGGGGAAAGCGATCACAAATCACTTAGTTTCAATATATCATGGAATTACCCACATAACTGCAATCAAATCTCTGTCCCAGACTTTTACTTGGCCGATTTCAGGGGACTGAAAAATTACCTGGGTGGGCTAACTTGGGATGTCCTGACTAAGGGCAAAGTAGGTGGTCTTGGTTACCAATATGACGTTTATCAGAGCATAGTTCTAGCTGCCCAGACAACTTTTGTTACGAGTAGGGAAATTAGATCTAACAAAAATGATCCCAAATGGATAAACAATAGATTAAAACATCTTATTGGTTAAAAGAGAGGCATATATAGGCATATCAAAAGAGGGGAAGGGCAGTTAAGAAATCAATGTATTCAGTTAAAGAGAGAAATAAAAATAGGAATAAGAAAAGCAAAAAGGGATTATGAGGCTAAGGTCGCAAGGGATTCGAAGACTAACCCAAAAGAATTCTTTCACGTATACAGAAGCAAGATTAGGGACAAGATAGGCCCACTTAAGAATAATTCAAGTCAGATCACTGATAGTGATAAGGATATGTGTGAAATTTTCAATTCTTACTTCCTCTCAGTTTTTACCCAGGAAAATACTAGCAAAATTCCAGAAATAATAGATTATGTAAAACAGGGCGATAATAAACTATGCACGATTGCAGTAACTAGTGATATGGTTCTCAGCAAATAGAGAAATTAAAACCTAGCAAATCCCCAGGTCCTGATGAACTATTTGCAAGGGTGTTAAAGGAATGTAAAGAGGAACTTAGCATACCTTTGGCTAATCTTTTCAACATATCACTACAAACTAGCAAAGTGCCTGATAAATAGAAAATGGCAAATGTAATACCTATTTACAAGGCAGGTGACAGGTCCTTGGCTTCGAACTAAAGACCAATAAGCCTTACCTCAATAGTGGGAAAATTTATGGAATCAATAATTGCCGAAGCAATTCGTAGCCATCTCGAAAGGCATAAATTGATTAATGAATCTCAGCACGGTTTTAGAAAGGGGCATTCCTGTCTTACGAATTTACTAACTTTCTTCACTAAGGTATTTGAGGAGGTAGATCATGGTATTGAATATGATATTGTGCATATGGACTTCAGTAAGGCTTTCGATAGAACTCCACATCAGAAGCAGTTGAGAAAACTTATGGCTCACGGAATAGGAGGAGAAATTTTTTCCTAGATAGAGGCATGGTTGAAGAATAGGCAGCAGAGTTTGCATAAATGGGGAGAAATCAGAATGGGAGCATGTCACAAGCGGTGTTCCACAAGGGTCAGTGTTGGGCCCCTTGTTGTTCACAAACTACATAAACGACATAGATGGGGGAATAAATAGCCACATAAGCAAATTTGTTGGTGACACCAAAATAGGCCGTACAGTTCATTCTAATGAGGACATTAGAAGTGTCGGTTGAAGCTTAATACAGACAAATGCAAAGTTCTAAATGTTCGACAGGAAAATAACCGTGCCACATATAAGCTAAATAATGTAGATCTTAATATTACGGATTCCAAAAAGGATTTAAGAGTTCTGTTCAGCAGTAATCTGAAACCAAGACAACAGTGCATAAATGTTCGCAATAAAGCTAACAGAATACTTGGCTTCACAGCAAGAAGTATAAATAATAGAAGCCTTAGGTTGTTCTTCAACTCTTTATCTTTTGTTAGGCCTCATTTAGATTATGCTGCACAGTTTTGGTCACCGTATTACAGAATGGATATAAATGCACTGGAAAACGTACAAAGGAGGATGACAAAGATGATCCCATGTATCAGAAATCTTCCCTATGAGGATAGACTGAAGGCCCTGAATCTGCACTCTCCAGAAAGGCGTAGAATTAGGGGCGATATGATTGAGGTGTATAAATGGAAAACAGGAATTAATAAAGAGGATGTAAATAGCGCACTAAAAATATCTAACATTGACACGACTCGTAGCAATGGCTTTAAATTGGAAAAATTCAGATTCAGGAAGGATATAGGAAAGCACTGGTTTGGTAATAGAATTATGGATGATTGGAGCAAACTCCATAGTACCGTCATAGACGTTAAGACATTGTGAAGTTTTAAAAATAGGTTGGATGAATACATGAGTGGGTGTGGGTGGGTGTGAGTTGGACCTGACTAGCTTGTGCTACTAGGTAGGATGCAGTGTTCCTCCCGTAAGTGACGTGTCTGACCTCACAAAGTCAAGGCATTGGCTTAAGCCGGAGGGAGAATTGAACGTGTCTCGCATAGGCCAGTAGGCCTGCTACAGTGTTCCTTCTTTCTTATGCTCTTAAATAATTCTTAAATAGTTCTTCAATAATTTAGTACTAAACAAACACAATCAAATATATTTATTTCGTTAGGTTCAGCATGATTTTGGCGAAATTACTGCATACACGACTCTATGACCGCGGGTTCAATCCCGGCCGGGGGTATGGTTTATTTGCAATCGTGTCATTACGATTTCTTGAGTCATGTTGACGGCAGTGAAGGGACTTGAGCTAGAGTTCGTCACGGCCACGCTAGCTGGAGATTCGTCTGTAAAAACTTGCATTTGTGGTCACAGAGGTGCCTGTGCTAACTTTCCTATGGTGTAGAAATATACCTAGTTGGATGAATCTTATTGTGGCTAGCTGGTCTAGTGGCTAACGCGACGGTCTGGAGTTTTGAGACTCTATGACCGCGGGTTCAATCCCGGCCGGGGGTATGGTTTACTGCAAACACAAATTTTCACTTGTCCTATATGGCAAGATGAGCGTTGCTATTGAAGCCAAGATCGCAAGTTCTGCCTATTCGGCACGACATATATATATATATATATATATATATACATATATATATATATATATATATATATATATATATATATATATATATATATATATATATATATATATATATATATATATATATATATATATATATATATATGCAAAACAACCACTCTGAAAGAATAGAGAAATTCCAAACGCTTTCGTGACTACTCACATTATCAAGGAACTATGAAAGTAAAGCATCCAAGGAAGCTATATAAGGGGTCTGGCCAGCACCTCACTATCAGATCCCACCTGTTCTTAGTAACCTATACATGGAATTTTTTGAAACAAGGTTACTTAACACAATCCTCCCTAATAGAGCTAAATGGTTCAGATATGTTGATGATATTTTGTGCCTTATGCCCAAAAATGTAGATATACACCATTTCCTAGGAAAATTAAATAGCTTAGCCCATTCTATAAACTTTACTGTTGAGTTTGAAGAAAATAACTCATTGCCTTTTCTAGATGTTTTAATTATTAAGGGTAATAATGAATTCAAATTTAAAATTTACAGAAAACCTACAAATAACTGTTCCTATGTCCACTATTATTCCTCGCATCAAGATAGAGTCAAACTGTCTGTTTTCTCATCAATGTTTTTGAGAGCTTTACGAATTTGTAATCCTGAGTTCATAGATGAGGAAATATCCAAAATTTATGAAATAGGTAATGATTTAAAATACCCATGAAACATAATTGATAAATCTTTTAAAGTTGCTAGAAATACTTTTTACTATCCAAAAAGGGACAACCAGCCTTATTCAACTAAAAATATGTTGGTTCTCCTTTACCATGAAAACTTGGTTGATATGCCTTCTCTTCTTAAGACTTTTAATATTAAAGTTGTATTCAAAAATCTTGATACAGTAAAAAAACTTTTGATAAAGAATTCCCCCCAAAATGCTGATGGATGTGTCTATAAGATTCCTTGTAAAATTTGCGATAAAGTTTATTACGGTCAAACTGGTAAAAATCTCGAACTAAGATTAAAACAACATAAATATAGCATTAGAACTGGACAAGATTCCAATGCTCTATTTATTCATGTAAGAGATTTTAACCATCCAATTGATTTTCAAAAAGTTGAGAAAGTAGTATCAAGCAAGTCCATGGTCGACAGGAATATAATTGAATCTTGTTTCATAAAAAGCAGTTTTGACAATAATATGAATATTTCTTTTGGTTTATATAAATTAGATCCATTTATAATTAATAGGATTTTTTAAGAATTTAATAATACACTGGACAAATAGTAATTTTTTAATTTTCTTGGGTAGAATAGTTTGTGGGTGAGTTGTGCAAAGGACCTATCCAGTTGGGTCGGCGCGCGTCAGGTGTTTAACCGTTGTGGGATCTGATAGTGAGGTGTTGGCCAGACCCCTTATATAGCTTCCTTGGATGCTTTACTTTCATAGTTCCTTGATAATGTGAGTAGTCACGAAAGCGCTTGGAATTTCTCTATTCTTTCAGAGTGGTTGTTTTGCATATTCTGAAATCACCTGTTTACTGTGATCTTATTGCATATATCTATATATATATATATATATATATATATATATATATATATATATATATATATATATATATATATATATATATATATATATATATATATATATATATATATATATATATATATATATATATATATATATATATATATATATATATATATATATATATATATATATATATATATATATATAAATATATATATATATAGATATATATATATATATATATATATATATATAGAGAGATAGAGATATAGTAAAGATAGAGAGAGAGAGAGAGAGATAGAGAGAGAGAGAGGGAGAGAGAGAGAGAGAGAGAGAGAGAGAGAGAGAGAGAGAGAGAGAGAGAGAGAGAGAGAGAGAGAGAGAGAGAGAGAGAGAGAGAGAGAGAGAGAGAGAGAGAGAGAGAGATACAGAGACAAGGAGGGAGAGATCACAGATACCGCCATGTTTGGGACAGAGCGGCGGTCAAATGGTTCGTCTTTAAAGGCCAGCACTTCGCCCCTCGGCCTTTCTGCCAAGTTTACGCCACCATCAAACATCTGGTGGTGGTAAATGTACACACACACACACACACACACACACACACACACACACACACACACAGAGGGGACACAGAAACAAGGGGTCACTCTTGAAAGTTGAAGACTCAGATGAGTCACAGGGATGTTAGGAAGCATTTCTTCAGTCACAGAGTGGTCAGGAAGTGGAACAGTCTGGCGAGCGAAGTAGTGGAGGCAGGAACCATACATAGCTTTAAGACGAGGTATGATAAAGCTCATGGAGCAGGGAGAGAAAGGACCTAGTAGCATTCAGTGAAGAGGCGGGGCCAGGAGCTGAGTGTCGATCCTTGCAACTACAATTAAGTGAGTACAGTTAGGTGAGTACACACACAGCCACACACACACACACACACACACACACACACACACATACGCATGAGTTGTGGCCCCCTGCGGGGCCAGGAGCTATGACTGTACCCCTACAACCTCAATTAGGCGAGCACACACATACACATAAACACACAACACACACACGCACAGAGGACCTGTGAATCGACCCCTGTAGCCACAAATAGGTAAGTACACGCAAAACAGGGCAACTACCTGTGGTGTAGAAGACAGTAAACGTCGTCCCATTCTTAAAGAAAGGAGACAGGCAGGTAGAATAAAACTACAGACCAGTGTCGCTGACATGAATAGTATGCAAAGTCATGGAGGAGATTATCAGGAAAAGACTGATGGAACACCTAGTAAGGAATGAACTTATACATGATAGCCAGCACGGTTTGAGGGAGGGGAAATCTCGTACCATAACCCTCCAGGAGTCTTAGGACAAGTCGACGGAAGTAAGACAAGAGAAAGAGGAAGGGTAGACTGCATTTTCTTGGACTGTAAGAATGTTTTCGACTCAGTTCCGCATAAAAGATTAGTGAAAAAGCTAGAGGAACAGGCAGGAGTAACAGGAAAGGCACTACAATTGATCAGAAAATAGCTGACAGGAAAGAAACGATGAGTGATGGTACTTGACGAGGTGTCAGAGTGGGAGGCTGTGACGAGCGGGATTCCGCAAGGGTCAGCCCTTGTGCCGATGCTGTTTCTGTTATATGTGAGTTATGTGACGGAAGGGGTGTTCCTATTTACAGTCTACATGAAGTTAATGCGGAGAATTCAGGTGGATGAGGATCAGGTAGGACTACAAAGTGATCTGGAGAGGAAGCAAGCCTAGTTCAATAACTGGTTCCTGGAGTTTATCCCCACCAAGTGCAAAGCTATAAAGATTGGGGAAGGTCTAAGAAGACCGCAGAGAGAGTACAGGTTAGGGGGCCAAAGATTGCAAACCTCTCTTAAGGAAAAGGATCTTGGGGTGAGTATAGTAACGAACACATCTCCTGAGGTGCACACAACCAAATAACTGCTGCAACATATGAGCGACTCGCAAACTTAAGAATAGCGTCTCGACACCAGAGTGAGGAATCAATCAAGACACTCTACACAGTGTCCGTCACGCAATATTGGAGTATGCAGCACTAGTATGGAACCCACACCTGGTCAAGCACATCAAGAAATTTGAGAAAGTGCAAAGGTTTGGAACAAAACTAGTCACGGAGATAAGGGGTGTGCTACTAGGAGAGGTTAAGGGAAATCAGTCTGACGACACTGATGGACACGAGTGATAGGAAGGACATAATAACGACCTATAAAATACTTAGAAGAATTGACAAGGTGGAATGGGACAGGATATTTCAAATATGAGACACAGCAAGGAGTCACAGTAGGAAGTTGAAAACAGTATTTCATCAGTCATAGAGTTGTCAGGAAGTCGAACAATCTGGAAAGTGATGTAGTGGAGGGAGGATCTATACATAGCTTTATGATGAGCAACGATAAAGATAATGGAGCAAAGAGAAAACGGGTCTATTAACGACGAGCGGAGAGACGGGGCCAGGAGCTGTTACATGACCAATGTAACCATAAATAGGGAAGCACAATCACCTCAAAGGGGATGGGACCGGACAACATCTCTCCATGGGTCCTTAGAGAGGGAGCAGAGATGCTGTGTGTGCCACTAACAACAGTTTTCAACACATCCATTGAAACTGGGCAGCTACCTGAGGTATGGAAGTCCTAATTTGTAAGAAAGGAGACAGACATGAGGCATTAAACTACAGACCAGTGTCACTGTATAGTATGCAAAGTCATGGAGAAGATTATCGGGAGAGTGGTGGAGCACCTGGAAAAGAACAAGCTTATGAATGAAACCAGCACGGTTTCTGGGAAGGGAAACCCTGTGTTACAAAGCTACTGAAGTATTATGACAAGGTAATGGAAGTAAAACATGAGAGAGAGGGAGGATAGATTGCATTTTCTTGGACTGCAAGAAGGCCTTCGACACAGTTCGTCACAAAAGATTAGCGCAAAAGTTAGAGGACCAGGCACTCAAAATAGGAAAGACACTTCAATGGATCAGAGAATACCTTAACGAGAGGTAATAACGAGCCATGGTACGTGACAAGGTGTCAGAGTGGGCGTCTGTGACCAACGGGGTTCCAAAGGGGTCTGTCCTAGGCCCAGTACTGCTTTTGGTATATGTGAATACCATGATGGAAGGGACAGACTCAGAAGTGTCCCTGTTTGCATTTGATCTGAAGTTAATGAGGAGAATTAAATCGAATGAGGATCAGGTACGCCTACAAAGGGACCTGGGCAGGCTGCAAGCCTGGTCCAGCATCTGGCTCCTGGAATTTAACAACACTAATTGCGAAGTCTTGAAGATCGGGGAAGGGTAAAGAAGACCTCAGACATAGTATAGGCTAGGTGACCAAAGGCTGCAAACCTCAATCAAGGAAAAGGATCTTGGGGTGAGTTTAATACCGAGCACGTCTCCTGAGGCTCACTTCAGTCAGATAACTGTTGCAGCACATGGGCGCCTGGCAAACCTAAGAATAGTGTTCCTACACCTCAGTAAGGGATCGCTCAAGACTTTGTACACCGTGTAAGTCAGGCCCATATTGGAGTATGCAGCACCAGTTTCGAACCCACGCCTTATCAAGTAGGTCAAGTAATAAGAGAAAGAGGAAAGGTTTGCAACAAGACTAGTCCCTGAGCTAAGGGAAATGTCCTACGAAGAAAGGTTAAGGGAAATCGGCCTGACGACACTGGAGGACAGGAGGGTTACGGAAGACATGATAACGACATTTAAAATACTGCGAGGAAATGACAAGGAGGACAAAGACAGGATGTTCCAGAGATGGGACACAGAAACAAAGGGGTCACAATTGGAAGTTGAAGACTCGGATGAGTCAAAGAGATGTTAGGAAGTATTTCTTCAGTCATTGAGTTATCAGGAGGTGAAATAGTCTGGAAAGTGACGTAGTGGAGGCAGGATCCATACATAGTTTTAAGATGAGGTTTGATAAAGCTCATGGAGCAGGGAGAAAGAGGACCTAGTAGCGACCAGTGAAAAGGCGAGGCCACAAGGTCTGACTCGACCCCTGCTACCATAGTTAGGTGAGTACACACACACTATTGTAAAGGGCAAATATACACAAAACATTCAATGAAATCAACAACACAAACGAAAATATACATTAAAAAACTTTTTCATGTTTAAAACATAGGCTAAAAAAGTGTTTTGGAAGAAGATTCTGATTCACTTCACTGATCACTCCGTCTTCTACTGTCTCCAGTTTCAACATCTTCAAGGCTGAGAGACTTATTACCTCTTCTACTGTCTCCACTTGTTAAACTCTGTATTACCCTGATAAAGCCATATCTTCAAGTTGAAGATATCCAGGTGTTGTTCCTGTCTCTAATTCATCAACCTGTCGATATTGCACACCGATAATATTAAAAAAAATATTCAAGATTTCAACTAGTCTTGGAATAATTTCACAAACGTAGTAAGAGGAGGAAGACTCTTAGCGAAAAACTTGTTGATATGAGCAAATTAAAAAAAAAAAAAATTAAGTTCGTGACAAACTTATAGACGAAAGCGAAATGCAAGGAATTAATGTTGAAAACTAAATTACAGAATCAGAGAAGAAAATGGGAAATAATAAATAAAAAAAATCAGAATGAATTCACAAATTAGGAAAAAAATAAATAACAGGTTCCTTAATTCATGAGAAGAAAACCAGGATGATTACTAATAGTAATTATCATGAGTATCTGTCAGTGTATCTGCTGGAGTATCTGTCAGTGTATCTGCTGGAGTATCTGTCAGTGTATCTGCTGGAGTATCTGTCAGTGTATCTGCTGGAGTATCTGTCAGTGTATCTGCTGGAGTATCTGTCAGTGTATCTGCTGGAGTATCTGTCAGTGTATCTGCTGCAGTATCTGTCAGTGTATCTGCTGGAGTATCTGTCAGTGTATCTGCTGGAGTATCTGTCAGTGTATCTGCTGGAGTATCTGTCAGTGTATCTGCTGGAGTATCTGTCAGTGTATCTGCTGGAGTATCTGTCAGTGTATCTGCTGGAGAATATGTCAGTGTATCTGCTGGAGTATATGTCAGAGTATCTGCTGGAGTATCTGTCAGTGTATCTGCTGGAGTATCTGTCAGTGTATCTGCTGGAGTATCTGTCAGTGTATCTGCTGGAGTATCTGTCAGTGTATCTGCTGGAGTATCTGTCAGTGTATCTGCTGGAGTATCTGTCAGTGTATCTGCTGGAGAATATGTCAGTGTATCTGCTGGAGTATATGTCAGAGTATCTGCTGGAGTATCTGTCAGTGTATCTGCTGGAGTATCTGTCAGTGTATCTGCTGGAGTATCTGTCAGTGTATCTGCTGGAGTATCTGTCAGTGTATCTGCTGGAGTAACTGTCAGTGTATCTGCTGGAGTATCTGTCAGTGTATCTGCTGGAGTATCTGTCAGTGTATCTGCTGGAGTATCTGTCAGTGTATCTGCTGGAGTATCTGTCAGTGTATCTGCTGGAGTATCTGTCAGTGTATCTGCTGGAGTATCTGTCAGTGTATCTGCTGGAGTATCTGTCAGTGTATCTGCTGGAGTATCTGTCAGTGTATCTGCTGGAGTATCTGTCAGTGTATCTGCTGGAGTATCTGTCAGTGTATCTGCTGGAGTATCTGTCAGTGTATCTGCTGGAGTATCTGTCAGTGTATCTGCTGGAGTATCTGTCAGTGTATCTGCTGGAGTATCTGTCAGTGTATCTGCTGGAGTATCTGTCAGTGTATCTGCTGGAGTATCTGTCAGTGTATCTGCTGGAGTATCTGTCAGTGTATCTGCTGGAGTATCTGTCAGTGTATCTGCTGGAGTATCTGTCAGTGTATCTGCTGGAGTATCTGTCAGTGTATCTGCTGGAGTATCTGTCAGTGTATCTGCTGGAGTATCTGTCAGTGTATCTGCTGGAGTAACTGTCAGTGTATCTGCTGGAGTATCTGTCAGTGTATCTGCTGGAGTAACTGTCAGTGTATCTGCTGGAGTAACTGTCAGTGTATCTGCTGGAGTATCTGTCAGTGTATCTGCTGGAGTATCTGTCAGTGTATCTGCTGGAGTATCTGTCAGTGTATCTGCTGGAGTATCTGTCAGTGTATCTGCTGGAGTATCTGTCAGTGTATCTGCTGGAGTATCTGTCAGTGTATCTGCTGGAGTATCTGTCAGTGTATCTGCTGGAGTAACTGTCAGTGTATCTGCTGGAGTATCTGTCAGTGTATCTGCTGGAGTATCTGTCAGTGTATCTGCTGGAGTATCTGTCAGTGTATCTGCTGGAGTATCTGTCAGTGTATCTGCTGGAGTATCTGTCAGTGTATCTGCTGGAGTAACTGTCAGTGTATCTGCTGGAGTATCTGTCAGTGTATCTGCTGGAGTATCTGTCAGTGTATCTGCTGGAGTATCTGTCAGTGTATCTGCTGGAGTATCTGTCAGTGTATCTGCTGGAGTATCTGTCAGTGTATCTGCTGGAGAATCTGTCAGTGTATCTGCTGGAGTATCTGTCAGTGTATCTGCTGGAGTATCTGTCAGTGTATCTGCTAGAGTATCTGTCAGCGTATCTGCTGGAGTATCTGTCAGTGTATCTGCTGGAGTATCTGTCAGTGTGTCTGATGGATTATATGTCAGTGTTTCTGCTGGAGTATCTGTCAGTGTATCTGCTGGAGAATCTGTCAGTGTATCTGCTGGAGCATCTGTCAGTGTATCTGCTGGATCATCTGTCAGTGTATCTGCTGGAGTATCTGTCAGTGTATCTGCTGGAGTATCTGTCAGTGTATCTGCTGGAGTATCTGTCAGTGTATCTGCTGGAGTATCTGTCAGTGTATCTGCTGGAGTATCTGTCAGTGTATCTGCTGGAGTATCTGTCAGTGTATCTGCTGGAGTATCTGTCAGTGTATCTGCTGGAGTATCTGTCAGTGTATCTGCTGGAGTATCTGTCAGTGTATCTGCTGGAGTATCTGTCAGTGTATCTGCTGGAGTATCTGTCAGTGTATCTGCTGGAGTATCTGTCAGTGTATCTGCTGGAGTATCTGTCAGTGTATCTGCGATGATATCTGTCAGTGTATCTGCTGGAGTATCTGCTGGAGTATCTGTCAGTGTATCTGCTGGAGTATCTGTCAGTGTATCTGCTGCAGTATCTGTCAGTGTATCTGCTGGAGTATCTGTAAGTGTATCTGCTGGAGTATCAGTCAGTGTATCTGCTGGAGTATCAGTCAGTGTATCTGCTGCAGTATCTGTCAGTGTATCTGCTGGAGTATGTCAGTGTATCTGCTGGAGTATCTGTCAGTGTATCTGCTGGAGTATCTGTCAGTGTATCTGCTGGAGTATCTGTCAGTGTATCTGCTGGAGTATCTGTCAGTGTATCTGCTGGAGTATCTGTCAGTGTATCTGCTGGAGTATCTGTCAGTGTATCTGCTGGAGTATCTGTCAGTGTATCTGCTGGAGTATCTGTCAGTGTATCTGCTGGAGTATCTGTCAGTGTATCTGCTGGAGTATCTGTCAGTGTATCTGCTGGAGTATCTGTCAGTGTATCTGCTGGAGTATCTGTCAGTGTATCTGCTGGAGTATCTGTCAGTGTATCTGCTGGAGTATCTGTCAGTGTATCTGCTGGAGTATCTGTCAGTGTATCTGCTGGAGTATCAGTCAGTGTATCTGCTGGAGTATCTGTCAGTGTATCTGCTGGAGTATCTGTCAGTGTATCTGCTGGAGTATCTGTCAGTGTATCTGCTGGAGTATCTGTCAGCGTATCTGCTAGTATCTCAGTGTATCTGCGTGAGTATCTGTCAGTGTATCTGCTGGAGTATCTGTCAGTGTATCTGCTGGAGTATCTGTCAGTGTATCTGCTGGAGTATCTGTCAGTGTATCTGCTGGAGTATCTGTCAGTGTATCTGCTGGAGTATCTGTCAGTGTATCTGCTGGAGTATCTGTCAGTGTATCTGCTGGAGTATCTGTCAGTGTATCTGCTGGAGTATCTGTCAGTGTATCTGCTGGAGTATCTGTCAGTGTATCTGCTGGAGTATCTGTCAGTGTATCTGCTGGAGTATCTGTCAGTGTATCTGCTGGAGTATCTGTCAGTGAATCTGCTGGAATATCTATCAGTGTATCTGCTGGAGTAGCTGTCAGTGTATCTGCTGGAGTATCTGTCAGTGTATCTGCTGGAGTATCTGTCAGTGTATCTGCTGGAGTATCTGTCAGTGTATCTGCTGGAGTATCTGTCAGTGTATCTGCTGGAGTATCTGTCAGTGTATCTGCTGGAGTATCTGTCAGTGTATCTGCTGGAGTATCTGTCAGTGTATCTGCTGGAGTATCTGTCAGTGTATCTGCTGGAGTATCTGTCAGTGTATCTGCTGGAGTATCTGTCAGTGTATCTGCTGGAGTATCTGTCAGTGTATCTGCTGGAGTATCTGTCAGTGTATCTGCTGGAGTATCTGTCAGTGTATCTGCTGGAGTATCTGTCAGTGTATCTGCTGGAGTATCTGTCAGTGTATCTGCTGGAGTATCTGTCAGTGTATCTGCTGGAGTATCTGTCAGTGTATCTGCTGGAGTATCTGTCAGTGTATCTGCTGGAGTATCTGTCAGTGTATCTGCTGGAGTATCTGTCAGTGTATCTGCTGGAGTATCTGTCAGTGTATCTGCTGGAGTATCTGTCAGTGTATCTGCTGGAGTATCTGTCAGTGTATCTGCTGGAGTATCTGTCAGTGTATCTGCTGGAGTATCTGTCAGTGTATCTGCTGGAGTATCAGTCAGTGTATCTGCTGGAGTATCTGTCAGTGTATCTGCTGGAGTATCTGTCAGTGTATCTGCTGGAGTATCTGTCAGTGTATCTGCTGGAGTATCAGTCAGTGTATCTGCTGGAGTATCAGTCAGTGTATCTGCTGCAGTATCTGTCAGTGTATCTGCTGGAGTATGTCAGTGTATCTGCTGGAGTATCTGTCAATGTATCTGCTGGAGTATCTGTCAGTGTATCTGCTGGAGTATCAGTCAGTGTATCTGCTGGAGTATCTGTCAGTGTATCTGCTGGAGTATCAGTCAGTGTATCTGCTGGAGTATCTGTCAGTGTATCTGCTGGAGTATCTGTCAGTGTATCTGCTGGAGTATCTGTCAGTGTATCTGCTGGAGTATCTGTCAGTGTATCTGCTGGAGTATCTGTCAGTGTATCTGCTGGAGTATCTCAGTCAGTATCTGTCAGGAGTATCTGTCAGTGTATCTGCTGGAGTATCTGTCAGTGTATCTGCTGGAGTATCTGTCAGTGTATCTGCTGGAGTATCTGTCAGTGTATCTGCTGGAGTATCTGTCAGTGTATCTGCTGGAGTATCTGTCAGTGTATCTGCTGGAGTATCTGTCAGTGTATCTGCTGGAGTATCTGTCAGTGTATCTGCTGGAGTATCTGTCAACGTATCTGCTGGAGTATCTGTCAGTGTATCTGCTGGAGTATCTGTCAGTGTATCTCCTGGAGTATCTGTCAGTGTATCTGCTGGGATATCTGTCAGTATATCTGCTGGAGTATCTGTCAGTGTATCTGCTGGAGTATCTGTCAGTGTATCTGCTGGAGTATCTGTCAGTGTATCTGCTGGAGTATCTGTCAGTGTATCTGCTGGAGTATCTGTCAGTGTATCTGCTGGAGTATCTGTCAGTGTATCTGCTGGAGTATCTGTCAGTGTATCTGCTGGAGTATCTGTCAGTGTATCTGCTGGAGTATCTGTCAGTGTATCTGCTGGAGTATCTGTCAGTGTATCTGCTGGAGTATCTGTCAGTGTATCTGCTGGAGTATCTGTCAGTGTATCTGCTGGAGTATCTGTCAGTGTATCTGCTGGAGTATCTGTCAGTGTATCTGCTGGAGTATCTGTCAGTGTATCTGCTGGAGTATCTGTCAGTGTATCTGCTGGAGTATCTGTCAGTGTATCTGCTGGAGTATCTGTCAGTGTATCTGCTGGAGTATCTGTCAGTGTATCTGCTGGAGTATCTGTCAGTGTATCTGCTGGAGTATCTGTCAGTGTATCTGCTGGAGTATCTGTCAGTGTATCTGCTGGAGTATCTGTCAGTGTATCTGCTGGAGTATCTGTCAGTGTATCTGCTGGAGTATCTGTCGTTGTATCTGCTGGAGTAGCTGTATCTGTCAGTGTATCTGCTGGAGTATCTGTCAGTGTATCTGCTGGAGTATCTGTCAGTGTATCTGCTGGAGTATCTGTCAGTGTATCTGATGGCGTATCTGTCAGTGTATCTGCTGGAGTATCTGTCAGTGTATCTGCTGGAGTATTTGTCAGTTTATCTGCTGGAGTATCTTTCAGTGTATCTGCTGGAGTATCTGTCAGTGTATCTGCTGGAGTATCTGTCAACGTATCTGCTGGAGTATCTGTCAGTGTATCTGCTAGAGTATCTGTCAGTGTATCTGCTGGAGTATCTGTCAGTGTATCTGCTGGAGTATCTGTCAGTGTATCTGCTGGAGTATCTGTCAGTGTATCTGCTGGAGTATCTGTCAGTGTATCTGCTGGAGTATCTGTCAGTGTATCTGCTGGAGTATCTGTCAGTGTATATGCTGGAGTATCTGTCAGTGTATCTGCTGGAGTATCTGTCAGTGTATCTGCTGGAGTATCTGTCAGTGTATCTGCTGGAGTATCTGTCAGTGTATCTGCTGGAGTATCTGTCAGTGTATCTGCTGGAGTATCTGTCAGTGTATCTGCTGGAGTATCTGTCAGTGTATCTGCTGGAGTATCTGTCAGTGTATCTGCTGGAGTATCTGTCAGTGTATCTGCTGGAGTATCTGTCAGTGTATCTGCTGGAGTATCTGTCAGTGTATCTGCTTTAGTATCTGTCAGTGTATCTGCTGGAGTATCTGTCAGTGTATCTGCTGGAGTATCTGTCAGTGTATCTGCTGGAGTATCTGTCAGTGTATCTGCTGGAGTATCTGTCAGTGTATCTGCTGGAGTATCTGTCAGTGTATCTGCTGGAGTATCTGTCAGTGTATCTGCTGGAGTATCTGTCAGTGTATCTGCTGGAGTATCTGTCAGTGTATCTGCTGGAGTATCTGTCAGTGTATCTGCTGGAGTATCTGTCAGTGTATCTGCTGGAGTATCTGTCAGTGTATCTGCTGGAGTATCTGTCAGTGTATCTGCTGGAGTATCTGTCAGTGTATCTGCTGGAGTATCTGTCAGTGTATCTGCTGGAGTATCTGTCAGTGTATCTGCTGGAGTATCTGTCAGTGTATCTGCTGGAGTATCTGTCAGTGTATCTGCTGGAGTATCTGTCAGTGTATCTGCTGGAGTATCTGTCAGTGTATCTGCTGGAGTATCTGTTAGTGTATCTGCTGGAGTATCTGTCAGTGTATCTGCTGGAGTATCTGTCAGTGTATCTGCTGGAGTATCTGTCAGTGTATCTGCTGGAGTATCTGTCAGTGTATCTGCTGGAGTATCTGTCAGTGTATCTGCTGGAGTATCTGTCAGTGTATCTGCTGGAGTATCTGTCAGTGTATCTGCTGGAGTATCTGTCAGTGTATCTGCTGGAGTATCTGTCAGTGTATCTGCTGGAGTATCTGTCAGTGTATCTGCTGGAGTATCTGTCAGTGTATCTGCTGGAGTATCTGTCAGTGTATCTGCTGGAGTATCTGTCAGTGTATCTGCTGGAGTATCTGTCAGTGTATCTGCTGGAGTATCTGTCAGTGTATCTGCTGGAGTATCTGTCAACGTATCTGCTGGAGTATCTGTCAGTGTATCTGCTGGAGTATCTGCTGTCAGTGTACTTGCTGGAGTATCTGTCAGTGTATCTGCTGTAGTATCTGCTGGAGTATCTGTCAGTGTATCTGCTGCGATATCTGTCAGTATATCTGCTGGAGTATCTCTCAGTGTATCTGCTGGAGTATCTGTCAGTGTATCTGCTAGAGTATCTGTCAACGTATCTGCTGGAGTATCTGTCAGTGTATCTGCTGGAGTATCTGTCAGTGTATCTGCTGGGATATCTGTCAGTATATCTGCTGGAGTATCTGTCAGTGTATCTGCTGGAGTATCTGTCAGTGTATCTGCTCAGTGTATCTGAGTATCTGTCAGTGTATCTGCTGGAGTATCTGTCAGTGTATCTGCTGGAGTATCTGTCAGTGTATCTGCTGGAGTATCTGTCAGTGTATCTGCTGGAGTATCTGTCAGTGTATCTGCTGGAGTATCTGTCAGTGTATCTGCTGGAGTATCTGTCAGTGTATCTGCTGGAGTATCTGTCAGTGTATCTGCTGGAGTATCTGTCAGTGTATCTGCTGGAGTATCTGTCAGTGTATCTGCTGGAGTATCTGTCAGTGTATCTGCTGGAGTATCTGTCAACGTATCTGCTGGAGTATCTGTCAGTGTATCTGCTGGAGTATCTGTCAACGTATCTGCTGGAGTATCTGTCAGTGTATCTGCTGGAGTATCTGTCAGTGTATCTGCTGGAGTATCTGTCAGTGTATCTGCTGGAGTATCTGTCAGTGTATCTGCTGGAGTATCTGTCAGTGTATCTGCTGGAGTATCTGTCAGTGTATCTGCTGGAGTATCTGTCAGTGTATCTGCTGGAGTATCTGTCAGTGTATCTGCTGGAGTATCTGTCAGTGTATCTGCTGGAGTATCTGTCAGTGTATCTGCTGGAGTATCTGTCAGTGTATCTGCTGGAGTATCTGTCAGTGTATCTGCTGGAGTATCTGTCAGTGTATCTGCAGGAGTATCCGTCAGTGTATCTCCTGGAGTATCTGTCAGTGTATCTGCTTGAGTATCTGTCAGTGTATCTGCTGGAGTATCTGTCAGTGTATCTGCTGGAGTATCTGTCAGTGTATCTGTTGGAGTATCTGTCAGTGTATCTGCTGGAGTATCTGTCAGTGTATCTGCTGCAGTATCTGTCAGTGTATCTGCTGGAGTATCTGTCAGTGTATCTGCTGGAGTATCTGCCAGTGTATCTGCTGGAGTATCTGTCAGTGTATCTGCTGGAGTATCTGTCAGTGTATCTGCTGGAGTATCTGTCAGTGTATCTGCTGGAGTATCTGTCAGTGTATCTGCTGGAGTATCTGTCAGTGTATCTGCTGGAGTATCTGTCAGTGTATCTGCTGGAGTATCTGTCAGTTTATCTGCTGGAGTATCTGTCAGTGTATCTGCTGGAGTATCTGTCAGTGTATCTGCTGGAGTATCTGTCAGTGTATCTGCTGGAGTATCTGTCAGTGTATCTGCTGGAGTATCTGTCAGTGTATCTGCTGGAGTATCTGTCAGTGTATCTGCTGGAGTATCTGTCAGTGTATCTGCTGGGATATCTGTCAGTATATCTGCTGGAGTATCTGTCAGTGTATCTGCTGGAGTATCTGTCAGTGTATCTGCTGGAGTATCTGTCAGTGTATCTGCTGGAGTATCTGTCAGTGTATCTGCTGGAGTATCTGTCAGTGTATCTGCTGGAGTATCTGTCAGTGTATCTGCTGGAGTATCTGTCAGTGTATCTGCTGGAGTATCTGTCAGTGTATCTGCTGGAGTATCTGTCAGTGTATCTGCTGGAGTATCTGTCAGTGTATCTGCTGGAGTATCTGTCAGTGTATCTGCTGGAGTATCTGTCAGTGTATCTGCTGGAGTATCTGTCAGTGTATCTGCTGGAGTATCTGTCAGTGTATCTGCTGGAGTATCTGTCAGTGTATCTGCTGGAGTATCTGTCAACATATCTGCTGTAGTATCTGTCAGTGTATCTGCTGGAGTATCTGTCAGTGTATCTGCTGGAGTATCTGTCAGTGTATCTGCTGGAGTATCTGTCAGTGTATCTGCTGGAGTATCTGTCAGTGTATCTGCTGGAGTATCTGTCAGTGTATCTGCTGGAGTATCTGTCAACGTATCTGCTGGAGTATCTGTCAGTGTATCTGCTAGAGTATCTGTCAGTGTATCTGTTAGTTTATCTGCTGGAGTATCTTTCAGTGTATCTGCTGGAGTATCTGTCAGTGTATCTGCTGGAGTATCCGTCAACGTATCTGCTGGAGTATCTATCAGTGTATCTGCTGGAGTATCTGTCAGCGTATCTGCTGGATCTGTATATCTGCTGCAGTATCTGCCAGTGAATCTGCTGGAGTATCTGTCAGTGTATCTGCTGGAGTATCTGTCAGTGTATCTGCTGAAGTATCTGTCAGTGTATCTGCTGGAGTATCTGTCAGTGTATGTGCTGGAGTATCTGTCAGTGTATCTGCTGGAGTATCTGTCAGTGTATCTGCTGGAGTATCTGTCACTGTATCTGTTGGAGTATCTGTCAGTGTATCTGCTGGAGTATCAGTCAGTGTATCTGCTGGAGTATCTGTCAGTGTATCTGCTGGAGTATCTGTCAGTGTATCTGCTGGAGTATCTGTCAGTGTATCTGCTGGAGTATCTGTCAGTGTATCTGCTGGAGTATCTGTCAGTGTATCTGCTGGAGTATCTGTCAGTGTATATCTGCTGTGTAGCTATATCTGTCAGTGTATCTGCTGGAGTATCTGTCAGTGTATCTGCTGGAGTATCTGTCAGTGTATCTGCTGGAGTATCTGTCAGTGTATCTGCTGGAGTATCTGTCAGTGTATCTGCTGGAGTATCTGTCAGTGTATCTGCTGGAGTATCTGTCAGTGTATCTGCTGGAGTATCTGTCAGTGTATCTGCTGGAGTATCTGTCAGTGTGTCTGCTGGATTATATGTCAGTGTATCTGCTGGAGTATCCGTCAACGTGTCTGCTAGAGTATCTATCAGTGTATCTGCTAGAGTATCTGTCAGTGTATCTGCTGGAGTATCTGTCAGTGTATCTGCTGGAGTATCTGTCAGTGTATCTGCTGGAGTATCTGTCAGTGTATCTGCTGGAGTATCTGTCAGTGTATCTGCTGGAGTATCTGTCAGTGTATCTGCTGGAGTATCTGTCAGTGTATCTGCTGGAGTATCTGTCAGTGTATCTGCTGGAGTATCTGTCAGTGTATCTGCTGCAGTATCTGTCAGTGTCTCTCGGGGGAGTATCTGTCAGTGTATCTGCTGGAGTATCTGTCAGTGTATCTGCTGGAGTATCAGTCAGTGTATCTGCTGGAGTATCTGTCAGTGTATCTGCTGGAGTATCTGTCAGTGTCTCTGCTGGAGTATCTGTCAGTGTATCTGCTGGAGTATCTGTCAGTGTATCTGCTGGAGTATCTGTCAGTGTATCTGCTGGAGTATCTGTCAGTGTATCTGCTGGAGTATCTGTCAGTGTATCTGCTGGAGTATCTGTCAGTGTATCTGCTGGAGTATCTGTCAGTGTATCTGCTGGAGTATCTGTCAGTGTATCTGCTGGAGTATCTGTCAGTGTATCTGCTGGAGTATCTGTCAGTGTATCTGCTGGAGTATCTGTCAGTGTATCTGCTGGAGTATCTGTCAGTGTATCTGCTGGAGTATCTGTCAGTGTATCTGCTGGAGTATCTGTCAGTGTATCTGCTGGAGTATCTGTCAGTGTATCTGCTGGAGTATCTGTCAGTGTATCTGCTGGAGTATCTGTCAGTGTATCTGCTGGAGTATCTGTCAGTGTATCTGCTGGAGTATCTGTCAGTGTATCTGCTGGAGTATCTGTCAGTGTATCTGCTGGTATCTGCTGGAGTATCTGTCAGTGTATCTGCTGGAGTATCTGTCAGTATCTGTATCTGCTGGAGTATCTGTCAGTGTATCTGCTGGAGTATCTGTCAGAGTATCTGCTGGAGTATCTGTCAGTGTATCTGCTGGAGAATATGTCAGTGTATCTGCTGGAGTATCTGTCAGTGTATCTGCTGGAGTATCTGTCAGAGTATCTGCTGGAGTATCTGTCAGTGTATCTGCTGGAGTATCTGTCAGTGTATCTGCTGGAGTATCTGTCAGTGTATCTGCTGGAGTATCTGTCAGTGTATCTGCTGGAGTATCTGTCAGTGTATCTGCTGGAGTATCTGTCAGTGTATCTGCTGGAGTATCTGTCAGTGTATCTGCTGGAGTATCTGTCAGTGTATCTGCTGGAGTATCTGTCAGTGTATCTGCTGGAGTATCTGTCAGTGTATCTGCTGGAGTATCTGTCAGTGTATCTGCTGGAGTATCTGTCAGTGTATCTGCTGGAGTATCTGTCAGTGTATCTGCTGGAGTATCTGTCAGTGTATCTGCTGGAGTATCTGTCAGTGTATCTGCTGGAGTATCTGTCAGTGTATCTGCTGGAGTATCTGTCAGTGTATCTGCTGGAGTATCTGTCAGTGTATCTGCTGGAGTATCTGTCAGTGTATCTCCTGGAGTATCTGTCAGTGTATCTGCTGGAGTATCTGTCAGTGTATCTGCTGGAGTATCTGCCAGTGTATCTGCTGGAGTATCTGTCAGTGTATCTGCTGGAGTATCTGTCAGTGTATCTGCTGGAGTATCTGTCAGTGTATCTGCTGGAGTATCTGCCAGTGTATCTGCTGGAGTATCTGTCAGTGTATCTGCTGGAGTATCTGTCAGTGTATCTGCTGGAGTATCTGTCAGTGTATCTGCTGGAGTATCTGTCAGTGTATCTGCTGGAGTATCTGTCAGTGTATCTGCTGGAGTATCTGTCAGTGTATCTGCTGGAGTATCTGTCAGTGTATCTGCTGGAGTATCTGTCAGTGTATCTGCTGGAGTATCTGTCAGTGTATCTGCTGGAGTATCTGTCAGTGTATCTGCTGGAGTATCTGTCAGTGTATCTGCTGGAGTATCTGTCAGTGTATCTGCTGGAGTATCTGTCAGTGTATCTGCTGGAGTATCTGTCAGTGTATCTGCTGGAGTATCTGTCAGTGTCTCTGCTGGAGTATCTGTCAGTGTATCTGCTGCAGTATCTGTCAGTGTCTCTGCTGTATCTGCTGGAGTATCTGTCCGTGTATCTGCTGGAGTATCTGTCAGTGTATCTGCTGGAGTATCTGTCAGTGCTGGAGTATCTGTCAGTGTATCTGCTGGAGTATATCTGCTGTATCTGAGTATCTGTCAGTGTATCTGCTGGAGTATCTGTCAGTGTATCTGCTGGAGTATCTGTCAGTGTATCTGCTGTCAGAGTATCTGTCAGTGGAGTATCTGCTGCTGAGTATCTGTCATTTTATCTGCTGGAGTATTTGTCAGTGTATCTGCTGGAGTATCTGTCAGTGTATCTGCTGGAGTATCTGTCAGTGTATCTGCTGGAGCATCTGTCAGTGTATCTGTTGGAGTATCTGTCAGTGTATCTGCTGGAGTATCTGTCAGTGTATCTGCTGGAGTATCTGTCAGTGTATCTGCTGGAGTATCTGTCAGTGTATCTGCTGGAGTATCTGTCAGTGTATCTGCTGGAGTATCTGTCAGTGTATCTGCTGGAGTATCTGTCAGAGTATCTGCTGGAGTATCAGTCAGTGCATCTGCTGCAGTATCTGTCAGTGTATCTGCCGGAGTATATGTCAGAGTATCTGCTGGAGTATAAGTCAGAGTATCTGCTGGAGTATCTGTCAGAGTATCTGCTGGAGTATCAGTCAGTGCATCTGCTGCAGTATCTGTCAGTGTATCTGCCGGAGTATATGTCAGAGTATCTGCTGGAGTATAAGTCAGAGTATCTGCTGGAGTATATGTCAGAGTATCTGTCAGTGTATCTGCAGCAGTATCTGTCTGTGTATCTGCTGGAGTATCTGTCAGTGTATCTGCTGGAGTATCTGCCAGTGTATCTGCTGGAGTATCTGTCAGTGTATCTGCTGGAGTATCTGCCAGTGTATCTGCTGGAGTATCTGTCAGTGTATCTGCTGGAGTATCTGTCAGTGTATCTGCTGGAGTATCTGCCAACGTATCTGTCAGTGTATCTGCGGGAGTACCTGTCAGTGTATCTGCTGGAGTATCTGTCAGTGTATCTGCTGGAGTATCCGTCAGTGTATCTGCTGGAGTATCTGTCAGTGTATCTGCTGCAGTATCTGTCAGTGCTGGAGTATCTGCTGTATCTGCTGAGTATCTGTCAGTGTATCTGCAGGAGTATCTGTCAGTGTATCTGCTGGAGTATCTGTCAGTGTATCTGCTGGAGTATCTGTCAGTGTATCTGCTGGAGTATCTGTCAGTGTATCTGCTGGAGTATCTGTCAGTGTATCTGCTGGAGTATCTGTCAGTGTGTCTGCTGGAGTATCTGTCAGTATATCTGCTGGAGTATCCGTCAGTGCTGGAGTATCTGTCTGCTGAGTATCTGTCAGTGTATCTGCTGGAGTATCTGTCAGTATCTGCTGGATCTGTCAGTGTATCTGCTGAGATATCTGTCAGCATATCTGCTGGAGTATCTGTCAGTGTATCTGCTGGAGTATCTGTCAGCGTATCTGCTGGAGTATCTGTCAGTGTATCTGCTGGAGTATCTGTCAGTGTATCTGCTGGAGTATCTGTCAGTGTATCTGCTGGAGTATCTGTCAGTGTATCTGCTGGAGTATCTGTCAGTGTATCTGCTGGAGTATCTGTCAGTGTATCTGCTGGAGTATCTGTCAGTGTATCTGCTGGAGTATCTGTCAGTGTATCTGCTGGAGTATCTGTCAGTGTATCTGCTGGAGTATCTGTCAGTGTATCTGCTGGAGTATCTGTCAGTGTATCTGCTGGAGTATCTGTCAGTGTATCTGCTGGAGTATCTGTCAGTGTATCTGCAGGAGAATCTGTCAGTGTATCTGCTGGAGCATCTGTCAGTGTATCTGCTGGTGTATCTGTCAGCGTATCTGCTGGAGTATCTGTCAGTGTATCTGCTGGAGTATCTGTCAGTGTATCTGCTGGAGTATCTGTCAGTGTATCTGCTGGAGTATCTGTCAGTGTATCTGCTGGAGTATCTGTCAGTGTATCTGCTGGAGTATCTGTCAGTGTGTCTGCTGGAGTATCTGTCAGTGTATCTGCTGGAGTATCTGTCAGTGTATCTGCTGGAGTATCTGTCAGTGTATCTGCTGGAGTATCTGTCAGTGTATCTGCTGGAGTATCTGTCAGTGTATCTGCTGGAGTATCTGTCAGTGTATCTGCTGGAGTATCTGTCAGTGTATCTGCTGGAGTATCTGTCAGTGTATCTGCTGGAGTATCTGACAGTGTATCTGCTGGAGTCTGCTGGAGTATCTGTCAGTGTATCTGCTGGAGTATCTGTCAGTGTATCTGCTGGAGTATCTGTCATCTGCTGGAGTATCAGTCAGTGTATCTGTATCTGCTGCGGTATCTGTCAGTGTATCTGCTGGAGTATCTGTCAGTGTATCTGCTGGAGAATATGTCAGTGCATCTGCTGGAGTATATGTCAGTGTATCTGCTGGAGTATCTGTCAGTGTATCTGCGGGAGTACCTGTCAGTGTATCTGCTGGAGTATCTGTCAGTGTATCTGCTGGAGTATCCGTCAGTGTATCTGCTGGAGTATCTGTCAGTGTATCTGCTGGAGTATCTGTCAGTGTATCTGCTGGAGTATCTGTCAGTGTATCTGCTGGAGTATCTGTCAGTGTATCTGCTGGAGTATCTGTCAGTGTATCTGCTGGAGTATCTGTCAGTGTATCTGCTGGAGTATCTGTCAGTGTATCTGCTGGAGTATCTGCCAGTGTATCTGCTGGAGTATCTGTCAGTGTATCTGCTGGAGTATCTGTCAGTGTATCTGCTGGAGTATCTGTCAGTGTATCTGCTGGAGTATCTGTCAGTGTATCTGCTGGAGTATCTGTCAGTGTATCTGCTGGAGTATCTGTCAGTGTATCTCCTGGAGTATCTGTCAGTGTATCTGCTGGAGTATCTGTCAGTGTATCTGCTGGAGTATCTGTCAGTGTATCTGCTGGAGTATCTGTCAGTGTATCTGCTGGAGTATCTGTCAGTGTATCTGCTGGAGTATCTGTCAGTGTATCTGCTGGAGTATCTGTCAGTGTATCTGCTGGAGTATCTGTCAGTGTATCTGCTGGAGTATCTGTCAGTGTATCTGCTGGAGTATCTGTCAGTGTATCTGCTGGAGTATCTGTCAGTGTCTCTGCTGGAGTATCTGTCATCTGTCAGTATCTGCTGGAGTATCTGTCAGTGTATCTGCTGGAGTATCTGTCAGTGTATCTGCTGGAGTATCTGTCAGTGTATCTGCTGGAGTATCTGTGTATCTGCTGTATCTGTCAGTGTATCTGCTGGAGTATCTGTCAGTGGTCAGTGTCTCTGCTGGAGTATCTGTCAGTGTATCTGCTGCAGTATCTGTCAGTGTATCTGCTGGAGTATCTGTCAGTGTATCTGCTGGAGTATCTGTCAGTGTATCTGCTGGAGTATCTGTCAGTGTATCTGCTGGAGTATCTGTCAGTGTATCTGCTGGAGTATCTGTCAGTGTATCTGCTGGAGTATCTGTCAGTGTATCTGCTGGAGTATCTGTCAGTGTATCTGCTGGAGTATCTGTCAGTGTATCTGCTGGAGTATCTGTCAGTGTATCTGCTGGAGTATCTGTCAGTGTATCTGCTGCAGAATCTGTCAGTGTATCTGCTGGAGTATCTGTCAGTGTATCTGCTGTAGTATCTGTCAGTGTATCTGCTGGAGTATCTGTCAGTGTATCTGCTGGAGTATCTGTCAGTGTATCTGCTGGAGTATCTGTCAGTGTATCTGCTGGAGTATCTGTCAGTGTATCTGCTGGAGTATCTGTCAGTGTATCTGCTGGAGTATCTGTCAGTGTATCTGCTGGAGTATCTGTCAGTGTATCTGCTGGAGTATCTGTCAGTGTATCTGCTGGAGTATCTGTCAGTGTATCTGCTATCTGTCAGTGTATCTGTAGTATCTGTCAGTCTGTCAGTGTATCTGCTGGAGTATCTGTCAGTGTATCTGCTGGAGTATCTGTCAGTGTATCTGCTGGAGTATCTGTCAGTGTATCTGCTGGAGTATCTGTCAGTGTATCTGCTGGAGTATCTGTCAGTGTATCTGCTGGAGTATCTATCAGTGTATCTGCTGGAGTATCTGTCAGTGTATCTGCTGGAGTATCTGTCAGTGTATCTGCTGGAGTATCTGTCAGTGTATCTGCTGGAGTATCTGTCAGTGTATCTGCTGGAGTATCTGTCAGTGTATCTGCTGGAGTATCTGTCAGTGTATCTTATCTGCTGGAGTATCTGTCAGTGTATCTGCTGGAGTATCTGTCAGTGTATCTGCTGGAGTATCTGTCAGTGTATCTGCTGGAGTATCTGTCAGTGTATCTGCTGCAGTATCTGTCAGTGTATCTGCTGGAGTATCTGTCAGTGTATCTGCTGGAGTATCTGTCAGTGTATCTGCTGGAGTATCTGTCAGTGTATCTGCTGGAGTATCTGTCAGTGTATCTGCTGGAGTATCTGTCAGTGTATCTGCTGGAGTATCTGTCAGTGTATCTGCTGGAGTATCTGTCAGTGTATCTGCTGGAGTATCTGTCAGTGTATCTGCTGGAGTATCTGTCAGTGTATCTGCTGGAGTATCTGTCAGTGTATCTGCTGGAGTATCTGTCAGTGTATCTGCTGGAGTATCTGTCAATGTATCTGCGGGAGTATCTGCCAGTGTATCTCCTGGAGTATCTGTCAGTGTATCTGCTGGAGTATCTGTCAACGTATCTGCTGGAGTATCTGCCAGTGTATCTGCTGGAGTATCTGTCAGTGTATCTGCTGGAGTATCTGTCAGTGTATCTGCTGGAATATCTGTCAGTGTATCTGCTGGAGTATCTGTCAGTGTATCTGCTGGAGTATCTGTCAGTGTATCTGCTGGAGTATCTGTCAGTGTATCTGCTGGAGTATCTGTCAGTGTATCTGCTGGAGTATCTGTCAGTGTATCTGCTGGAGTATCTGTCAGTGTATCTGCTGGAGTATCTTTCAGCGTATCTGCTGGAGTATCTGTCAGTGTATCTGCTGGAGTATCTGTCAGTGTATCTGCTGGAGTATCTGTCCTGTCAGTGTATCTGCTGGAGTATCTGTCAGTGTATCTGCTGGAGTATCTGTCAGTGTATCTGCTGGAGTATCCTGTCAGTGTATCTGCGGGAGTACCTGTCAGTGTATCTGCTGGAGTATCTGTCAGTGTATCTGCTGGAGTATCTGTCAGTGTATCTGCTGGAGTATCTGTCAACTTATCTGCTGGAGTATCTGTCAGTGTATCTGCTGGAGTATCTCTCAACGTATCTGCTGGAGTATCTGTCAGTATATCTGCTGGAGTATATGTCAGTGTATCTGCTGGAGTATCTGTCAGTGTATCTGCTGGAGTATCTGTCAGTGTATCTGCTGGAGTATCTGTCAGTGTATCTGCTGGAGTATCTGTCAGTGTATCTGCTGGAGTATCTGTCAGTGTATCTGCTGGAGTATCTGTCAGTGTATCTGCTGGAGTATCTGTCAGTGTATCTGCTGGAGTATCTGTCAGTGTATCTGCTGGAGTATCTGTCAGTGTATCTGCTGGAGTATCTATCAGTGTATCTGATGGAGTAACTGTCAGTGTATCTGCTGGAGTATCTGTCAGTGTATCTGCTGGAGTATCTGTCAGTGTATCTGCTGGAGTATCTGTCAGTGTATCTGCTGGAGTATCTGTCAGTGTATCTGCTGGAGTATCTGTCAGTGTATCTGCTGGAGTATCTGTCAGTGTATCTGCTGGAGTATCTGTCAGTGTATCTGCTGGAGTATCTGTCAGTGTATCTGCTGGAGTATCTGTCAGTGTATCTGCTGGAGTATCTGTCAGTGTATCTGCTGGAGTATCTGTCAGTGTATCTGCTGGAGTATCTGTCAGTGTATCTGCTGGAGTATCTGTCAGTGTATCTGCTGCAGTATCTGTCAGTGTATCTGCTGGAGTATCTGTCAGTGTATCTGCTGGAGTATCTGTCAGTGTATCTGCTGGAGTATCTGTCAGTGTATCTGCTGGAGTATCTGTCAGTGTATCTGCTGGAGTATCTGTCAGTGTATCTGCTGGAGTATCTGTCAGTGTATCTGCTGGAGTATCTGTCAGTGTATCTGCTGGAGTATCTGTCAGTGTATCTGCTGGGATATCTGTCAGTATATCTGCTGGAGTATCTGTCAGTGCATCTGCTGGGGTATCTGTCAGCGTATCTGCTGGAGTATCTGTCAGTGTATGGAGTATCTGTCAGTGCTGGAGTATCTGTCAGTTTATCTGCTGGAGTATCTGTCAGTGTGTCTGCTGGAGTATCTGTCAGTGTATCTGCTGGAGTATCTGTCAGTGTATCTGCTGGAGTATCTGTCAGTGTATCTGCTGCAGTATCTGTCAGTGTCTCTGCTGGAGTATCTGTCAGTGTATCTGCTGCAGTATCTGTCACTGTCTCTGCACGAGTATCTGTCAGTGTATCTGCTGGAGTATCTGTCAGTGTATCTGCTGGAGTATCTGTCAGTGTATCTGCTGCAGTATCTGTCAGCGTATCTGCTGGAGTATCTGTCAGTGTATCTGCTGCAGTATCTGTCAGTGTATCTGCTGGAGTATCTGTCAGTGTATCTGCTGGAGTATCTGTCAGTGTATCTGCTGGAGTATCTGTCAGTGTATCTGCTGGAGTATCTGTCAGTGTATCTGCTGGAGTATCTGTCAGTGTATCTGCTGGAGTATCTGTCAGTGTATCTGCTGGAGTATCTGTCAGTGTATCTGCTGGAGTATCTGTCAGTGTATCTGCTGGAGTATCTGTCAGTGTATCTGCTGGAGTATCTGTCAGTGTATCTGCTGGAGTATCTGTCAGTGTATCTGCTGGAGTATCTGTCAGTTTATCTGCTGGAGTATCTTTCAGTGTATCTGCTGGAGTATCTGTCAGTGTATCTGCTGGAGTATCTGTCAGTGTATCTGCTGGAGTATCTGTCAGTGTATCTGCAGGAGTACCTGTCAGTGTATCTGCTGGAGTATCTGTCAGTGTATCTGCTGGAGTATCTGTCAGCGTATCTGCTGGAGTATCTGTAAGTGTATCTGCTGGAGTATCTGTCAACGTATCTGCTGGAGTATCTGTCAGTGTATCTGCTGGAGTATCTGTCAGTGTATCTGCAGGAGTACCTGTCAGTGTATCTGCTGGAGTATCTGTCAGTGTATCTGCTGGAGTATCTGTCAGTGTATCTCCTGGAGTATCTGTCTGCTGGAGTATCTGTCATATCTGCTAGAGTATCTGTCAATGTATCTGCTGGAGTATCTGTCAGTGTATCTGCTGGAGTATCTGTCAGTGTATCTGCTGGGATATCTGTCAGTCTATCTGCTGGAGTATCTGTCAGAGCCTATGCTGGAGTATCTGTCAGCTGCTGGAGTATCAGTCAGTGTATCTGCTGCAGTATCTGTCAGTGTATCTGCTGGAGTATCTGTCAGTGTATCTGCTGGAGTATCTGTCAGTGTATCTGCTGGAGTATCTGTCAGTGTATCTGCTGGAGTATCTGTCAGTGTATCTGCTGGAGTATCTGTCAGTGTATCTGCTGGAGTATCTGTCAGCGTATCTGCTAGAGTATCTGTCAGTGTATCTGCTGGAGTATCTGTCAGTGTATCTGCTGGAGTATCTGTCAGTGTATCTGCTGGAGTATCTGTCAGTGTATCTGCTGGAGTATCTGTCAACGTATCTGCTGGAGTATCTGTCAGTGTATCTGCTGGAGTATCTGTCAGTGTATCTGCTGGAGTATCTGTCAGTGTATCTGCTGGAGTATCTGTCAGTGTATCTGCTGGAGTATCTGTCAGTGTATCTGCTGGAGTATCTGTCAGTGTATCTGCTGGAGTATCTGTCAGTGTATCTGCTGGAGTATCTGTCAGTGTATCTGCTGGAGTATCTGTCAGTGTATCTGCTGGAGTATCTGTCAGTGTATCTGCTGGAGTATCTGTCAGTGTATCTGCTGGAGTATCTGTCAGTGTATCTGCTGGAGTATCTCTCAGTGTATCTGCTGGAGTATCTGTCAGTGTATCTGCTGGAGTATCTGTCAGTGTATCTGCTGGAGTATCTGTCAGTGTATCTGCTGGAGTAACTGTCAGTGTATCTGCTGCTGGAGTATCTGTCAGTATCTGTCAGTGTATCTGTCAGTGTCTCTCGGGGGAGTATCTGTCAGTGTATCTGCTGGAGTATCTGTCAGTGTATCTGCTGGAGTATCTGTCAGTGTATCTGCTGGAGTATCTGTCAGTGTATCTGCTGGAGTATCTGTCAGTGTATCTGCTGGAGTATCTGTCAGTGTATCTGCTGGAGTATCTGTCAGTGTATCTGCTGGAGTATCTGTCAGTGTATCTGCTGGAGTATCTGCCAGTGTATCTGCTGGAGTATCTGTCAGTGTATCTGCTGGAGTATCTGTCAGTGTATCTGCTGGAGTATCTGTCAGTGTATCTGCTGGAGTATCTGTCAGTGTATCTGCTGGAGTATCTGTCAGTGTATCTGCTGGAGTATCTGTCAGTGTATCTGCTGGAGTATCTGTCAGTGTATCTGCTGGAGTATCTGTCAGTGTATCTGCTGGAGTATCTGTCAGTGTATCTGCTGGAGTATCTGTCAGTGTATCTGCTGGAGTATCTGTCAGTGTATCTGCTGGAGTATCTGTCAGTGTATCTGCTGGAGTATCTGTCAGTGTATCTGCTGCAGTATCTGTCAGTGTATCTGCTGGAGTATCTGTCAGTGTATCTGCTGGAGTATCTGTCAGTGTATCTGCTGGAGTATCTGTCAGTGTATCTGCTGGAGTATCTGTCAGTGTATCTGCTGGAGTATCTGTCAACGTATCTGCTGGAGTATCTGTCAACGTATCTGCTGACGCAGCTGTACAACATGACCTTTCCAGTATTTGGAAAACCATGAACCTACATATTACTTGGTGGGCAGCAACTGTTCTAGACTGAGTTGTATATAAATTCCTACTTACAAATCATGTCAGTAGAGTACCAATAATTAAGCTGGGAGCATCGCAACATTAGGACAGTTAATTAATATTTTTGCTATACTGTTATGTTTAAACTTGCAACCGAATTAAAATGGAAAATTTAATTTAGCAGATTGTCGCCCATTTTCTCTTAAAAGTTTACATTTAGTCTATATTTTCGTAAAGTGGGATTATCGTTCAGTTCAAGGCTACTTTCAGTGTAGGCTGACATCTTACTCTTTAAAGCAAGACAGATACCAACATGGACGTCAACACCGCACCTCAACATCACCTGGAACATCAATAGACGTGAACATAAGGACTAGACAGCAGCACTAACAAGACACTTATAGTAGTCCGTGATAAGTACGTCATTGTCAGGGCGTGGGACGTGGTCAAAATATTCAACAATGAGGAAAACAGGTGCAGTAGACATTGCAAGAGGTGCATTGTAAGAGGTACAGTTACAGAAGACATTGAAAGAGATGTAGTTACAGAACACACTGTAAGAGGTGCAGCAACAGAAGACACTGTAAGAGTTGTAATAAAAAAAACTGTAAGTGGTACAGTTACATAAGACACTGAAACATATGTAGTTACAGAACACACTGAAAGAGGTGCAGCAACAGAAGACGCTGTAAGAGCTGAAACTTAAAAAGACACTGTAAGAGGTACTGTTACAGAAGTCACTGTAAGAGGTACGGTCACGGAAGACACCGTAAGAGGTGCAGGAATGGAAAACACTGTAAGAGGTGAAGCAACAGAAGACACAGTGAGAGGTGCTGCAACAGAAGACACTGTATGAAGTACAGTTACAGGAGACACTGTAAGAGATACAGTTAGAGAAGACACTGTAAGAGGTGCTGCAACAGAAGACATTGTAAGAGGTTCAGTTTCAGAAGACACTGTAAAAGGTGCAGTTACAGAAGACACTGTAAGAGGTGCAATTACAGAAGATACTGTAAGAGATACAGTTATAGATGGCACTGTAAGAGGTGCAGATACAGAAGACACTGTAAGAGGTGCAGATACAGAAGACACTGTAAGAGGTGCAGATACACAAGACACTGTAAGAAGTGCAGTTACACAAGACACTGTAAGAGGTGCAGATACACAAGACACTGTAAGAGGTGCAGATACAGAAAACACTGTAAGAGGTGCAGATACACAAGACACTGTAAGAGGTACAGTTACAGAAGACACTGTAAGAGGTACAGTTACAGAAGACACTGTAAGAGGTGCAGATACACAAGACACTGTAAGAGGTACATTTACAAAAGACACTGTAAGAGGTGCAGATACACAAGACACTGTAAGAGGTACATTTACAGAAGACACTGTAAGAGGTGCAGATACACAAGACACTGTAAGAGGTACATTTACAGAAGACACAGTAAGAGGTGCAGATACACAAGACACTGTAAGAGGTACAGTTACAGAAGACACTGTAAGAGGTCCAGATACACAAGACACTGCAAGAGGTACAGTTACAGAAGACACTGTAAGAGGTACAGTTACAGAAGACACTGTAAGAGGTGCAGATACAGAAGACACAGTAAGAGGTACAGTTACAGAAGACACTGTAAGAGGTGCAGATACACAAGACACAGTAAGAGGTACAGTTACAGAAGACACTGTAAGAGGTCCAGATACACAAGACACTGCAAGAGGTACAGTTACAGAAGACACTGTAAGAGGTACAGTTACTGAAGACACTGTAAGAGGTGCAGATACAGAAGACAGTGTAAGAGGTACAGTTACAGAAGACACTGTAAAAGGTACAGTTACAGAAGACACTGTAAAAGGTACAGTTACAGAAGACACTGTAAGAGGTATAGTTACAGAAGACACTGTAAGAGGTGCAGTTACAGAAGACACTGTAAGAGGTGCAGATACAGAAGACAGTGTAAGAGGTACAGTTACAGAAGACACTGTAAAAGGTACAGTTACAGAAGACACTGTAAGAGGTACAGTTACAGAAGACACTGTAAGAAGATCAATGGCTTGATCAACTGGGACATTTGTGAATAAGGCAGTCACGTCAAAACTTGCAAGCTTCTTATCACTCATGTCGAGATCCCTGATACGGTTAAGGAGGTCACCCAAATGCTTTAGGTGAGCCTGACTGATTGTACCCAGGAGCATAGACAAATATTTCGCCAAAACTCCTGCCAGGCTGTGTGGGGCGCTGCCGATTCCAGATGTAATGGGTCTCATAGGCACATTTGGTTTGTGGGTCTTTGGTAAACCATAAAGTCTTGCTGACTTGGGGTTGGTAGGGATGAGGCGCAAGAGCTTTTTACCTTCTTCTGATTTCCTGAGTATGCTGCGGGTCATACTGAGAAAGGAATTTGTTTCTTTCTTCCATGCATGTTCGGGGATGGAAACGTATGCGTTGGCGTCGTTCAATAAATCTTGCATCTTACTAACGTAGTCTGTACTGTTGAGGATGACCACTCCTATTCCTGTGTCAGCTGTGGTGATGAGAATATCATTATTAGTGGCCATGTTTTTGAGTGCCTGGATGTAGCGACGTGGAATGACTGGACGACTAGGTTCAGAAACCGGAGCTGCAATAAGTCCTTGTATGAAACCTTTGTTAAATTCATAGACCCATTACATCTGGAATCGGCAGCGCCCCACACAGCCTGCCAGGAGTTTTGGCGAAATATTTGTCTAAGCTCCTGAGTACAATCAGTCAGGCTCACCTAAAGCATTCGGGTGACCTCCTTAACCGTGTCAGGGATCTCGACATAAGTGATAAGAAGCTTGCAAGTTTTGACGTGACTGCCTTATTCACCAGTGTCCCAGTTGATCAAGCCATTGATCTTCTTCGCAGGGCGATTAGCGATGATACAGAGTTACCTGTACCCCGCCAAGATTTTGTGAGCCTTGTTAAACTTTGTATTCGTTATAACTGTTTTAGGTTTGAGGACAATAAGTACAAGCAACTCTTCGGACTAGCCATGGGATTCCCCCTTAGTGCAGTTCTTGCCAATTTATATATGGAGGACCTGGAATCCAGACGGATCCTCAGTAACATCCCTTGTTCAGTTACATGGATGCGGTACGTTGATGATATTTTGGTCATTGTACCCAAAAATCTAGACGTACGTGGCATCCTCAACACCATCAACACTCTGGAACCTACTATCAAATTTAGACTAGAGGAAGAGAAGGACAACCAATTACCTTTTCTCGACGTTCTCCTACGCACAGGGAAAAACAGACTTTCTTTTAAAGTCTACCGGAAACCTACCTACAAGAGCGATCATCTACATTTCTTCTCTCACCATGACACAAGAAATAAAAGAGGGGGAGTTATTGACTTCTTTCTGAGAGCCTAGAGAATTTCCAGTCCGCAGATCCTCGAAGAAGAATGCACATACATCATCAACTCTTTTAGTTCACTACACTTTCCCCTACACTTCATATGGGACTGCAGGAAACGTGCGACACGTATCCTCAGCAAGACCAACACTAGTCAAGTTGAAGAGAAGCCTCCAAGTTACATCGTTTTACTGGTCAGCAACGTTGCCACTAATGTTTCAAAAACGTTTGACAGAAAACTCGCTAAAATATCTACCAGCTCTTCAACTACTATTAGGAACCTGATACAAAAACCCAAGCATGATTCTGGCACAAGTGCAGGAATTTACACTATACCATGTGGGGTGTGTGACAAAGTATATGTAGGGAAAACAGCCAGATCTCTGGACATTAGGATTGCAGAACACAAAAATGCTTGCAGAAATGATGACCGCAAAAACGCGTGTGTTCAACATAGGGACGATGTTGGACACATGAAATTCAATGAAGCTAAACTAGTGATTAAAGAAGACCACTTAAGACGGAGAAAACGCATTGAAGCTGCACTAATCACTGTCAGTAACATTATAAAGCAAAAATCCGGTAGTTACAGTATCTCAAAATTGCTAATCAACAGGATATTACCCATCCTGTGAACTGCTGTTACATGATGTCAACAGGTCCCTCTCTAGCCATCCGTCTCACCTCCTTAGTTCCACTACTACTACTACTACTACCTCCTCTACCCACGCATCACCTCACATGACTCCTGCCACTATATATATGCGTTTTCTTAGTTTTTTCTGTATTAGGACAGAAGAAACCACTCGTTGGCGAAACGTTTCCTTTAATAAATGTCCTGAACTGTACATAAGTGTCTTTTTCCACATCTTGTCGGTATCACCATACCATTTCCTCTACAATAGTTATTGAAGGATTCTTAAAACATAATCTTTCTGTTTATGATGTTATTAATAAAAATACAAAAGCTCTATTTTGTGTTTGTCTGTGTACCAACGGGGTGTTTTTATTATACTTTTAATGTCATTTTTGCTGTACGTTCTTGCTATACGTTCTTGCTGTACGTTCTTGCTGTACGTTCTTGCTGTACGTTCAGGCTGTACGTTCAGGCTGTACGTTCATGGAGTGTTCTACACATCCGTTCAGCAACAGCATTTCTTGCCAATCATTATAAAACAAGATAACCAACTTCTTCGGCAAAATAAGCAGTTACCATGTAAACCACGGAACGGGTGGGGTTTCAACCCATGGCGAGTGAGTAATGAAACTCCAGGCCTGCTCCGTGGTTTGTCTGTAATCGTCTTATTACGATTTCATGAGTCACCATCTTGTGTCTCCGCACTATTTAAACAAGTAACAGACTCGTTACAACAAACGAGGCATGACCACTCACATCACAGCGCCTCGTTTATTAACAGTGTACGAGAGCTGCCCCTCAGAGTAGCAGTAACAGAAGCAGCAGCAGCGTGGGGTGCCAATCAGAACTGCAGCAGATAGAGGGTTGCAATTTGCAAGACACGCTCGCAGAAGTTCAAAACGGAGGACGCACTGACTCAAGAGGAAGGAGCCTAGAAGAGATAATATTGAAGTTTCCGCTGCATGTCTCTCGTACAGAGAGACTCCAGCTGCGTTTCGTCTCGCTAATTGTGTGTATATACCTGTATATAATTACCTGCATCAGGGATGTGTGTTTTTATAGCGAGGTGTATATTGAATGGTTAAGTGGTTTGTTTGTTTGTGTGTTAGTTAGTTACCATGTATTCAAAGGAACTTATCTATAAAACACTTGGTCTACTCGTGTGTGTATGTGTGTGTGTGTGTGTGTGTGAGTGTGTGTGTGTGTGTGTGTGAGTGTGTGTGAGTGTGTGTGTGTGTGTGTGTGTGTGTGTGTGTGTGTGTGCGGTGTGTGTGTACTCACCTAATTGTACTCACCTAATTGTGGTTGCAGGGGTCGAGACTCAGCTCCTGGCCCCGCCTCTTCACCGACCGCTACTAGGTCCCCTCTCCCCCTGCTCCATGAGCTTTATCATACCTCGTCTTAAAACTATGTATAGTTCCTGCCTCCAGTGTGTGTGTGTGTGTGCGTGTGTGTGTGTGTGTGTGTGTGTGTGTGTGTGTGTGTGTGTGTGTGTGTGTGTGTGTGTGTGTGTGTGTGTGTGTGTGAGAGAGAGAGAGAGAGAGTGTATGTATGTGTGTGTGTGTGTGTTTGTGTGTGTTGGTGTGTGTACTCACCTATTTGTACTCACCTATTTGTGGTTGCAGGGGTCGAGTCCTAGCTCCTGGCCCCGCCTCTTCACCGGTTGCTACTAGGCCCTCTCTCTCCCCGCTCCATGAGCTTTATCAAACCTCGTCTTAAAACTGTGTATGGTTCCTGCCTCCACTACGTCATTTTCTAGGCTATTCCACTGCCTTACAACTCTATGACTGAAGAAATACTTCCTACTATCTCTCTGACTCATTTGTGTCTTCAACTTCCAATTGTGGCCTCTTGTTTCTGTGTCCCCTCCCTGGAACATCCTGTCTTTGTCCACCTTGTCTATTCCACGCAGTATTTTATATGTCGTTATCATGTCTCCCCTGACCCTCCTGTCCTCCAGTGTGGTCAGGCCGATTTCCCTTAATCTTTCCTCATAGGACATTCCCCTTAGCTCTGGAACTAACCTTGTCGCAAACCTTTGTACTTTCTCTAGTTTCTTGACGTGCTTTATCAAGTGCGGGTTCCAAACAGGTGCTGCATACTCCAGTATGGGCCTGACATACACGGTGTACAGTGTCTTGAATGATTCCTTACTAAGGTATCGGAATGCTGTTCTCAGGTTTGCCAGGCGCCCATATGCTGCAGCAGTTATCTGATTGATGTGTGCTTCCGGAGACATTCTCGGTGTTATACTCACCCCAAGATCTTTCTCCTTGAGTGAGGTTTGCAGTCTTTGGCCACCTAGCCTATACTCTGTCTGTGGTCTTCTGTGCCCCTCCCCCATCTTCATGACTTTGCATTTGGCAGGATTAAATTCGAGAAGCCATTTGCTGGACCAGGTGTCCAGTCTGTCCAGGTCTCTTTGAAGTCCTGCCTGGTCCTCATCAGATTTAATTCTCCTCATTAACTTCACATCATCTGCAAACAGGGACACTTCTGAGTCTAACCCTTCCGTCATGTCGTTCACATATACCAAAAATAGCACTGGTCCTAGGACCGACCCCTGTGGGACCCCGCTCGTCACAGGTGCCCACTGTGATACATCATTACGTACCATGACTCGTTGTTGCCTCCCTGTCAGGTATTCTCTGATCCACTGCAGTGCCCTTCCTGTTATATGCACCTGGTGCTCTAGTTTCTGCACTAATCTCTTGTGAGGAACTGTGTCAAAGGCCTTCTTGCAGTCCAAGAAGATGCAATCAACCCACCCCTCTCTCTCTTGTCTTACTTCTGTTATTTTATCATAAAACTCCAGAAGGTTTGTGACACAGGATTTGCCTTCCGTGAATCCGTGCTGGTTGGCATTTATACTCCTGTTCCGTTCCAGGTGCTCCACCACTCTCCTCCTGATACTCTTCTCCATAATTTTGCATACTATACACGTCAATGACACAGGTCTATAGTTTAGTGCCTCTTTTCTGTCTCCTTTTTAAAAAATGGGAACTACATTTGCCGTCTTCCATACCTCAGGTAGTTGCCCAGTTTCCAGGGATGTGTTGAAGATTGTGGTAAGTGGCACGCACAATATATCTGCTCCCTCTCTAAGGACCCACGGGGAGATGTTGTCTGGTCCCATTGCCTTTGAGGTATCGATGTCCCTTAGCAGTTTCTTCACCTCCTCCTCATCTGTATGTATGTCGTCCAACACTTGTTGGTGTATTCCTTGCTGGTGTCCCCGTCTGGTCTGTCCCCCCAGAGTCCTTCCTGTCTCTACTGTAAATACTTCCTTAAATCTCTTGTTTAGCTCCTCACATACCTCTTGATCGTTTCTTGTGAGTTCTCCACCTTCTTTCCTCAGCCTTATCACCTGGTCCTTGACTGTTGTCTTCCTCCTAATGTGGCTATACAGCAGTTTCGGGTCAGATTTGACTTTCGATGCTATGTCGTTTTCATACTGTCGCTGGGCCTCCCTCCTTATCTGTGCATACTCGTTTCTGGCTCTTCTACTAATCTCCTTGTTTTCCTGGGTCCTATGCCTCCTGTACCTTTTCCATTCTCTGTTGCATTTAGTTTTTGCCTCCCTACACCGTCGGGTAAAACAAGGACTCGTTTTGGTCTTCCTATTATTTCCGTTTCCCTTGGGAACAAAACTTTCCTCTGCCTCCTTGCACTTTGTTGCCACATATTCCATCATCTCGTTTACTGATTTTCCTACCATTTCTCTGTCCCACTGTGTGTGTGCAGGTGTGTGTGTGTGTGCAGGTGTGTGTGTGTGTGTGTGTGAGTGTGTGTGTGTGTGTGTGTATGTGTGTGTGTGTACTCACCTAGTTGTATTCACCTAGTTGAGGTTGCAGGGGTCGAGTCCAAGCTCCTGGCCCCGCCTCTTCACTGGTCGCTACTAGGTCACTCTCCCTGAACCATGAGCTTTATCGTACCTCTGCTTAAAGCTATGTATGGATCCTGCCTCCACTACATCGCTTCCCAAACTATTCCACTTCCTGACTACTCTGTGGCTGAAGAAATACTTCCTAACATCCCTTTGATTCATCTGTGTCTTCAGCTTCCAACTGTGTCCCCGTGTTGCTGTGTCCAGTCTCTGGAACATCCTGTCTTTTTCCACCTTGTCAATTCCTCTCAGTATTTTGTAAGTCGTTATCATGTCCCCCCCTATCTCTCCTGTCCTCCAGTGTCGTCAGGTTGATTTCCCTTAACCTCTCCTCATTGGACATACCTCTTAACTCTGGGACCAGTCTTGTTGCAAACCTTTGCACTTTCTCTAGTTTCTTTACATGCTTGGCTAGGTGTGGGTTCCAAACTGGTGCCGCATACTCCAATATGGGCCTAACGTACACGGTGTACAGGGTCCTGAACGATTCCTTATTAAGATGTCGGAATGCTGTTCTGAGGTTTGCCAGGCGCCCATATGCTGCAGCAGTTATTTGGTTGATGTGCGCTTCAGGAGATGTGCCTGGTGTTATACTCACCCCAAGATCTTTTTCCTTGAGTGATGTTTGTAGTCTCTGGCCCCCTAGACTGTACTCCGTCTGCGGTCTTCTTTGCCCTTCCTCAATCCTCATGACTTTGCACTTGGTGGGATTGAACTCCAGGAGCCAGTTGCTGGACCAGGTCTGCAGCCTATCCAGATCCCTTTGTAGTTCTGCCTGGTCTTCGATCGACTGAACTCTTCTCATCAACTTCACGTCATCTGCAAACAGGGACACCTCGGAGTTTATTCCTTCCGTCATGTCGTTCACAAATACCAGAAACAGCACTGGTCCTAGGACTGACCCCTGTGGGACCCCGCTGGTCACAGGTGCCCACCTCGCCACGTACCATTACTCGCTGCTGTCTTCCTGACAAGTATTCCCTGATCCATTGCAGTGCCTTCCCTGTTATCCCTGCTTGGTCCTCCAGTTTTTGCACTAATCTCTTGTGTGGTACTGTGTCAAACGCCTTCTTGCAGTGTGTGTGTGTGTGTGTATGTGTGTGTGTGTGTGTGTGTGTGTGTGTGTGTGTGTGTGTGTTTGTGAGTGTGAGTGTGAGTGTGTGTGTGTGTGTGTGTGTGTGTGTCTGTGTGTGTGTGTGTGTGTGTGTGTGTGTGGGTGTGTGTGTGTGTGTGTTTGTGAGTGTGAGTGTGAGTGTGTGTGAGTGTGTGTGTGTGTGTGTGTGTGTGTGTGTGTGTGTGTGTGTGTGTGTGTGTGTGTGTGTGTGTGTTTGTGAGTGTGAGTGTGAGTGTGTGTGAGTGTGTGTGTGTGTGTGTGTGTGTGTGTGTGTGTGTGTGTGTGTGTGTGTGTGTGTGTGTGTGTGTGTGTGTGTGTGTGTGTGTGTGTGTTTGTGAGTGTGAGTGTGAGTGTGTGTGTGTGTGTGTGTGTGTGTGTGTGTGTGTGTGTGTGTGTGTGTGTGTGTGTGTGTGTGTGTGTGTGTGTGTGTGTGTGTGTGTGTGTGTGCTTCTAAACTCTTGAGTTCTTACCCATCAACTTATTAGTTCATATAACGATATCTCCTCTACTACCTCTCGTGGTAGTGAACATTCTCTCCCTCACAACCTCTCGTGGTAGTGAACAATCTCTCCCTCACAACCTCTCGTGGTAGTGAACATTCTCTCCCTCACAACCTCTCGTGGTAGTGAACAATCTCTCCCTCACAACCTCTCGTGGTAGTGAACAATCTCTCCCTCACAACCTCTCGTGGTAGTGAACAATCTCTCCCTCACAACCTCTCGTGGTAGTGAACAATCTCTCCCTCACAACCTCTCGTGGTAGTAAGTATTCTCTCCCTCACAACCTTGACGTTGAAGAACTTATTCCACAGCTCTTTGTATAGCTTGGACATTTAATTTCAACGTTTTCTAATTTGTCAAAGAGCCTGTGTGTGTCTACTTTAATAACCTTATATATCTTGTGTGAGTGTTATGATCATGCTCCCTTGTCGTCTCTTATTCAGCGTTAAGAGGTTTACCTACCACATTCACACTCCTCACAGTTCACGAGTTTCCTCACTGGAGAGAGCTAAACCTGTACGGGGGTCTTACAGTACCTAGCCAAATGTTAAGAAATCCAATTTCATGGATCTAAAGCCCTGTACTGGCATCAAAGAACCTTTGAGGTATCTCTGGGACTGGTAAGGGGGCAACATTACAAATATTTTCCAGCTCTATCTTGTGTGTGAGTGTGTGTACTTACCTAATTAAACTTACCTAATTATGGTTGCAAGGGTCGAGTCATAGCTCCTGGCATCACCTCTTAACTAAACTTCTTTACAACTCTATGGCTGAAGAAAAACTTCCTAACATCCCTGTGACTGATCTGAGTCACAGGGAAGTTAGAACCCCTTGTTGCTGTGCCCATCTCTGAGACATTCCGTCCTTATCTTCCCTGTCAATTCCTCTCTGTATTTTGTATTTCGTTATCATGTCTCCCCATCTCTCCTGTCCTCCCATGTCGTCAGGTCGATTTCCCTTAACCTTTCCGCGTAGGTCATACCCCTTAGTTCCGAGACTAGCCTTGTTGCAAACTTTTGCACGTTCTCTAAATTCTTGATGTGCTTGACCAGGTGTGGGTTCCAAACTGGTGCTGAATACTCCAATATGGGCCTGACGTACACGTTATAGAATCGTGAACGATTTCTTGCTGAGGTGTCGAAATGCTATTCTTATGTTCGCCAGGCATCCTTATGCTGCAGTAGTTATTTGGTTGATGTGAGCCTCAGGAGATGTGCTCGTATTATACTCACCGCAAGATCCTTTTCCTTGAGTGAGGTTTGCAGTCTTTGGTCCCCTAGACTGTACTCTGTCCGCGGTCGTCTTTGACTTTCTCCAATCTTTTTGACTTTGCACTTGGTGGGGTTACACTCCAGGAGCCAGTTGCTGGACCAGGCTTGCAGCCAGTCCAGATTGCTTTGTAGTTCTATTTGATCTTGTTCCACCTGAAATCTCCGAATTAGCTTCACGTCGTCTGCAAACAGGGACACTGCTGAATCTTTCCCTTCCATTATATCATTCACATATAACAGAAACAACACCGGCCCTAGGACTGACTCCTGTGGAACCCCACTCATCACAGTAGCCCACTCTGACACCTCATCGCGTACCATGACTCGTTGTTTCCATCCTATCAGGTGTTTTCTGATCCACTGCAGTGCCTTTCCTGTTATACCTAGCTTTTTCTTTAGATTTTGCACTAATCTCTTGTGTGGAACGGTGTCAAAAGCCTTCTTACAGTTCAAGAAAACGCAGTCCACCCACCTCTCTCTCTCTCTCTTGTCTTACTGCTGTTAACTTGTCGTAAAACTCCAGTAGATTTGTGACACCGGCTATCCCTTCCTTGAAACCGTGCTAGTTATCTGTAACAGCTCATTCCTCTCTAGGTGCTCAGCCAGCCTTTTCCTGATAAACTTTTCCACGTGTGTGTGTGTGTGTGTGTGTGTGTGTGTGTGTGTGTGTGTGTGTGTGTGTGTGTGTGTGTTTGTGTCTCTCTCTCTCTCTCTCTCTCTCTCTCTCTCTCTCTCTCTCTCTCTCTCTCTCTCTCTCTCTCTCTCTCTCTCTTTCTCTCAGCAACTTACACGGAAAATGCATTTACCGCTCCGCCATAGCTGGTTTTAACGAGGCCTAATCCTCAGTGCAGTATTTTCCTGTCTCTCTGAGCCATATTATCCGACATTGGGACATTTTCTTAAAATTGGTCATAGCTCAGTAAATTGTGATTTTTTTATTGTTTTATATAATTTTCTCTGTCAAATGTTTATGTGTCATCAAATTGTTGTGTCATTTACTTATATGTCATCAATTCACTGTCATTTTTTGATGTGTCATCAATTTATTATAATATTTACTGCTATGTCATCAATTTGTTGTCATTTATTGAGTGTCATCAATTTGTTGTGCCAGTGTTATATTATGAATTTGTTGTGACATTAACTGACTTGTCATCAGTTTCTTGTGTCACTAACTAGATCATCAATTTGCTGCGTCGTTCATTGACGTATCTTCAGTGTGTGTCAAGTCGTTCATTGATATCTGCTCTATCAATACTCAACTTTTCCGACCTGTCACTTGACCAGTGACACCATGTATCACTATCCCTCGAGGGTCGGTCTCGTGCCAGGCCTCTTGCTCGATACTCTGGTCAGCCGAGTTATTGGTGTCGGCTGCCCGTCAGCCATAGGCAGGCACCACAGTACGGCTGATCAGCAGTTTTTACCAAATGGGATTTAGGCCGTGCTTTTAGGCATAGTTGGGTGAATAAGCTGAACTTAAAAGTTCATTTTTCGAAAATATTTTGATATGCACTATATATATATATATATATATATATATATATATATATATATATATATATATATATATATATATATATATATATATATCGTGCCGAATATGTAAAACTGGTCAATTAGCAAGAACTCAATTAAAATTAAGTCCTTTCTAAAATTTTCTCTTATATGTTTAAAGATATATTTTTTTCATTAATGTTAATGTAAAAATTTCTAATTTTCCACCAAAAGTATCTTAGAAAACTTACCTAACCTTATTATAACAAGAGCAATTTATTTTATATATATATATATATATATATATATATATATATATATATATATATATATATGCTTAGAATTCGCAAGAACAGGCGAAATATTCACAAACACTGATCTCTGACCGACGGAGATTCGAACCTACGAACCATGGAACAAGGTACGCAGTGCTTTACCGTTCGTAGCACACTGGACCACACAGTTTTTGCGAATTCTAAGCATTGTAAAAATATCTAGTCGGTCGATGCATGCAGGGGATGAGATGAGAAGCTGTAAGCCACCTGCCTGAAAGCTGCCTTGGATTAAAGCGTCTAGCGTGAGCTGGGGGCCAAGGTAATGGTCCAGTGTGGTACGGTCGGTAAAGCACTACGTACCTTGTTCCATGGTTCGTAGGTTCGAGTCTCTTTCGGCCAGAGATATGTTATATATATATATATATATATATATATATATATATATATATATATATATATATATGTGTGTGTGTGTGTGTACTCACCTAATTGTGGTTGCAGGGGTCGAGACACAGCTCCTGGCTCCGCCTCTTCACTGATCGCTACTAGGTCCTCTCTCTCTCTCTCTGCTTCCAGAGCTTTGTCATACCTCGTCTTAAAGCTATGTATGGTTCCTGCCTCCACTACATCACTTGTTAGGCTATTCCAGTTCCTGACGACTCTATGACTGAAGAAATACTTCCTAACATGCCTATGATTCGTCGGAGTCTTCAGCTTCCAATTGTGACCCCTGTTTCTGTGTCCCCTCTCTGGAACTTCCTGTCTCTCTCTACCTTATCTATTCCGCGCAGTATTTTGTATGTCGTTATCATGTCTCCCCTGACCCGCCTGCCCTGCAATGTCGTCAGTCCGATTTCCCTCAACCTTTCTTCGTAGGATATACCCCTGAGCTCCGGAACTAGTCTTGTTGCAAACCTTTGCGCTTTCTCTAATTTCTTGACGTGTTTGACCAGGGTTCCAAACTGGAGCTGCATACTCCAGTATGGGCCTAATGTACACGGTGTACAGTGTCTTGAACGATTCCTTACTTAAGTATCGGAACGCTGTTCTCAGGTTTGCCAGGCGCCCATATGCTGCAGCAGTTATCTGGTTGATGTGTACCTCCGGAGACATGCTCGGTGCTATGGTCACCCCAAGATATATATATATATATATATATATATATATATATATATATATATATATATATATATATATATATATATATATATATATATATATATATATAAACATATATATATATATGTCGTGCCGAATATGTAAAACTGGTCAATTAGCAAGAACTCATTTAAAATTAAGTCCTTTCTAAAAATTTCTCTTATACGTTTAAAGATATATATTTTTCATTAATGTTAATGTAAAAAAATTAATTTGGCTCCAAAAGAATCTTAGAAAACTTACCTAACCTTATTATAACAAGAACAATTTATTTTAGCCTAACCCAATTAAATATATTTTAGATTTGTTTACAATAATTTAATACTAAACAAACACAGTGAAATATATTTTTTTCGTTAGATTCAGAATGATTTTGGAGAAATTATTGCATACACAAATTTTTGCTTGTCCTATATGGCAAGATGAGCGTTGCTATTTAAACCAAGATCGCAAGTTCTGCCTATTCGGCACGACATATATATATATATATATATATATATATATATATATATATATATATATATATATATATATATATATATATATATATATATATATAGAGAGAGAGAGAGAGAGAGAGAGAGAGAGAAATTTATCACTGCATACTTTTTGCATCAAAAGTAACTTAGCAATTTAACCAAAATTTCCCTAGGATAAAAGTTGCCTAAATTAGCATAATTTGACGTAGTTGGTCAGGATGCACATACACCGTGAAGCGTGAGCGAGTTTACTTTAATCTCCCTTTTTCTACGGGATTAAAGTTTTCTTGATTGATTGTGGAAGAGATGAGGTGCAGCCTTAATGACCCCCGTGGAGGATTTAAACCTAATTAACTTAAAAAAATTCAAAACAAAACATAAACCTCACTAAAACCTGAATTATTTAAAAAAAATCATAGCCATATATATATATATATATATATATATATATATATATATATATATATATATATATATATATATATATATATATATATATATATATATATATATATATATATATATATATATATATATATATATATATATATATATATATATATATATATATATATATATATATATATAATATATATATATATATATATATATATATATATATATATATATATATATATATATATATATATATATATATATATATATATATATATATATATATATATATATATATATATATATATATATATATATATATATATATATGTATAAAACAACAGGAAAACTACGTGTTTGTTTGAACAGCGGGTAGATTGCAGCCAGACAGTACTGCCAACATGTTGCTGGCAGCCAGACAGTACTGCCAACATGTTGATGGCAGCCAGACAGTACTGCCAACATGCTGATGGCAGCCAGGCAGTACTGCCAACATGTTGATGGCAGCCAGACAGTATTGTTAACCTGTGGGTATTAGCCAGACAGTATTGTTAACCTGTGGGTGGTAGCCAGACAGAACTACCAACGTGTGGATGGAAGCTAGATAATACTGCCAACGTGTGGGTGGCAGCCAGACAGCGCCTTGGAAATTGGGAGGAAATCAGGTTTGATCCCAGATAGGGATCAGACCTGCCCATAACCATAAGAGTTGGAATGTCATCAATATTCGAGTCAAGGTCGCCTTATTCCTTCATCGGAAAATCTCCTCCAAGAAAGGCGAAGCGATACCTGATGCCATTCAGGTGTTAGTGTAGTTAGGTCCCATCAGTGGAGGTGCCTTGACGCTGGTGAAAAGCTGTTGATCCAAGGTGTTGCATCGATCCGCCCCTTTCTCTCTCTCTCTCTTGGATCAAACTTGTTAACCTCCCATTCAACAAGCGCTGCATGGCAACGTACGGGTTTAGTTTCCGTCCCCAGCATCATAGAGTCGTAAACATAACGTTTAGTTTATGGGGTAGAGTTAGGGTGTGTTACATTGCACGAGTGCGGTTGAGTAACTCGTGCAGAGAGTGGACTTTCAGTGCTTATCGAATGTGATACATAACTCTCAGAATATAAACACTGGACGATATATATACCTCTCAGTGCATATACTCTGAGAAATTCACACTGCTTCGTACGTATGCACTGAGAGATACACATGTCTGAGTATATTTCTCAGTCTGTATAAATACTTGCGGTTGCATCCCTGTTAGTGTTATTTTAAGCTGACAGACACTGAGACAGTGATAAAAGTTTACGAGTTTGTAACCTTCCAATATCAACATAGTTACCCTGACCTGAAAAGGAGATGGAAAATTGAAGCACTATCATCCCAAACCAGATGTTATGACCCTTTCCTACCATTAACTAGGCTGGAAACCCTAGGCGGTGAAATTTGGCAAGCTAACCATTCGTCAAAATAGGATAAAGCAGAGGTCAGAGCAGGTGTGGTGCAGAATGGTTGAGAAACTGTTTGGTATGGTGTAGTAAGATCATGTTCGGTGAAGGATGTGTCTGGTATGGAGCAGTAAGATCATGCTCGGTGAAGGATATGTCCAGTATGGTGTAGGAAGATCATGCGCAGTGTGGCTGAACTCTGTAATGGTGGAATATGCTGACAATCATGTAAGACGCAACATGCGGTTTATGGCATTTTATTGAGTAAAACGTTTTGTCCACCAGGTATTTTGTCCAATAAATTTCATGGTAGACGAGACGTGGGCGCAATGAAAAAGTTACGTCTTATTTTCAGTCATGTAACATACGTGTGGTCAGTATCGAGAGTCATTCAACCCTCCCAGCATAGTGTAAGGCCAGGCTTACCAGTTGACACCAAACTGTTGCTACTAGCAATCCAGAAAAGAAACACTGGTAAATACGCTACACAATTGTGAGTGGACAGAGATAATAAGTTGCACGGACTTTAATGATTCCTGGGAAAAAATCAAAACAATGTTCATTGCCGTCCTTGATAATATTGCATCAGTTAAAGAGGTTAGAATTAAACCAAGAACTGAACCCTGGATGACTACTGAGATATTAGATAATATGAAATTCAGGGACCTGTTGCTAAAAAGATTTAAGGCAAACAGGATATTGCAACGCTAAATGAATTCCAAAGAGTGAGGAGCAGGGTGCAGAGGCTTATAAAAGGCGAAAAGGCAAGGTACTATTGCTCAAAAATCAATGAGTGCAACTAAAACAGGGTATAGCCATAAACCCGTAGATAGATCTAACATAGAACTAAATGTCGATAACGAGGTATGTCACGAAACAACTAAAGTGCCAAATTGTTTTAATTCACACTACACAACTGTCGCATTAACACAGACTCTGATAAGTTTAAAACATACTATACCAATAAATGGGTAACCCCAAACAATTGTCAACTAGTAAGTGTATCTCATGACTTTGTGCAAAAAGAACTAAGCAGGTTAAACCCAACTAAGAGCACCGGCCCAGATAACATCCCGTCTAAGTTCCTAAAAGATGATGCCTCTGAACTGCCAATCCCATTGTTCACATAATAAATTTGTCCATCACCACTAATACCGTACCAGTAGGTCTGATGTCAGCAACTATAGGTCTGTTAGTATACTCAGTGTAATAACCAAAATTCTAGAGAGGGCGGTGTACTGTCAAGTAGTTAAGTATCTAAATGACAACAACATTCTTCATAGTTACCAATCAGTCTTTAGGAGATCTTACTCATCCGGCACCTCCCTAATTAATCCGATGGATTACATGAGAACTGAAATGTCGATAAGGAACCTCATAGGAATGATAACCTTAGGCTTGCAACAGACCTTCGATACTGTCAACCACAATGTATTATGTAAGAAACTTCAAGCTGTCGGCATAGGGTCCATAGACTGGTTTAGGTCCTATCATAGCAAGAGGAAACAAATTGTAAGAATCAACAAAATAGAATCAGATCCCCTGCTGATAGCATGTGAGCCCCTTATTATTTCTATTTTATGTAAATGACATGCCCATCAGTGTCAAATGCAAACCCCTGCTGTATGCAGATGACAGTGCTCTGTTCGTGTCAGGTAAAGACCCACAAGATATAGCTAATGTAATATACTAGAACTAGAGTCCTGCAGCAAATGGTTAGTAGACAACAATTCATCGTTACACCTCGAAACAAAAACTCAGAAGGGTAAATAATTTTAATGTCCGGTGTAATGGGGAACCAATCACTTCAGTTTCCTCAGTAAAATATCTGTGAACCCCTTTGACTCATGCATGTCAAGAGAACTGATAGGGAACAGTATAGTAAAGAAAGCGAATGCCAGACTGAAATTTCTCTGCAGACAACCACGATGTCTACCTACCGAGGATCGCAGGACCCTATGTCTAGCCCTCATACAATGTCATATGGACTACGCTTGCTCTTCATGGTACTCTGCAAATCACCCAGAACAAAGTGGTATTATTCATCCTGGCCCTGGGTCCAAAAGAACATGTGGGCCAGGATGAATTACAATAATTGGATATGCTTAATATTGAAGACAAGGTAAAACAGCTGAAGTTAAATCAAGTTTATAAAATTGCTCACAGTGTCCAAAATACCTTGCTGCCAATTTTGTCAAGGCTGGGGAACCGAAGCAATCATTGTACTAAGGGGAGAGAGCACAACTTTTTAGTACCCACAGTCAGTGTCCAGGCGTCAAACACCTTTTATTGTACAGTAATAAAGGAACGGAACAGATTGCCTGCACATGTCAAAGCCAGTCATAGCATGACCCAGTTCAAGAAAGGGAGGAGAATGATTTTTTATTTTTTTAGCTAACACACTTGTAAATGTAAATAACTCTATTTACCTTATTCCTAGTATATATCCTTTATGGTATAATAATAAGATATCTCCTACATTGTATAATAATAAGATATCTCCTACATTGTATAATAATAAGGTATTAAAAGGGCCCCAATGGAAATAAGTCACTCTGACTTTTTTGGGTTATCCTAGGTTCTCTACACATATACTGCTATGTATGTTAACCTATGCAACTGTATTTGTGTATACCTGAATAAACTTACTTGCTGACCAGCAGAACCATCCCAGCTTGACTGATCCTCCATTTGTTGGAGTTCCCAAGAATTTTGTAGATGCAGTTTCCTATGTTGCAAGAGTTAGACAGGGGAATAATTTTGGCCGTATTGTTGATACTGTTGTAAAAACCAGTGTAGTGCTGACATTGGTAATTATTTTATTTGACAAAATGTTTTCAATGATTACCATAATGAGGGCGAGTGTTGCTCCTAAACTTATTCCTTGGTGACCAGGTTGGGTGTTATCAAAGATAGAGGCACCATTCTCTTATCAGTCGAGACGTTCGTAAGGCGATACGTCGAGGAAGGTGGAGTGACATGCTTGTGCCACTGCATAACATTAATTTTTACTGTAGAATCAAACAAGTGCATACAAGCAAGTGTGATCAGTGAGCATCTTGTAGGTTCTGTTGCTGTTGAATAAGAAAAACAACAACACCTACAACAAGGTCAACAAAACTTAACCTCCCAGAACTTTGCAGTTCCACTGAGAGCCAGAAGCTCTTCAGCGTGCAGACATGTGAAGGACCTGGAGTCACCAGTGAGCTTGCGTGAGCCAAGAGAAAGACGTAAAACAATGACTTGAGGTGTTGTCGAGTGGTTATTTTTGGTGCAATTGTGTATATATGTGAACGGTGACTTATCCTATGCCCGTAGGCTTATGTAGAGAATAGGATCTTTGAGAACCATACATTCATGCCCTCAGTTACTAGCCAACTTTTTAATGTTCTTGAAAACTATTTTTCTAACTCTTTGACATCTGGACAAAGAAGTGATGGTTCCTCCTAACTGGAGGAACCATCACTCATTACAACTCGAAGATTTCTGGCCGATGTTTCTACATGCAACGAATATTTTTTTATTCCATGTTAGGTTAGTTTAGCACAGATTAGAAAAAAAAACACAAACTGGTGGTTTTTGTGTGGCAGAGCGGGGCATATCGTTGCCTCTTGGAGCGTTGTTATTCCCACGCACGCAGTTTAAGGTAAGGATAGGCTTTCTTGTGACAAATTTGTATCAGTATGGTTCTGCGCTCTCTCGAGACGTGGAGAAACTTACCTCTCTCCGCCGTCAGGACGGAAAAGATCAACAGAAAGTATTGACTTGAGAGAAAGAGAGAGAGAGAGAGAGAGAGAGAGAGAGAGAGAGAGAGAGAGAGAGAGAGAGAGAGAAAGGGGCAAAGAGGCGAGGCAGCTGACCTGTTGCTTATCCTGGGTGGAAAAAAAAAGAAGTTACACTTTTGATCTTCTGGTGCCTGGTGTGGTGAGTGGCTCATTTAGTGACCTCATAGGCTTGGCTCAGGTTATGCAGGTCAACTACTCTGCTAGTACAGTCCTCAGAGACCAAGCAGGGAGTGAAACTTTTGGAGACGAAACATAACCTTCTGGTGACCTTTGTTAAAGCTGGTGACGGGACATTGCCCAGTTGGTGACTGGACTGTTATACACGACTTACTTCCTCATTGTCGACAGAGAGTTGTACGCTCCACCTGCTTCCTAGTACATAAGTAAAGTGTAGGTAGTATTAAGTAAAGAGGTGAGATGAATAGCCTACCAGCCAATTCTATCCAGCCAGCCAGTACTAGCCAGCTAGGCAGTATTAGCCAACCAGGCAGTACAAGCCAGCTAGACAGTAGTAGCCAACCAGTCAGTACTAGTCAACCAGTGAGTGCTAGCCAGCCAGTTAGTACTAGCCAACTAACTGATACTAACCAATATCCAGTACTATCCAACCAGCCAGTACTAGCCAGTAGCCAGTACTAGCCAACCAGCCAGTACTAGCCAGTAGCCAGTACTAGCCGGCCAGCCAGTACTAGCCAGGCAGCCAGTACTAGCCGGCCAGCCAGTACTGGCCAACCAGCCAGTACTAGCCAACCAGCCAGTAATAGCCAGCCAGCCAGCCAGCCAGTACTAGATAGTCAGTTCTATTCAGCCATCCAGCACTAGCCAGCCAGCCAGTACTAGCCAGACAGCCAATATTAGTTAGCCAGCCGACAATAATCAGCCAACCGGAATTAGTCAGCCAGTACTAGCCAGCCAGCTAGTACTAGCCAGGCAGCCAGTACTACCCGGCCAGCCAGTACTGGCCAACCAGCCAGTACTAGCCATCCAGCCAGTACTAGCCAGCCAGCCAGCCAGCCAGTACTAGATAGTCAGTTCTATTCAGCCATCCAGCACTAGCCAGCCAGCCAGTACTAGCCGGACAGCTAATATTAGTTAGCAAGCCGGCAATAATCAGCCAGCCGGAATTAGTCAGCCAGCCGGTACTAGCCAGTCAGCCAGTACTAGCCAGCCAGGCAGTACTAGCCAGCTAGCCAATACGTCTCATGGAACAATTCATAGCTAATCTAAATTGGAAGAAGAAACTAGAAGACTTTTCAGTCCGTCAGGGTCCATATTAATACTCAATATGAACCGAAATGCTGTTTAATTTCCATTTCCAGTTCCTGGGTTAGTTGTAAAAATAATTTCAAGTTTATTAGAGGTGGTCGGCCAAGCTATGAGATTTTTGTATGCATAATCAATGTGACTGGGTAACTAGGTACGAGTAGTGGTAGCAGTAATGATTATCACTGAGCAGTGCTTCATCAACTCTGTTAGAAAGACGGAATTATATGAAAAAAATAATGTCACTGAACCGGACTTTTCACACCAACATGCTGTGGTGGCTATTGTTGTTACAAGCTGAACTGTGTTGATGATCTCCAAATCTTCTGGGATAGAGATCTGTATGTACACCATACAACTCTTTCCACGTTTTGTAGGCTGTAGTGGTCTATATGTATTAATAATCACTCTCCGGAGAACTAGAACTGGGTCTTATTTGTTGTTGCATTTCATGTATTATGAGAGTAAGAAGTGTGTTGTTACCCAGGTAGATTACAGAATCAGGAAAGCCAGAAATGACTTGAAGATGAACCTCCAGTTTTGTTGATGGCGGAGAGTAGGCTCCAGGGGACATACCGTTGTAGGTAGCTGTCACGCCGAGACACTGACTCGAGGTGAATAACAGGGACATACTGTTGTAGGCAGCTGTACTCCGAGACACTGACTCGAGGTGAACAACAGCGGATGGAAGGCCACCCTTTAAGGCCATCCCGTGTTGTTGTGATCCAGGATTGTTCACCCACGGAGAGAAATGATCACCCCCAAAGGCACCACTGTTCTTCCCTCGCTTCCCACTAGCCAAGTCCCCAGCGCTATAAAATGTTGGGAATGTGCTGCACCAACGATGAGAGACTGAATCAACATCGATCTGGGGTACACTTAACATTTATTTACAGGTGGCAAGGTTGCTGGATAACTTCGTCAGGCGTGTTATGTATGTACTCGTCTCTGTCCCTCGGGCCTCTATTCAGAGGCTCTCTTGGCTAAGTCACCAGAAAAATACGAGCCGAAATATTTCTCTGGGTGAGTTTTAGGTGCTTCATTCACCTAAAACTGCGTTATACAGTCTTCAGTGATGAAGATGTTTCAAGAGATAATGTGATTCAATGGATCTTTTAACATTTAACATGTCGTATGTATTGTACACCAATGTGTCATGTACACCCAATGTGTAATGTACACCCAGTGTGTCATATACATTCACTGTGTAATGTGGGAAAATTCTTAAGCGTACACCTTGACTGCAACTTGAAATTCAACGCTTACGTCTAACACACATGAAAGATAATTTCCAAAAACTGTTTACATTCTATCCTCAACCAACATTACATATTCCGTACAACTAACTAATCTCTCTCCACCTCACTTACGGTACCTGTGTTGGGCACCTACAAAAGCAAATCACATAAAACCTATTATTACCCAACAGAAATCAGCTGTTAGAATAATCACCCATGATTTAGACAACACACACATTTACTGTTCAAAAGTCTTAACATAATTTACAAAACATTCACACTACTGCTAATTTTACGTATACAAGACACTCAGAACGAACATCAACCCAGAGTTACGACTCTTCCTGGAGAGCTGCAACACAACACGTAAACGCACCAAGAAAAACAAGAATTTCATCGACAAACCTCGCGTTCGACTCATCCTATTTAACGGCTCTAAAAATTAGAATTCCCTTCCAAAAGATGCAAAAAGTTTCCAGTCGGCCACCTGCTTAAAAAAATCATCGAAAAGCACCTTCATCTGACAAAAATTCTGTACTGCCTAATTATGTCCAAGTCTAATTTATCAACAACAATCCAATTTATCCAAATCATATATGCATTCA
>NC_091293.1:14581864-14597646 GCF_038502225.1 Cherax quadricarinatus | reverse complement strand
CAATGTTTTTGAAACTTCACGTATTTGTAGTCCAGAGTTCATAGATGAAGAAATATCCAAAATTTATAAAATAGCCAATGATCTGAATGTTTAATGGGTTTATTTGGTAGTATGTAAGCGGGTGGTTAATGATAAACTTCTTCGGAGGCTTCTTACTTTATTGAAAGGTCGTGGTGGGTACACAGGCTTGTGTGTTTGTGCCCATGGCCCGGGCAGGGCCATCCCACGAGAGAGAGCTGGGAGTACTTGTGTTTTCCTGCTAGGCCGCTGTGTGAGTGAGAGAGAGGCAAGTCTGGGCATACTGAAGTGGCAAGGCCTATAGGTGGCAGCACCAGCATGGCGCAAAATATGAACTAAGCTGGCAGACAGCATGGGCTGTCTGTGCAGACAGTACAGGCTGTCTACATACACTCGGCCACCTACCTCGGGTCGTCCCGACGCGACGATACTGGTGATAAAAGGAACTCGGTCTCTCTCTCGTAGGAACAGGGCACAGAACACAAAATAAAAACATATATATAAATATGAACATGGAAAAAAACTTCCTACAGGGAGGGAAGAAAAAAACATGTGGGGTGTGCTAAACATCGTGGTCATAGGCAGTGAGCGTCGAAGGGCATCACTGCACGCCTTCCTGCGTCTGGACAGATACTGCAACACAGGAGACATCGCTGCGGCTGAGCTGTGACGTAACAGGGTACGGTCTCCTCTGGAACGGTGAAGCAGTCATCGTAGGAGTTGCTGCAGGTTTTCACTCAACCTGGGGCACGACATGCTGGTGGCCTCGAGTGAGGCGTCGACAAAACTCGGCAACTGGGCAGGACTTCTGGCAAGCGACTCAGGAGGACACTTCTCGACTGGTACTGTCGCTGGGCTGTCACTGCCGGCGAGCGTGGAGCGAGTTGTGGAGCGAGTCGTGGCAGAGACGACTGGGCGAAACATACGGGAGTCGTAACATCATACGCCAGACTGCAGTGAAAGAGCTAGCAGTCAAAGTGACATCATCTTTGTGCAGGCTGCTCACTGAAGCTTGTGACACGAGGCTGACACAGCGCCTGCCGACAGTGGCTAACTGCGGCTTGGCGAGTGCCATCTCTCTGGGCAGTTGGAGTTATAGCAGAGGTTAGTCTAAGCGTCCCCAGACTTGTTTCACTACATATAACTGCATTCTGAAGGTCTGGAGGTGAAGTGAAACAAATCTCGATGGGAATCGTAGCAGATACGATTCTGCAGAACATCACGAGCGACGAGCATAAAAGCTTTGTGTACAAGAGGGCTCGGTCACTCGGGGCTGTCTTGACATCAGCTGTCATACACACTGGTCACATGGGTGACTTAACACAGTGGTGCTACTCGGGTCTGGCTCAGACCTCACTGGACACACAGAACCTTTACACACCCGCGGTACACTAACATGTGAGAACACTGACTGAGAGGAATTAACACACGACATATATCTTCTCTTAGTCTTCTCGACAATATTTTAATAATTACTGAACACTCGATGGTGACATCATGTGATGTCGCGAGGTGACGTCAGCAGCACTGTGAAGTCAGCAGACATCTCGAGGTGACGTCAGGCAGACATCGTGATGTCATGAAGTCGGGCAGCATCGTGGGTGACGTCAAAGTGATGCGGGCAGCAGACCACAGCATGAGGCCTGGGACATCTGGCTCAGTAACTCACGTGGTTTGTAGATCCACGTGACATCACCCACACCCACGTGGCATCGTGATCCACGTGGTGTCGTGATCTACATGGCATGCTGATCCACGTAGCTTCGAGTGGCCTCGGGCACTCGGATACACAGCTCTGGCAATGAATTCACATGGAAAACAGCAGAAAACACAGCAGAGGGAGTGGGCAGTGGTCAGTGGTGTATGGTAGTGTGGTGGCGAGGAAAGTGGGTGAGTGTATGGCGAGGGAGCACCTGGCCATTCCTCCTCTTCCCACCCACAAACACAGGGAAACACACTGGACGCAGAAATCACCACGAAACTCACCTCTGGCTTGCTGAAACAGCTGTGCTGAGCTGAACAACAACAGCAACATACAAGTGACGCTGAACACGTGACTTGAAAAACAGCGTGGGACACTGTAGCGTGGGGTCACTTACAATTCTCGGAGAATTTCGGCAAATTTCGGCCTGGATCCTGCTTGTACCTGTGTCTGGATGCTCAAACGTGCAGACACGACATCAGGATAACTCGTTGAGAGATGGATGCTTCTTGTATAGGGTGATAAAGTGAAGATGACTTCATACCTCTCCTTCCTCTCTCCAGGCAAACACACTGCTGCGACCACCGCTGCTACCAATGTTTAATGGGTTTATTTGGTAGTATGTAAGCGGGTGGTTAATAATAAACTTCTTCGGAGGCTTCTTACTTTATTGAAAGGTCGTGGTGGGTACACAGGCTTGTGTGTTTGTGCCCATGGCCCGGGCAGGGCCATCCCACGAGAGAGAGCTGGGAGTATTTGTGTCTTCCTGCTAGGCCGCTGTGTGAGTGAGAGAGAGCCAAGTCTGGGCATACTGAAGTGGCAAGGCCTATAGGTGGCAGCACCAGCATGGCACGAAATATGAACTAAGCTGGCAGACAGCATGGGTTGTCTGTGCAGACAGTACAGGCTGTCTACATGAAATACCCGAGATATGTAATTAATAAATCCTTTAAAATTGCTAGAAATACTTTTTGCAACCCAAAAAGGGACAACCAACCTTATTCAATTAAAAATATGTTGGTTCTCCCTTACCATGAAAACTTGGTTGATATGCCTTCTCTTCTTAAGACTTTTAATATTAAAGTTGTATTTAAAAATCTTGATACAGTAAAAAAAACTTTTGATAAAGAATTCCCCCCAAAATGCTGACGGATGTGTCTATAAGATTCCTTGTAAAATTTGCAATAAAGTTTATTACGGTCAAACTGGTAAAAGTCTCGAACTTTGATTAAAACAACATAAATATAGCATTAGAACTGGACAAGATTCCAATGCTCTATTTATTCATGTGAGAGATTTTAACCATCCAATTGACTTTCAAAAAGTTGAGAAAGTTGTATCAAGCAAGTCCATGGTTGACAGAAATATAATTGAATCTTGTTTCATAAAAAGCTGTTTTGAAAATAATATGAATATTTCCTTAGGTTTATATAAATTAGATTCATTTATAATTATAAAATTTGGTTAGAGTTTAATAATACACTGGAAAAATAATAAACCTTATTTCTTGGGAAAAATGATTTGTTGGTGGGTTGTCGTGAGGACCTGTCTAGTTGGACCAGCGGACCTACTGCAGTGTTCCTCTTTTCTTATGAGTCCGGTATTGTGCCGCGTCAGGTGTTTCTTTGTTGTGGGAGTTAACTCTGAGGTGTGGACTAAGCCCTTTAATTGCCTTCCTTTGATGTATTACTTTTATAGTTCCTTGACAATGTGAGTAGTCACGAAAGCGCTTGGAATTTCACTACTCTTTCACAGTGGTTGTTTTCATATATATATAAATATATATATACATATATATATATATATATATATATATATATATATATATATATATATATATATATATATATATATATATATATATATATATATATATATATATATATATATATATATATATATATATATATATATATATATATATTATATATATATATGATTTTAGAAATGCCTTTAATATGGTGAAGAGAGATGCTATTTTGCCAGCTGTTCGGGTTCGGTTCCCCAGTCTCTTTCCCTTCATTTCAGCTGGTTACAGCAAACCCTCAATTCTTTTGTTTGGAGAGCATGAAATTCAATCATCAGAGGGTGTTCAGCAGGGTGACGCACTCTCTCCACTTCTCTTCTGCTTCGCAATAAGAGAACTAACTTCCAGCCTTCGCAGTGAGCTCAATATCTGGTACCTGGATGACGGCACTCTGGCAGGTACTGAAGAATCCCTGGTGGGGGACCTACAACTGGTGAAAACACAGGGAGAAGACTTGGGACTCATCCTACAATCCCTCTAAGTGTGAAATCATCACAGCAAACCAGGAAATAATCAATGCTGTGCGAAGAATCCTCCCAGAAGTCTCAACTACAACTCCGTCCAACAGTACCCTCTTGGGGGCACCGCTGGGTCATCAGGCCATCGACACTGTCCTCAGGGACAAATGGAATGACCTGATGAGAATGGAGGAGAGAATAAGCGATCTTGATGCCCATGATGCTCTGTATCCCCTCACAAGGTGTCTTACTATGCCAAGACTCACTTACTTCTTGAGGTGTGCACCCTCTTTTGACAACCCAACACTCGATGAATATGACGCACACCTGAGATCAACTTTTAAGAAGGCACTGAAACTGTCACTAGAGGATGAGCAATGGGATCAGGCAACCCTCCCAGTGCGACTGGGAGGTATAGGGGTGCGTAAAGCAACGCATGTTGCTTTACCTGCTTTTCTGTCTTCGTGTTTAGCTTCCAGTGCATTAGTCAAGAAGATAGTGCCCGAACGCTTGAGAGATGTGGTAGGAGCTCAAGACCCCAGGTTTACAGAAGCAGCGGTTCGGTGGGACACCCTTACAGACTCCTCCAGTAGACCAGCTCCTCCCAAACAGCACAAACAGTCCCACTGGAACAAACCGATCATGGAAAAAATCGCCAACACAGTGCTCTCCAATGCTTCAGGAAAGAACAAAGCTCGTCTCCTGGCAGTGAAGGCACCACACTCAGGAGATTTCCTGTTAGCTGTTCCCAATTCCTCCCTGGGCACCCGTCTCGACCCACAGGCCATTCGGATTGGTGTTGCTCTTCGCCTAGCCGCCCCCATCCTCACCGAACATAGGTGTATTTGCGGCAGGGCGACAGCTGATCAATTCGGACTTCATGGTCTCGTGTGTCACGCAGCAGAAGGGAAGTATGCCAGACATGAGGAGGTCAATGATATAATAAAGAGAAGCCTCGTAACAGCCCGTTGCCCAGCTCAACGGGAACCCCAAGTACAGAGGTCTGATGGAAGTCAAAAGCGTCCTGATGGAGCCACTATGCTACCCTGGAAGGATGGAAAGCAGATTGCCTGGGACTACACCTGTGCTGCCGCATTGGCAGACACCTACTTGCCATACTCTGTAGTGGAAGGGGGTGGAGCTGCCTGCCACAGGGAGACCCAGAAGATCCGAAAATATGAAGACCTTCCCCCTTGCTATAACTTCATTCCAATAGGGTCGGAGACCCTTGGAGCATGGGGCAAGTGTGCTCTAAAGTTCCTCAAAGAGCTAGGTGAAAAGCTCATCCTAGAAACCAAGGACCACAGGGCGACCAGCTTCCTCCTTCAGAGACTCAGTGTTGCGATCCAGAGAGGAAATGCCTGCAGCATTCTGGGCACGCGGCCCACCGCAGGGGAGCTGGACGAAGTATTCGAGCTGTAGCTCTGAGTTACCTATGTTGTTTTACTTTCTGTTGTATTTTTGTGAATGTTTGGCCAATGTATTTTGTCTTTAAATAATATATATATATATATATATATATATATATATATATATATATATATATATATATATATATATATATATATATATATATATATATATATATATATATATATATATATATATATATATATATATATATATACATACAGATACATATATATATATATATATATATATATAAACATACATATAAATATATATATATATATATATATATATACATACATATATATACATATATATATATATATACATATATATATATATATAGATATAGATATATATATATATATATATATATATATATATATATATATATATATATATATATATATGTATATGTATATATATATATATGTCGTGCCGAATAGGCAGAACTTGCGATCTTGGTTTAAATAGCAACGCTCATCTTGCCATGTAGGACAAGTGAAAATTTGTGTATGCAATAATTTCGCCAAAATCATTCTGAACCTAACGAAAAAAATATTTTTCACTGTGTTTGTTTAGTATTAAATTATTGTAAACAAATTCAAAATATATTTAGTTGGGTTAGGCTAAAATAAATTGTTCTTGTTATAATAACGTTAGGTAAGTTTTCTAAGATTCTTTTGGTGCAAAATTAAAATTTTTTACATTAACATTAATGAAAAAAATATATCTTTAAATGTACATGAAAAAATTTCAGAAAGGACTTAATTTTAAATGAGTTCTTGCTAATTGACCAGTTTTACATATTCAGCACGACATATACATATATATATATATATATATATATATATATATATATATATATATATATATATATATATATATATATATATATATATATATATATATATATATATAAATATATATATTTATTTATTTATAGATATTTCTTTTGCCAGTAATTTCTTAGTGACATTCAGTGACTCTTGATTAGACTCAGTGTTCATTACATTCTGTTGCAATATTTTTTTTTCTTTCTTCAGTGTTTAAATTTTCGTGCTTTATTTTTGTCTGTTGTGTTGTGTTCCTTTTTTTCTATATACGTGAGGTAAGTACTTTATCGTTTTTCCCTTTTGTGTGTGCAATATATAAGCAGTATAAACTTCTATTTACATTTCACAATTATCGTGTGTTCACAGTACTGTGTTCCTTGTCCAGTAAGTTATGAAGTAAAGTAATTCAGTAACTGTTATCTTATATTCTGCGTCACAACTCAGTGTTGTCTCAGTTTTTTTTCTCCCAGCATTTGTGCATTCTTGTTGATTTTTGTTATTAATTCATTTACCATTTTACTGTGTTTTGAACATTCTTTTGTGCTAATTCTTTTTATTTAGCCAGTGTCTAATTTGTCTTATCTCCTCAGACAATAGTGTCATTATTTTGTTTGAAACAAGACAATTATTTCCAAATTTTGTCAAAACAAGGCCTTACTGCAAGAAAATTATCATAGTATTGTGTATATATTGATGTGTTGTTCCTGCCTCATTGTATGTGTTAACCTTTCCTTGTTTTGTGTTTTTGCCCTTTATTATTTTTCATATTTCATTGAACAAATTCACTCTTAGTGCAATTTTTAACTTCTTTTTTTAAAGTAAAACATTCATTTGCTTATTCAGTAAGTGTTGCTTAAGCTGCAATTAAGAGTTAAAATGTTCAATCAGTTCATTCCTTGATAATTTTTTTTATTCTTTGTATAAACTGCATTTTCTTGTGTGTGCAATTTTTTTTATTACTGCAATATTGACTCATTCTGCAATGACTCTTGTGCAAGTATTGTGCTGCCATTAAATTTTTCTTTCAGAATTTTTTTTATGTAGTGTTGTGTTGTGCAGTAATTTTTAATTAGTAATTATTATTTGCAATATTACTACAGTTTATTTCAGTGCAATATTCTGTGATTTCAATTTTACATTTCTTGTTCTGTGAATAATATTTTATTCTTTGTATGTCACTTTATTGTTTTTAGAGAATTGCTTTCCCAGTCTATTTTAATTTTGCACAAGATTTCTTGAATCCATTTTATAATTTTTGATTGATTTATCATTTATTGTTGAATTTCTTTATTGAATTGAGAGTAAAGAAAACTCACTGCGCCATTAATTTAAATTAAAGTAAATTTAATTTGAGTAAAGTACAATTCCTTCTGATTATCAAAGTGTTGCTTATCCAGTGGAGTGTTTTATGTGAGTTTTCCTTGCTCTACAGTGCGACTTGTTATTTTTCTTTACTTATGCAGAATAATTAAGCGTTTTCTTCCCATTTAAGCTTACTGTGTCATATATTCTCTCTATTATTCTCGCTTTTATGTCCTTGAGTAAGTTCTCTGAGAAGATGTCCCAGTCACTTTTGCTTGCTCACTTAGTGTATCATGCCAGTCAAAGTCAATATGAATCAGTCCACAGTACCAGTATTCCCTTACTGACTGAAAGACAATACCTAGCCCTTGAGCAATGTGTTTGTTCTCACAGCTTGTATCTGAGATTTGTTAAAGTGCTGAGAAATGTGAAGTTCAGATTAAGTTCCTATAGATCCGTGAATTACTTACTAACGTAGCCGAGCGGTCAGGCACTAGTAATACTAACCATAATTTTAAAGGGGTGGACAGGTAAGCCAGCGGAAGGCCTCGGTCAGATGATCAAAAGCTCCAACGGTGGGTCATCATTTGACTAACACCCGCGTCAGGAAACACTTGTCCTGTTTCCTGATGAACCTTACCTAACCTAACTAGTAATACTGTCACTCCTGTCTGGAATCCAGCCACAATATCGTGCACGTAGGATAGTATACGGTTATCTTGGGTTTCAGAGTAACCTCAGACAACCCTGGGTGCTGAAACTACTATCCCTGTGATGGCGACTTGTTCAAGTAGTCGTTCCTTCCAGGGGACGCTTTGTGAAGAACGTTACTTGTAATGAGTTATGCCATCTCTTGCTGATGCCACAAGCCGTTGCAGAAAGACTTTTCTGTGTCTAGTGTACTCACTTGAGTGTTGTTGTTGTTCCTTATGTTCCAGATGGTGGTACTATCCTCGTTGACAGTAATCCTTGCAATGTAAAAAGTTATTTCTCGAGTAACCTTCACATGTTGTTAACGTTTATAAGAGTAGTCTCTTTATAGCTGATACCTCGTGTCACTGTGTGCGACTCAGAATGAATACCAGTATTGTCGACCGTGTTCCTTTCTTTTCCTCTGTGCTTGCAGTGAGAGATAGTAGATCCGTTCTCCCTTGCTCATATTGGGTGTTATAGTGTTACTTTTTCTACCGGGGAGAGTCATCCACTCTACATTATGCGTCGTATGGTGTAGACAAGCGTTTGCCTTATGAGTTGTAATATTCTGGACCTAAACCCAATTATAACCCTGATGATTTCATAGCAACTCGCACCAGCTTAGCTCAAAGTGTTTATAGAAGAATCCGTGAGACACTTCATAAGTCAACAGCAGAATTTACAAGAGTAACTAATAGCCGGGCTAAGCCAACCAAAGTAATGCTGACTAACTCCAACAAAACATCCGCAATGCCTAAGCTCGATCAAAAGTTTGTTGGTCCTTATCGAGTAGTTGAACATATCAATGGCAATAAGTATAAGGTTAGAGAAATTAGTACTGGTCAGTATAAAGAATCGCATTTAGATCATATGAAGTTAGTATGCGATGTTGAGGATGATATTTCTACCCAGACTAATGTGACAGACGCTGACCCTCTACCTCTAACACTCAGTCAGATGATCAACCTGAATGTCGTTATTCTTTGCATACACGACAAGTAATGAGAAACTCCCAAGTATCTTTTGTAGATACTTATTCAGATCTCCCTCAGTCAAGGCATGTGTTAGCCATTGCAAAAGAATTCGATCCTCCCAAAGACGATAACCATTTTGCATATGTAAAACTTACCCTCGCAGAGTTGGGTTTAAATGTACATAGCCTGTATAATTAGATGATCAAGTTGAATGAAGTTTTCGACTGTGTGCTTATTATTAGCTGATCAGTTTTCAGATTTTTTTTTTTTTGTGTTCAAGTTCCCTCCGAATTCTGAGAATTTATCAGTATGACCTGAGCGTGCCTGGTCTGCCTTTGCTGTTAATTACTTTCACCTTTGTAAATATATATTCTTCATCAGAATCCATAGACTGCATGAATACAGATCGATCAATCAATTCCATTCTTTATTATACTATGATTCGTTCTCATAATTCGTAATGTATTATGATACCATCTATTACGATACCATTCTTTTGTTCTAAGTAACATATGTCTTTGCTATTGTGCAGCCTATAGCATAGTATTGTATGTCGAGACGACACACGTAACATGACCGAGCTGTCAGCATAATTGCTGATACCCTGTGTATGTATATGTTATCTGAGTATCATAGTTAATACCATCCATATGCTTTACATAGTTGAACCCTTGCTAGGCTCAGTGACTAGCTTGTGTGACGTCAAGTGATGCCGCATGTGAGCGCTGCGCTCCTGGGCTTTCCCTCACTCCACGCTTAGGTCTAAGTACAGGCAACACAAGGCAGGCTGGGCTCCCCTCTTCACACTCTGCTAATATAAGTGTCAGTAACTATGCTGACATGTGCGTGCGTGTGTGTGTGTGTGTGTGTGTGTGTGTGTGTGTGTGTGTGTGTGTGTGTGTGTGTGTGTGTGTACTCACCTAGTTGAGGTTGCGGGGGTCGAGTCCGAGCTCCTGGCCCCGCCTCTTCACTGATCGCTACTAGGTCACTCTCCCTGAGCCGTGAGCTTTATCGTACCTCTGCTTAAAGCTATGTATGGATCCTGCCTCCACTACATCGCTTCCCAAACTATTCCACTTACTGACTACTCTGTGGCTGAAGAAATACTTCCTAACATCCCTGTGATTCATCTGTGTCTTTAGCTTCCAACTGTGTCCCCTTGTTACTGTGTCCAATCTCTGGAACATCCTGTTTTTGTCCACCTTGTCAATTCCTCTCAGTATTTTGTATGTCGTTATCATGTCCCCCCTATCTCTCCTGTCCTCCAGTGTCGTCAGGTTGATTTCCCTTAACCTCTCCTCGTAGGACATACCTCTTAGCTCTGGGACTAGTCTTGTTGCAAACCTTTGCACTTTCTCTAGTTTCTTTACGTGCTTGGCTAGGTGTGGGTTCCAAACTGGTGCCGCATACTCCAATATGGGCCTAACGTATACGGTGTACAGGGTCCTGAACGATTCCTTATTAAGATGTCGGAATGCTGTTCTGAGGTTTGCTAGGCGCCCATATGCTGCAGCAGTTATTTGGTTGATGTGCGCTTCAGGAGATGTGCCTGGTGTTATACTCACCCCAAGATCTTTTTCCTTGAGTGAGGTTTGTAGTCTCTGACCCCCTAGACTGTACTCCGTTTGCGGCCTTCTTTGCCCTTCCCCAATCTTCATGACTTTGCACTTGGTGGGATTGAACTCCAGGAGCCAATTGCTGGACCAGTTCTGCAGCCTGTCCAGATCCCTTTGTAGTTCTGCCTGGTCTTCGATCGAGTGTATTCTTCTCATCAACTTCACGTCATCTGCAAACAGGGACACCTCAGAGTCTATTCCTTCCGTCATGTCGTTCACAAATACCAGAAACAGCACTGGTCCTAGGACTGACCCCTGCGGGACCCCGCTGGTCACAGGTGCCCACTCTGACACCTCGCCACGTACCATGACTCGCTGCTGTCTTCCTGACAAGTATTCCCTGATCCATTGTAGTGCCTTCCCTGTTATCCCTGCTTGGTCCTCCAGTTTTTGCACCAATCTCTTGTGTGGAACTGTGTCAAACGCCTTCTTGCAGTCCAAGAAAATGCAATCCACCCACCCCTCTCTCTCTTGTCTTACTGCTGTCACCATGTCATAGAACTCCAGTAGGTTTGTGACACAGGATTTCCCGTCCCTGAAACCATGCTGGCTGCTGTTGATGAGATCATTCCTTTCTAGGTGTTCCACCACTCTTCTCCTGATAATCTTCTCCATGATTTTGCATACTATACATGTCAGTGACACTGGTCTGTAGTTTAATGCTTCATGTCTGTCTCCTTTTTTAAAGATTGGGACTACATTTGCTGTCTTCCATGCCTCAGGCAATCTCCCTGTTTCGATAGATGTATTGAATATTGTTGTTAGGGGTACACATAGCGCCTCTGCTCCCTCTCTCAATACCCATGGGGAGATGTTATCTGGCCCCATTGCCTTTGAGGTATCTAGCTCACTCAGAAGCCTCTTCACTTCTTCCTCGGTTGTGTGCACTGTGTCCAGCACTTGGTGGTGTGCCCCACCTCTCCGTCTTTCTGGAGTCCCTTCTGTCTCCTCTGTGAACACTTCTTTGAATCTCTTGTTGAGTTCTTCACATACTTCCCGGTCATTTCCTGTTGTCTCTCCTCCTTCCTTCCTTAGCCTGATTACCTGGTCCTTGACTGTTGTTTTCCTCCTGATGTGGCTGTACAACAGTTTCGGGTCAGATTTGGCTTTCGCTGCTATGTCATTTTCATATTGTCTTTGGGCCTCCCTTCTTATCTGTGCATATTCATTTCTGGCTCTACGACTGTTCTCCTTATTCTCCTGGGTCCTTTGCCTTCTATATTTCTTCCATTCCCTAGCACACTTGGTTTTTGCCTCCCTGCACCTTTGGGTAAACCATGGGCTCATCCTGGCTTTTTCATTACTCCTGTTACCCTTGGGTACAAACCTCTCCTCAGCCTCCTTGCATTTTATTGCTACATATTCCATCATCTCATTAACTGGTTTCCCTGCCAGTTCTCTGTCCCACTGAACCCCGTTCAGGTAGTTCCTCATTCCTGTGTAGTCCCCTTTCTTGTAGTTTGGCTTCATTCGTCCTGGCCTTCCTGCTTCTCCCTCCACTTGTAGCTCTACTGTGTATTCGAAGCTTACAACCACATGGTCACTGGCCCCAAGGGGTCTTTCATATGTGATGTCCTCGATATCTGCACTACTGAAGGTGAATACTAAGTCCAGCCTTGCTGGTTCATCCTCTCCTCTCTCTCTTGTAGTGTCCCTTACGTGTTGGTACATGAAGTTCTCCAGTACCACCTCCATCATCTTAGCCCTCCAAGTATCTTGGCCCCCATGTGGGTCCAAGTTCTCCCAATCTATCTCCTTGTGGTTAAAGTCACCCATGATCAGGAGCTTTGCCCTGCATGCATGAGCTCTTCTGGCCACTCTAGCTAGTGTGTCAACCATCGCTCTATTGCTCTCGTCGTACTCTTGCCTTGGCCTCCTGCTGTTCTGTGGTGGGTTATACATCACTGCTATTACCACCTTGGGACCTCCAGAGTGAAGTGTTCCCACTATGTAATCACTTTCTTCTCTTGTCCGTGTGTGTGTTTGTGTGTTTGTGTGTGTGTGTGTGTGTGTGTGTGTGTGTGTGTGTGTGTGTACTCACCTAGTTGTGGTTGCATGGGTCGAGTCATAGCTCCTGGCCCCGCCTCTTCACTGGCCACTAATGCGTGTGTGTGTGTGTGTGTGTGTGTGTGTGTGTGTGCATGTTTACTCACCTAATTGCACTCACCTAATTGTGATTGCAGGGGTCGAGACTCAGCACGTTGGCCTGCCTCTTTACCGAGTGCTACTAGATCCTCTCTCTCCCTGCCCCATGAGCTTTATCATACCTTATCTTAAAGCTATGTATGGTTCCTGCCTCTACTACTTCACTTGCTAGGCTATTCCACTCCCTGACTATTCTATGACTGACGAAATACCTCCTAACATCCCTTTGACTCATCTGGGTCTTCAACTTCCAATTGTGACCCCTTGTTTCTGTGTCCCCTCTTTTAAACATCCTGTCTCTGTCTACCTTGTCTATTCCATGCAGTATTTTGTATGTCGTTATCATGTCTCCCCTAACACTCCTGTCCTCCAGTGTCGTGAGTCCTATTTGCCTTAACCTTTCTTCATAGGACATTCCCCATAGCTCTGGAACTAACCTTGTCGCAAACCTTTGCACTTTCTCTAATTTCTTGACATGCTTGATCAAGTGTGGGTTCCAAACAGGTGCTGCATACTCCAGTATGGGCCTGACGTATACGGTATACAGTGTCTTGAACGATTCCTTACTGAGGTATCGGAACGTTGTTCTCAGGTTTGCCAGGCGACCATATGCTGCAGCAGTTATCTGGTTGATGTGTGCTTCCGGAGACATGCTCGGTGTTATACTCATCCCAAGATCTTTCTCCTTGAGCGAGGTTTGCAGTCATTGGTCACATAGCCTATACTCCGTCTGCGGTCTTCTGTGCCCTTCCCCTATCTTCATGACTTTGCATTTGGCGGGGTTAAATTCGAGAAGCCAGTTGCTGGACCAGATGTCCAGTCTGTCCAGGTCTCTTTGAAGTCCTGCCTGGTCCTCATCTGATTTAATTCTCCTCATTAACTTCACATCATCTGCAAACAGGGACACTTCTGAGTCTAACCCTTCCATCATGTCGTTCACATATACCAAAAATAGCACTGGTCCTAGGACCGACCCCTGTGGGACCCCGCTCGTCACAGGCGCCCACTGTGATACCTCATCACGTACCATGACTCGTTGTTGCCTCCCTGTCAGGTATTCTCTGATCCATTGCAGTGCCCTTCCTGTTATATGCACCTGATGCTCTAGCTTCTGCACTAGTCTCTTGTAGTGAACTGTGTCAAATGCCTTCTTGCAGTGTGCGTGTGTGTGTGTATCGTGCCGAATAGGTAAAACTGGTCAGTTAACAAGAACTCCTTTAAAGTCTTTCTAAAATTTTCTCTTATACTTTTGAAAATATATTTTTTTCATTTATGTTAATGTAAAAATTGGTAATTTTGTACCAGAAGAAGTTTAGAAAACTTGCCCAACCTTATTAAAACAAACACAATTTAATTTAGCTTAATCCAACTAAATATATTTAAAAAAGTTTACAATAATTTAAAAATAAACAAACACAATGAAATATATTTTTTCGTTAGGTTTTGAATGGTTTTTACCAAAATATTGCATATACAAATTTTCGCTTGTCTTTTTCGGCAAGAAGAGCGTTGCTGAATAAGGGAATGTTGCTGAATAAGAGCTTTGTCTCTATGTCTGTCTGTCTCTCTGTCTCTGTCTGTCTGTCTGTTTGTCTGTCTCTATCCTAACCATTGTTTATTGTTAGTTGGCAGGTTTGATCACTTCCACCTCGCTGCCAGGCAGACCTTCCCGTCTCTGCCTCACTCCCTCTCATCGCCGGCCGCTAATTGCAACGTTCATTTCCTGACATATTCAATGTACGTTCAGTGCACTCTCGACACGTTCAATGCTCTTCCGACACTTTCAATGCTTTTCCGATACGTTCAGTGCTCTTTCGACACGTTCACTAGGCGTCCGTTTTCGAACGTTCGGGACAGCATTCAGCTTCGCAGCTCTCCTACGCGGAGAGATAAGACTTAGATATTTAAAAAATGGCTTGAAAAACCTCCTCCGTAAAGTTTCGCTTTATGGGAAAACGCTGCTTAACAATGACTCACTGTGCTTCACCTGCGCTGGTGTGACCGGAACACTGTGTAGAAGAAGTGAGAAGCTCCCTTGCCGTAGCTGATGCTGTCTGTTCGATAATGATGCTGTCCTGTAGACACGGATACTGTCTGGTCGACACGGATGCTGCTTGGCCCTCACGGATGCTGTCTGCTCGATAATGATGCTGTCTGCTAGACACGGATGGTTTCTGGTCGACAGGGATGCTCTCTGTCGACATGGATGCTGTCTGGACAACATGGATGCTGTCTGCTTGACACAGATGCTGTCTGGTCGATAATGATGCTGTCTGGTTGATACGGATGCTGTCTGCTTGATAATTATGCTGTCTGGTCGATATGAATGCTGTATGTTCCCCCTAGATGCTGTCTGCTCGATAATGATACTGTATGGTCGACGGGTTTGTGTCTGGTCGACACGGATGCTTTCTAGTTATCTGGGAAGCTGTCTGGTGGTCTTGGATGCTGTCTGGTCGACAGGGATGTTTTCCGATCTACAAGAATGCTGTCTGGTTAACCTGGTTGCTGTCTGGTCGACAGAGATGCTGTCTAGTCGAAAGGGATGCTGTCTGGACAACGGAATGTTGTCTGTAAGCTTCCGACTCTCGTCTCTTCGTCACTCATCAACACTTCACAATTGAAAATTGGAAGAGTGAAGTCGTTCAGTTTTTGAATTGAATGGATTCACCTGGTTTTCCACTCTGCTGTGAGGGTAGAGATGTTGCTACGGTGTTGGGGGAACCTCTGGTGTAAGGGGAAAAGATGTCAGTACCCTCTGTGGAAATACTTCTGATATCAGGAGTATGAATGTCACCGGGTTCTTGAAGAGTACCTCGGG
>NC_091293.1:14474364-14571864 GCF_038502225.1 Cherax quadricarinatus | reverse complement strand
GCATATTTTGAAATCAACACTTTAACCTCACTCACATATAATCACTGTTTTTGCAGAGGCGCCCAGATACAACAGTTTAGTAACATATATAAAGATACAACGTGAAAAGTGACTTGAAATAATATAATAAACTCCTATAGAATACAATACCGGGCCCCAATTATATATATGCCGTCCTATTTCACTTCCCTCCAAACTGCTAATATCCCAAACCCTTCTTTAGAGTGGAGGCATTATACTTCCCATTTCCAGGACTCAAGTACGGTTATATAAAATAACCGGTTTCCCTGAATCCCTTCACTAAATATTACCCTGCTCACACTCCAACAGCTCGTCAGGTCCCAAAAACCATTCGTCTTCATTTACCCCTATCTAACACGCTCATGCACCCTTGCTGAAAGTCCAAGCCCCTCGCCTACGAAACCTCCTTTACCCCCTACAACCTTTTCGAGGACGACCCCTACCCCCTCCTCTTTTCATTCTACTTTGATCTATTCTCTCTAAATGACCAAACCACCTCAACAATCCCTGTTCAGCCACCTGACTAATACTTTTATTAACTCCACACTTCCTAATTTCCACACTTCGAATTCTCTGCATAACATTTACACCACATATTGCCCTTAGACAGGACATCTCCACTCCCTCCAATCGCCTCCTCGCTGATGCATTTACACCCAAGGCTTCACACTCATATATGAGTGTCGGTACTACTATACTTTCATACATTCCCTTCTTTGCCTCCATGGACAACGTTTTTTTTTTTGTCTCCACATATACTTCAACGCACCACTCACCTTTTTTCCCTCATCAATTCTATGGTTAACCTCATCCTTCATAAACTCATCCGCTGGCATATCAACTCCCAAATATCTGAAAACGTTCACTTCTTCCATACTCCTTCTCTCCAATGTGATATCCAATTTTTCTTTATCTAAATCATTTGATAAGCTCATCACCTTACTCATCTATGTTCACTTTCAACTTTCTACCTTTACACACACTCCCAAACTCGTCCACTAACCTTTACAGCCTTTTTTTAGAATCACCCATAAGCACAGTATCATCAGCAAAAATTAACTGCATCAACTCCCATTTTGTATTTGATTCCCCATAATTTAATCCTCAACTCCCTAGCATTTACTTCTTTTAAACCCCATCTAGAAATATATTAAACAACCATGTTGACATTACACATCCCTGTCTAAGATCTATTTTTACCAGGGAGTAGTCTCCCTCTCTTCTACACACCCTAACCTGAGCCTCACTATCCTCATAAAAACTCTTTACAGCATTCAGTAACTTACTACCTATTGCATACACTTGCAACATCTGCCACAATGCTCCCCTATTCACTATACCATGTACCTTTTCTGAATCCATAAATGCAATGAAAACTTCCCTACCTTTATCTAAATACTGTTCACATATATGCTTCAATGTAAACACTTGATCTACACATCCCCTACCCACTCTAAACCCTCCTTGCTCATCCGCAATCCTACTCTCTGTCTTACCTCTAATTCTTTCAATAATAACCCTTCCGTTCACTTTTCCTGATACACTCAGTAAACCTATTCCTCTATAATTTTTACAATCTTTTTGTCCACCTTCCCTTTATATAAAGGGACTATACATGCTCTCTGCCAATCCCTAGGTACCTTCCCCTCTTTCATACATTTATTAAACAAAAATACCAACCACTCCAACACTATATCCCCCTTGCTTTTAACATTTCTGTCATGATCCCATCAGTTCCAGCTGCTTTACCCCTTTTCATTCTACATAATGCCTCACGCACCTCCCCCACACTCACGTCCTGTTCTTCTTCACTCCTAAAAGATGGTATACCTCCCTGGCCAGTGCATGAAATGACCGCCTCCCTTTCTCCATCGACATTTAAAAGTTCCTCAAAATATTCCCGCCATCTACCCAATGCCTCCATCTCCCCATCTAACTCCCCTACTCTGTTTTTAACTGACAGATCCTTTCGTTCCCTAGGCTTTCTTAACTTGCTTATCTCACTCCAATTTTTTTTCTTGTTTTCATTGAAATTTCTTGACATTACCTCTCCCACTCTATCATCTGCTCTCCTTCTGCACTCTCTCACCACTCTCAAAACCTTTCTTTTACTCTTCATATACTCTGCTCTTCTTATAACACTTCTGCTTTGTAAAGACCTCTCATAAGCCATTTAGGAGTTTATACATAGCAGTTTATAAATCTCAGCTCTTTTCTATGCTGCATACATTACAGCATGTTCAGGGAATTTCATACACTTATTTGTTAACATATTTTTGAGAAGTTCATAATATTTGAGTTTAAGGCATTTTTGACATTGGTAAAATTACTAAACTAATGGACTGGTTGAGAGTTCCTCACGAATGTTTGTATGATTAGGTAGTTATAGCGTATTTTATTACCTTCGAGTCCTTAACCTCTGAACTGAAGATCATATCCTAGGAATTGTCAAGGACTTGTTAATTAGAGGTTTTGTATACCTTAAGTGTGAGGCTATCTAATCCAGTCAATGAACTCTCTAGGATATGCAAGAAAACTTTGAATGTTTCTTCCTGTTATGATGTGAAAAAAAAACATCATTAGAACAAATAATAATTTGTTTTCTATGAATGCCGAATTTAATTTTATACATATTTTTTTAAAGATTTACGAGTAATTCATTGTATCTATGGTAGTTATAGGAGAATTTATCTTATCAATCTTCCCAGTCAATATTTGCATCTTTTCACTTACCAGACTCTATTTCATATTCCTTTATTTCCTTCATGAAATCTCAAATGAGGAACCGTGCTCCGTGTTTAGTAAAAGTTGAGTCCTTGAGCTGGGAAGTAGAGTGCTTGTATTCTGTGGTTCCAGGGAGGATCACTTGGATCATGATATGGGATCACTTCTGACCAGACAGTTCCTCAGTGTGCTACGGCCAATGTGTTTCCGTCTTTGTGTCACTGTACTGTAGTGCGAAATAAAGAATATGGTCCTCAGAAATTATGACGCGAAGAAAGTTATTTGATTTCACATGTGTAAACTTATTTTTCAAGTGACAGTGAATAAATCAGCAGATGAGGGAAGCATAGCATACGCTCTTAAAAAACACTTGAAGTAGAGCAAAACTTGAAGTCGATGTCTCTCGCTGGGTAGAATTTTAGAGACAGATGAAGTTCTACTCAGAGCGAGATGTTGAAAATTATGAGCTTTTACTCTGCGGGAAGTGTTTGTATATCATACTAGCTGGTACAGCATAGAAACAAAAACCTCACAAATATTCACGAACCTCACAAACTTTTGACCTCAAGAGGTGGTCAGTGAGGCAACTGCTAAATTCTACGGGTTTCTGCCGCTCAAGTTCATTTACATCCAATTACCTCTGCATATCCTCACCCATTCTTTAGCTTTTTTGTTTTTTATTTTAGCTTACTCTTCGTTTATACTTTTGTGACTCTTGCGTTTCCTTCATGTATGTCTCTATATGACCAATTGTGCATCTTTTTTTCCACTCAATATCTGTTTCTGTTCTTCTGCTTCGCTACATTATATCTCATTGCGTACATCTCATGTTATTTTCCTTCTTCCTTCACTCTGCATTTCCATGGAAGATGTAGACGAAACAATATGTAGCGATGAAAGACACAGGGATGGTAACAGCCGTCAGTAGAATTTAGTCTCTCAAAGCGGTTGGGGAGTGAAATATATAGTTGATCCTGTGATTAAAACATCCAGGAACACAGAAAAATTTACCAATGTCATCAATATTTGTGATACTGCTTCCTGCTGTTCACGTCTACAACTGCTTCATCTCTACACTTCATCCACTGGATCCGCTGTAAAATTCTCAACCATCATGCCCTTATTACACATTAGACAAGCATGATGCGCAGACGAAATATTTTTCAGTGAGGCTTCTCAGGTGCTGCGCATGAGTCATACTCAAGTGCTCACTTGTCCTCAGGTGCTGTGCATGAGTCACAGTCAAGTGCTCACTTGTCCTCAGGTGCTGTGCATGAGTCACAGTCAAGTGCTCACTTGTCCTCAGGTGCTGTGCATGAGTCACAGTCAAGTGCTCACTTGTCCTCAGATGCTGTGTTTGAGTCACATTCAAGTGCTCACTTGTCCTCACGTGCTGTGCATGAGTCACACTCAAGGGCTCACTTGTCCTCAGGTGCTGCGCATGAGTCACACTCAAGTGCTCACTTGTCCTCAGGTGCTGCGCATGAGTCACACTCAGGTGCTCACTTGTCCTCAGAATCCAGACTAACAACTCTAACAGTTAAAATACATCACATTGCTTAACTTTATTGCTATATCTTTGGATAAATTTCACAAACTTTTACTTATGCTAATAATATGCGTGCGCCCTCAAAACTGTTGTAAAAAAAATATGTGTATAGAAAATAGGCTTCCTTCACTTCCTACGTCCCTTCTTATTCCCCGTTCATCTTCTCCTCCGCCTCCTAGTACCCTACATCACCAAGGTTTCCATCAACTTCTTTCCCATCTCCTTCCTGTTCATTTCTACTGATACGAGTTTTAATGCCTCTCTCAGTAAACTTGGTAAAGATCATCCAAGGCAAAGCTTTGTCTATAATAACACCTCTTCTCTGTGAGGTAATATTACCTTCTCTGTGAGGTAATATTACCTTCTCTGTGAGGTAATATTACCTTCTCTGTGAGGTAATATTACCTTCTCTGTGAGGTAATATTACCTTCTCTGTGAGGTAATATTACCTTCTCTGTGAGGTAATATTACCTTCTCTGTGAGGTAATATTACCTTCTCTGTGAGGTAATATTACCTTCTCTGTGAGGCAATATTACCTTTTCTGTGAGGTAATATTACCTTTTCTGTGAGGTAATATTACCTTCTCTGTGAGGTAATATTACCTTCTCTGTGAGGCAATATTACCTTTTCTGTGAGGTAATATTACCTTTTCTGTGAGGTAATATTACCTTCTCTGTGAGGCAATATTACCTTTTCTGTGAGGTAACATTTCCACATTATTGTGAAATAATATTACCGCTTTTCTGTGAAATAATATTATCTCCTTCCTGTGAGATAATACTATCGCTTTTCTGTGAAGAAATATTATCGCTTCCCTGTGTTGTAATATTTCCTCTATTCTGTAAGGCAATATGTCTTTAATCCATCTGCCATTCCGTGAACTCTCGAAGCAATTACTTACTCACGACTTCCTATGATTATGACACATTGTCGCTTTTTCACTTGTTTATTTTGGGCATTTTAAGTTCCGTCTTCACTTGCTTCAGAATTTAACTGAGCTTCAGATAGCTTTCCTTCTGTATTATTTTTGTTATATCCTGGTTCATTCCCTTTTTAGCTGATGTCGTAAACGTTGGCTGGCGGTAAGCTGATGATGCACCGCCATGTGTCTCATGATACATGACATTATTATATAACATATAAATCATTAAAGACCAGCAAATCACAATGCCGTGGTTGTAAAAGTACAAAAAATCTGGGTTATGTTTATGGGTTTTAAAAATCGTTACCCCAAAGTACTTAATTAAGCTGAAATATAAAAATTATGCAAAATTAGAGCGACCTTTTAATTTTGGCACAGTGAAGACAGGTGTTACGAAATAAGCAAATAAAACTCCCTCTTAACAATATATTTCTTATTTATTAACATATAAGTTATAGTAGACGAAGAAGGGGGCTCAGCTTCCTTAATCCTAAGTTGACATAAGTTGTATCTAACTTTACTAAAGTTGCTTTATATTCTAGCCGTCAGGTTGACCAACCCTGACGCTTACTCTAAATTCATCAGAGTTGATAACCTAAGTATGTCATTGTGTATGAATATGCTTATATATACATATGTATATATATATATATATATATATATATATATATATATATATATATATATATATATATATATATATATATATATAAATAGACGTGAGTGAGTGGAGGAACAAGTCAGCCATATACATAATATTGATAAAAACATATACATTATATTATAATACTGATATATTATTTATTTATGTATATATATATACATGTATATACATGTATATATATATATATATATATATATATATATATATATATATATATATATATATATATATATATATATATATATATATATATAATATTCTATGTCACTTGCGTGGAATATTAAAAATAGGATCCATGATACTATGTAGACACAGGTCGCTAGTAAACAAAATATTATATTACTACTACTATTACTACTACTACACACACATTTTCAAAAGGCATAAGTTCATTCATATAAAACTGACAGTAGTGAACAATACACTTACTACAAACTCTACATCATATTATTGCAGGAGGCTCTGGGGTTGGGAGTTGTCTTTATGCACCAGAATATTCGTAAACACCTAATAGCAAACACTGAGTCATTTACACACACACACACATACACACACACACACACACACACACACACACACACACACACACACACACATACACACACACACACACATTTATTTACCCATTCCATCAGGCGTTGCGTGACGTAAAAAATTACATATTGAACGGTGACGAATATAAATGGAACATCATGAACAATTATTAATAACACAATAAGTCGCTTGATTATGAAAGTAGGGGAATGTGTGTTTGTGTTCACCAAGGCTTGAAAATGAGTGATAATGAGTGAGAAATGAAGATGATGCAGTGCTGAAAATGTTAATAAAAATGATTTGAGATGATAATATGATGTGTAAAATATGAGAATGACTATATCATACTATCTTACTTTAATAAGATGAAATATGCAAGTGAACTGTAGTGCAATGATATAGCCGTGAGAGAGAGAGAGCAGGAGAGAGAGACAGAGAGAGACAGAGAAAGAGAGAGAGAGAGAGAAGAGAGAGAAATATGTCAAATGAGATTGTGAAAAAAATACCTAGTGAGAATTGTCTTCCCTGAGACGAATGTGATATATATATATATATATATATATATATATATATATATATATATATATATATATATATATATATATATATATATATATATAAAGAGAGAGAGAGAGAGAGACAGAGAGAGAGAGAGAGAGAGAGAGAGAGAGAGAGAGAGAGAGAGAGAGAGAGAGAGAGAGAGAGAGAGAGAGAGAGAGAGAGAGATTTATACTTCTCAGTTATTCACATTCCACAACTGTTGAGTTGTGATAAAAGTCGAAATGTTTCCACCCACCTACAGTGTAGAGTGAGAACAATGAAGCACGTATGTATCACAACAGGTGTGAGCGAGGTAGGGCAGATGTGGTGATGAATTTAGCACAGCAGTGAATAGCTACTAGAGCAGCTACACAGTAAGTTTATTGTGAGGTACAGGTGTTGTACCTGACCAGGTGATTATCATTACCTGTGTTGCTGACTCAGTTCTTTGGCAAAGACACATGTGTAGCAGTGATAGAGAGGGATGGCAGGTGTATCGAGGATGCAGGTGTGATTGTCGAGGCACCAGCTGAAGCATACATGTGTGTATAGGTCTGAGGCCGACTTGCACCTATTGTGAATAGGTGTGAGATTGATTTGCACCTGGTGTGAGGCTGACTTGCACCTCTTATGTGCAGATATGAGGCTCACTTGCACCTATAGTGTACAGGTTTGAGACTGACTCGCACCAGGTGTATTTATGCCTTACATCAAATGACCATAGGTCTGATACTGGCTTTGCACCAGTTACGTGGATAATTTGCACCAGGTGTGTACATAAGTGAGTCTAACACACCAGACGCCAAACTTCCAGGTATGAGACGTATTTACAGCTGTCAAGTGTGTCGCATGAGGGAAGTACGAGAGTAATCACACACGGCATCACTTACAGAATTACAGCACCATAGATAAACATCAGTATAACAGAACACAGACGCCAGAAACTGTACAGAACTACACAGTAGCAGAATAGTTAGGGATGTGTGTTGAGTTTGGTGCCGTGGGGGGCTGTAGGGTATCCACCATGCACGGCCTACGGCATGTTGAGACAGTAGGCTGTTCACAGGGTGGACTCCGTGATGGGTGGTAGGCTGGCTAGCCGTGTAGCTGCAGCCAGACCCAGGGTGGTGGTGCTGCAGGGGGCCAGCCCCCTGCCCGACCTGCGCCCCCCAGGCACCCCGCTGTGCTATGATCGCGTAAACCTCACTGACGAAAACCTCGAAGACTGGCGCTGGAACGCTCTTTTCCTCCCGCATAGGATCCTCTTGAAGGCGTTGCGGAACTCTGGGCTGAAGACGGTGTAAATGATGGGGTTGAGTGTGGAGTTGAAGTAGCCCAGCCATAGGAAAGTAGCGATCAGGTAGGGATTAAAATGGCAGGAAACGGTGCAGAGAGGCATCAGCACCGCCAGGATGAAGAAGGGAAGCCAGCACATGACGAAGGCGCCCGTGATGATACCCAGCGTCTTGGCTGCCTTCCGCTCCTTCCGTGACTCGAACTCCCGCCGCCGCATGTGTCGCGGGACGACCTGGGAAGCTACAGCAGCCACCCCGGACGTCGAGTCTTCCCGGCTGCCGTCCACGGGATGGCCATTGAGGGTGCTGCCGTTCGAGGTCTTTTCCGGCGAGGGCTGCGATGACATCCTGGTGAAAGTGGTCGTCTCGCTGATGGTGACGGGGCCGCGACACAGTGCAGACTGCGCGTTGGTGCCGATCTTCCGTCTTATGCGCTTCCTGGCCGCCTGGTAGACCCGCCAATAGAGGACGAGGATCACCGCCAGCGGGAGGTAGAAGGAGGTGATAGTAGCGAAGATCTGGTAGCCCACGTCCTGAGAGATGATGCACATTTTGTTGCGTAGGCGCTCATGCCATTCAGGGTCCTTCCAGCCCATCATAGGCGCAGCAGAGATCAGGAAGGACACCACCCAGATGACCGCAATCATGCCGCCCACCCGCTGGGGTGACCTCTGGTGTATGTAGTCTACGTTGGTCACCGCCCAGAACCTGCAAGACATCAGGTCACTAGAAGTCAGGTCACTGCCTGGAACCCTATTTATGTGGGAAAGAAGTAATTGTAAACTTACACTGTGTAAGTGGGTGTAATTACCCATGGCATTTGTAATTACCTGTTGGTGTGTGTGTGTGTAACCTCCTCCTCATAATTACCCATCTGAATGTGTATACATATTTCTGAGTGCATTTGAGTGTTTGTTCTTTGAGTGCATGTGTGTGTCTATTTTTTAATGTGTGTGCATCTTACTGCGTGTGTGAGAGTTAGGTCTTCATCGAAGATGCTGAAGAGTAGTGTACAAAGGCTTTCTTTCTCCCATTTCGCACACTAAAGTGTGCATGTGTTATTATCCGGCTGCTCCACTTGTTTACCATCCATGACTCTGGTAAAATGTATTAACTTCAATAAATGGAATGAAAAACATGGGAATATATCACAAAATCTGTCACAAAATTGCATTATTAGAAATATAATTACGTTGAATTAATTCGGACTGGTTTTGTCGGCGGGTTGGGTGAGGGTGAGTGAGTCAGTTTGAGATGGGTCATAGTGTTGCCAGATGGATGAGAGTGACTGTATGGTAAACGAGTGTGTGTTGTGAGTGTGTTGCAGATGAATGTTGTGTGTGTATGTGTGTGTATGTGTGTGATTGTGTGAGTGTGTGTGTGTGTGTGTGTGTGTGTGTGTGTGTGTGTGTGTGTGTGTGTGTGTGTGTGTGTGTGTGTGTGTGTGTGTGTGTGTGTACTCACCTAGTTGTACTCACCTAGTTGAGGTTGCAGGGGTCGAGTCCAACCTCATGGCCCCGCCTCTTCACTGATCGCTACTAGGTCACTCTCCCTGTATCGTGAGCTTTATCATATATCTGCTTAAAGCTATGTATGGATCCTGCCTCCACTACATCGCTTCCCAAACTATTCCACTTACTGACTACTCTGTGGCTGAAGAAATAGTTCCTAACATCCCTGTGATTCATCTGTGTCTTCAACTTCCAACTGTGTCCCCTTGTTACTGTGTCCAATCTCTGGAACATCCTGTCTTTGTCCACCTTGTCAATTCCTCTCAGTATTTTGTATGTCGTTATCATGATTCATCTGTGTCTTCAGCTTCCAACTGTGTCCCCGTGTTGCTGTGTCCAGTCTCTGGAACATCCTGTCTTTGTCCACCTTGTCAATTCCTCTAAGTATTTTGAAAGTCGTTATCATGTCACCCCTATCTCTCCTGTCCTCCAGTGTCGTCAGGTTGATTTCCCTTAACCTCTCCTCGTAGGACATGCCTCTGAGCTCTGGGACTAGTCTTGTTGCAAACCTTTGCACTTTCTCTAGTTTCTTTACGTGCTTGGCTAGGTGTGGGTTCCAAATTGGTGCCGCATACTCCAATATGGGCCTAACGTACACGGTGTACAGGGTCCTGAACGATTCCTTATTAAGATGTCGGAATGCTGTTCTGAGGTTTGCTAGGCGCCCATATGCTGCAGCAGTTATTTGGTTGATATGTGTTGCAACCCCTGAATGGGTTACAATGATTATTATGTATATATATAATGTATATTATCTTTTCATATAATTTTATATTGCTTATATTTGCGATAATAGCTAAATCGTAAATATATTGCTTTATATTCTTATTTGACTTATGTTGTTAGGATGTTACATATTACATATTGTTAGGATGTTACATAATATGTGCTCAGTTCAAGTCTTGATTGTCAAACTACTGTAATTATCGCTTGTCGCTCGTTATACTGCCGGCTTCTGAGCTGTGCTGTCCACGTTGCTATCACGTGATCGAGGGGGGGTGTCCTCACCTCGCCTAAAGTATTCAGTCTGCTCTAGACTCTCTTGGTGGTTGGACAGATTGTCTGTCTCATTATTCTTGTTAGTTCTGTAGAACTCTGTTCACAGAACATTGTATCGACTTCGTGATTTTCGACGTTGTACTGAGGCTGTGTGTCACATAGACACTCGAAACATCTCAGGTCCTGAGCTGTAACTTCTCACTTAACTTGTACTGGTATCTGTGTATTATCACAGTCAGGGATTTTCTTATGCTGAACTTAGATTCAGTAGTATGGGAGTTTTGTGACTTTTGTGGAGGATCTGCAGATGGTCCCTACTTAGTGTCGTTATATTATCTCCTTGTTCCTGATTCTGTGTCGCAGTCGCTTGTTGTATTGCTATTGGGCTTTAGCATTCTTTTTGTGGTTCAAGCAGACTGTTCTGGTTGCCTGTCGGTCAAGAAGTTAGTTTGTGAGGACTTTGTCAGTCACTTGTTTAAGTCTAGTCGAGTCGTGAGACATAGCGAACTACTTAAGAGCACTTACACACATACACACTTACTTGTACATATTTGTAATATCTTATTAAATGTTAATGTACCTGACGGTACTTAAGAATTATAAATGTGATATGTGCTTTCAGCACAATAATATTGAACTCGAGAGATTGATTTTATTTTGATTGCTGTGATTAATTTAATTTGATAATATACCTCTAGACTTAATAAATTTATTAAATTTTAATTTCTCTAGTTAGTAGCCTACCAGTTGTAATCCTGAAGCACTATTGAATAATACTGAATTTTAATGGATAATTGGACAAGGATACTGACTACTTGTTACGAAAACCCAGTAACAGGCTGGATGCTAGAAGGGCAGTCCTTTCTAGTATTCACTGGAGATCTCTAAGCTTTTAGAATCGCGTTTTTTGTAACAATGTGCGCTTCAGGAGATGTACCTGGTGTTATACTCACCCAAGATCTTTTTCCTTGAGTGAGGTTTGTAGTCTCTAGCCCCCTAGACTGTACTCCGTCTGCGGTCTTCTTTGACCTTCCCCAATCTTCATGACTTTGCACTTGGTGGGATTGAACTCCAGGAGCCAATTGCTGGACCAGGTCTGCAGCCTGTCCAGATCCCTTTGTAGTTCTGCCTGGTTTTCGATCGAATGAATTCTTCTCATCAACTTCACGTCATCTGCAAACAGGGACACCTCGGAGTCTATTCCTTCCGTCATGTCGTTCACAAATACCAGAAACAGCACTGGTGGGACCCCGCTGGTCACTGGTGCCCACTCTGACACCTCGCTACGTACCATGACTCGCTGCTGTGTGTATGTGTGTGTGTGTGTGTGTGTGTGTGTGTGTGTGTGTGTGTGTGTGTGTGTGTGTGTGTGTGTGTGTGTGTGTGTGTGTAGGTGAGTGAATATTTTGCGCTTGTGCGTGTGAGTGAATATGGTTTCTGTGCGTTTCAGGTGAGTGTGTGTTTAGGGGGAGAGGATGTATTATAGGCGCGTTTGTGTGTGTGTGATTGTGTATGTATGTAATTGTAGGACGTCATCTCGTAACCTCTAGCCCCATTTCTCAGTCTGTATTGACCGGTTTTAGTGGCTAAAATGACCCCATGCTTCCTACTCTCAAAATTGTATTTACTATTTGCCTCCATCGGCCCAACATCTGGTGCTCGCTGATTTGTGTGTGGATGTGTGTGGATTCTTGGTTCCTGCTACTGGTCGCTACTGAGTTCAGTCTCTTCGGGAACCCTATCATAACTTTTCTAAAAGCAGTGTACAGGTCGTGCGTCTACCGCTTCGTTCTCAAACTCATTCCACTTTCACATCACTATGAGGAGGTAGAATGACCTTTACAACAAGGGCGTGTCTATCGTCAAATCACATATTGCCATTTAAACGACCACCCAGTTTCATTTAGTCTTGATATCAGCGAAAGCGATGAAACACAGACAAAGAACTAAGAAAGTTCCGTGAAAAGATTGAACAACGAGAGGAAGATGAAGCATTTGGATATCTTTCTGAAACCTTATGCAAAAGAATATTAAAAGAACTTCTGTATTTGCATGTAGAATTAACAACATAAAGGTCAAGCTGTAGCGACAATATTTATGACCCTTGCTGCATATATCTATTGCTTACCAACGGTAATTGTTATATCTATAGTTGACGAATGGTAGTTGCAAAAATAAACACAGAAGCAGTATAATGTGATCCTTTATTGACAACGTTTCGCTCATACAGTGAGCTTTATCAAGTCACAAACAGATTTACCTGGATGAAACGTAAGTGAGAATTTACAGGATGGAGTCAGGTGGAGAATGCTGGGTTGATTGAATCTGAACCTGCATGTGACGTGTACTTAGCTCAGTGGTGACGTGTACTTAGCTCAGTGGTGACGTGTACTTAGCTCAGTGGTGACGTGTACTTAGCCAGTGGTGACGTGTACTTAGCCCTGTGAAGACCTGTTTGCGCGCTCTCTACGAATTGAAGCAAGATGCCCTCCATCGAGCAACTTTACTAACAGCTTAAGGAAGAATTGAGGATGGCAAAGATGGAGATTCGGCGACTGACCGAGGAAAACAAGAAGATTCGTAGTAGTCCTCCTGTTTTGAGTCCTCAGGTCAAGAAGGGAAACTGGTCAGTGACTGGACAGCAGGGAACGAAGTTGACGATCAAGAAGACGAATGGAAAAGTAGAAACGATGAAGAAGAAAGAGACTGCCGTGGAAACTGTTGTGGAAACATCTAATACATTCTCAGTGCTACCCGACGAATGTGAGTCGAATACTGGGAACATCACGACGAACGACACCAAGGAAGGTAAGAATATTGTTGTTGTTGGGGATAGCCAAGTTAGGTATATGGATAGGGCGTTCTGCTTGAAGGACAGGAGTAGGAGACAGAGAGTTTGCTTTCCTGGGGCAGGGATGGAGGATATTGTTAGCCGTCTGGATGACATCATGAGAGGTAATGGGAGCAATCCTATTATCTGTCTCAGTGCTGGAGGCAACGATGTTGGCAGACGTAGGAGTGAAGACCTGATTAGCAGGTATAGGTCAGCAATAGAATTAATTAGGAGTAAGGGTGGGAACCCTGTCATATGTGGTATTTTGCCAAGGAGAGGAGTTGGAAATGAATGGTTGTCCAGGGCAATTGGTGTCAATTGCTGGCTGGACAAATACTGTAAGGAAAATGCGGTAACATTGAAAACTGGGACCTGTTCTATGGCAAAAATGACATGTATGCCAGGGATGGGGTTCACTTATCTAGGTCTGGGGTGGTAGCACTGGCAACTGCAGTGGAGGGAGCAGTTAGGACTTTAAACTAGGAATAGTTAGTGGTATGAGTTTTGGCAGGAAAACAGTGAAGTCCCAGTGTAGTAATATTACGAGTTCTAGGGGAACTAGTAATAAGCAGAACGAGGTAGATATTGAAAAGCCAGGGACTTTGGGTGATAAGGACAGTAATAGGTTTAGTAGAAAAACAGAAATGAGCAGGAAGGGTAAAGAGAAAGGAGAGTCTTTCAATGTTTATTATGCTAATTGCCGTAGTGATAGGAATAAGATGGACGAGTTGAGATTAGATGCTAGTGCAGGTAACATTGATGTATTTGCCTTAACTGAGACGTGGTTTAATTCAAAAAGTCGGGACATGCCTGCGGAATGTCATATTCAGGGTTTTAAATTGTTCCAAGTAGATAGAAGTATCGGGAAGGGGGGTGGGGTGGCATTGTATGTCCGAGATCGCTTGAACTGTTGCATAAAAACGGGTATTAAGTCTAAAGTAACACATACAGAGTCTGTTTGGATAGAATTTTCAGAGGGGCATGAAAAACTGATTTTAGGAGTGATATACCGTCCCCCAAACTTAGATAGGGACCAAGGGAGACTCTTATGGGAGGAAATTGTTAAGGCCACAAGGCACGATGATGTAGTAATTCTAGGAGACTTTAACTTTAGTCATATTGATTGGAATTTCTTGACTGGGAATTTAGAATCATACGACTTCTTAGAAGTAGTTCAGGATTGTTTTTTGAAGCAGTTTGTGACAGAACCTACAAGGGGAAATAACCTGCTTGACTTAGTTATGGCAAACAATGAATCCCTTGTTAATAATTTAGAAATTTCAGAGGTACTGGGTGCTAGCGACCACAAATCAATTACATTTAGCATTGAATGGAAGTACGATAGTAGCGATAACTCAGTAACAGTCCCAGATTTTCGCTTAGCAGATTATGATGGGCTTAGAGAACACTTATCATCTGTTGACTGGGGTAACGAAGTGAGCTATCAATATGACAGTTTTCTGAACACTATACATGCTGCTCAAAGAACGTTTATCCCATATAAAGAAATTAGATCAAATAGAAATGACCCAAAATGGATGAATAATAGGCTGAAATATCTACTAGGGCATAAAAAAGGAATTTATAGGCGTATCAAAAGAGGTGAGGGTCACCTTATGAATCGGTATATTTACATTAAGAGGGACATTAAAAAGTGGATAAGAAAAGCTAAAAGGGACTATGAAATTAAAGTTGCTAGGGATTCTAAAACTAACCCAAAAAGTTTTTTCCAGGTCTATAGAACAAAAGTTAGAGATAAGATAGGTCCCCTTAAAAGTAACTATGGGCACCTTACTGACAAAGAGAATGAAATGTGCTCGATTTTTAATAATTATTTTCTCAGTTTTTACACACACAGTTTTTACACTAACAATATTCCAGCAATTAATATTTATAGTGGGCTAGAAGATAAATTATGTAACATCACAGTCACTAGTGAAATGGCTGTGAAGCAGATAGACAGACTGAAGCAAAATAAGTCGCCGGGTCCCGATGAGGTTTTTTCAAGGGTTCTTAAGGAATGCAAAATGGAACTCTGTGAACCATTAACTAATATTTTTAATTTATCTCTTCAAACAGGTGTAGTGTCTGATATGTGGAATATGGCTAATGTAATTCCTGTTTTTAAAACAGGGGACAAGTCGTTACCGTCAAATTACCGCCCAATAAGCCTGACCTCAATTGTAGGCAAATTACTAGAGTCAATTATAGCTGAGATTATAAGAAGCCATCTCGATAAGCATAGCTTGATTAATGATACTCAGCATGGATTCACAAGAGGCCGGTCTTGTCTAACTAATTTATTAACTCTCTTCAGTAAAGCTTTTGAGGCTGTTGACCACGATAAAGAATTTGATATTATTTACTTAGATTTTAGTAAGGCTTTTGATAGAGTTCCGCACCATAGACTGTTAAAGAAAGTGGCAGCTCATGGCATTGGGGGAAAAGTGCTCTCGTGGATCGAGTCATGGCTCACTGACAGGAAGCAGAGAGTGTCCATAAATGGGGTTTAATCCGAGTGGGGATCTGTAACAAGTGGCGTTCCACAGGGATCAGTCTTGGGCCCGTTGTTGTTTATAATATATATCAATGATCTTGATGAGGGAATTACTAGTGATATGAGCAAATTCGCCTATGACACAAAGATAGGTAGGATAATTGATTCAAACGTAGATGTTATGGAACTTCAGGAGGATTTAAACAAACTCTATTCTTGGTCAGAAAAGTGGCAGATGCAGTTCAATGTAGATAAATGCAAGGTTCTGAAGCTTGGGAGTGTCCATAACCCTAGTACTTATAAGTTAAACGATGTAGAACTTAGCCATACAGATTGCGAAAAGGACTTGGGGGTTATGGTGAGCAGCAACCTTAAACCAAGACAGCCATGCCTAAGCGTACGTAATATGGCAAATAGATTACTGGGATTTATATCAAGAAGTGAAAGCAACAGAAGTCCAGAGGTCATACTGCAGCTTTATACTTGTGTACGAATGGTATATAATACCGACAAGATGAGATTAAGACACATGTGCAACATCTGGGTATCTTTATTGTAGACGTTTCGCCATCCAGTGGCTTTATCAATACAAATTCTAGGACATAACTTGAAGACAGTAGAACTATGTACACAAGATGAGGTAATCAGTCCCTCAACCTAGGAGTAGGTGCGAAGAGCACCATAGTCGTGGAGATTCTGAAGCAAAAGACAGGAGCCTGGCGCTTATATAGTAACGTCAGGTGTAGCAGACGAGGGCATATTCACTGGTAGGCGGGATTCCCAGTGGAAGTAGGTCCTTCCCAAAGAGATGGGTTAGTTGTAGTAGTAGTTGTCGTAGTCGTGAAGGTTATGTACATGTCCTCATGGAATCTTAATTCTGAGGACATGTACATAACCTTCACGACTACGACAACTACTACTACAACTAACCCATCTCTTTGGGAAGGACCTACTTCCACTGGGGAATCCCGCCTACCAGTGAATATGCCCTCGTCTGCTACACCTGACGTTACTATATAAGCGCCAGGCTCCTGTCTTCTGCTTCAGAATCTCCACGACTATGGTGCTCTTCGCACCTACTCCTACGTTGAGGGACTGATTACCTCATCTTCTGTACATAGTTCTACTGTCTTCAATTTATGTCCTAGAATTTGTATTGATAAAGCCACTGGATGGCGAAACGTCTACAATAAAGATACCCAGATGTTGCACATGTGTCTTAATCTCAGCTTTATACATCATTAGTAAGGCCTCACCTAGATTATGCAGCTCAATTCTGGTCTCCATATTACAGAATGGACATAAATTCGTTAGAAAACATTCAGCGTAGGATGACTAAATTAATACATAGCATTAGAAATCTTCCTTATGAAGAAAGATTGAAGACTCTTAAGTTACATTCACTTGTTAGACGAAGATTGAGGGGAGACCTGATCGAAGTGTATAAGTGAAAGATAGGTATTAATAAAGGGGATATTAATAAGGTCTTGAGGATGTCTCTCCAAGAGAGAACCCGCAGTAATGGATTTAAATTAGATAAGTTTAGATTTAGAAAGGACATAGGAAAGTATTGGTTTGGAAATAGGGTTACCTGGTTACCTGGAGGTTATTCCGGGGATCAACGCCCCCGCGGCCCGGTCCATGAGCAGGCCTCCCGATGGATCAGGGCCTGATCAACTAGGCTGTTACTGCTGGCCGCACGCAGTCCAACGTACGAGCCACAGCCCGGCTGATCCGGCACTGACTTTAGGTATCTGTCCAGCTCTCTCTTGAAGGCAGCCAGGGGTTTATTGGCAATTCCCCTAATGCTTGATGGGAGGCTGTTGAACAGTTTTGGGGCCCGGACACTTATGGTGTTTTCCCTTAGTGTACCAATGGCGCCCCTACTTTTTATTGGGGGCATTTTGCATCGCCTGCCCAGTCTTTTACTTTCGTAGGGAGAGATTTCTGTTTGCAGATTTGGGACCATTCCTTCCAAGATTTTCCAAGTGTAGATTATGATATATCTCTCCCTCCTGCGTTCCAACGAGTACAAGTCAAGTGCTTCCAAGCGTTCCCAGTAGTTAAGGTGCTTGACAGAACTTATACGTGCAGTAAAGGATCTCTGTACACTCTCTAGATCTGCGATTTCACCTGCTTTGAATGGAGATGTTAATGTACAGCAGTATTCCAGCCTAGAGAGAACAAGTGATTTGAAAAGGATCATCATGGGCTTGGCATCTCTCGTTTTGAAAGTTCTCATTATCCATCCTATCATTTTCTTTGCACGTGCGATCGTGGCACTGTTGTGATCCTTGAAAGTGAGATCCTCAGACATTACTACTCCCAGGTCCCTTACATTATTTTTCCGCTCTATTGTATGGCCGGAGTCAGTAGTATACTCTGTTCTAGTTATTATCTCCTCCAGTTTTCCATAACGGGTAGTTGATGAGTGGAACGGTCTACCTAGTTGGGTTATTGAGGCAGGGACTTTGGGTAGTTTCAAATTTAGGTTGGATAAGTACATGAGTGGGAGGGGTTGGATTTGAGTGGAACTTTCACATCAGAGCTTATTTCTTGGGTGGCATTGAAAATTGGGTTGGGCAAATGTTTTGTTAGTGGGATGAATTGTAAAGGACCTGCCTAGTATGGGCCTACAGGCCTCCTGCAGTGTTCCTCCTTTCTTATGTTCTTATGTAAGGTGATAGAGGCCAGGATCTTGGGTAGCTTTAAAAAGAGATTGGACTAATATATTAGTAGACGTTTTGCAGTGATCCTCCATTCTTATATTCTTAGGTGGGATAACAATGAAGACGTTTCTTGGCAAAGGGTTCAGCTATGTTATAAAAGCCGTTGTTTTGGTTGAAAGCTGTTGTTTTGATAGAAAAAAGAAAGGCTTCTATAACATAGCTGAACCCCTTGCCAAGAAACTTCTTCATCGTTATCCAACATAAGAACATAAGAACGGTTGTTAGGTAAGACACATATGCAACAGTTAGGTATCTTTATTATGAAACGTTTCGCCTACACAGTAGGCTTCTTCAGTCAAGTACAGAAAAGTTGATAGAAGCAGAAGATACTTGAAGACGATGTAATCAGTCCATCACCCTTAAAGTTTTGAGGTGGTCAGTCCCTCAGTCTGGAGAAGAGCATTGTTCCATAGTATGAAACAATATGGAGATGAAGTGACAGAATGGAGCTTTTTATAGCGCCAAGAGGTGAGACGTAGGCCACTAGGAGAGGTATGAACTCAGATGTTGAAAGGTCAGGTCCCTCTCAAATCCAGCCAGTGATGGACTGATTACATCGTCTTCAAGTATCTTCTGCTTCTATCAACTTTTCTGTACTTGACTGAAGAAGCCTACTGTGTAGGCGAAACGTTTCATAATAAAGATACCTAACTGTTGCATATGTGTCTTACCTAACAACCTGTCGGTATTTTATACCATTTTAATGTTCAACATAAGAACGGAGGAACACTGCAGAAGTTCTACTCATGGAAATAAATGGTATAAAATACCGACACAATGGCAATATAAACACAAATGCAGTATAATGTGATCCTTTATTGACTACGTTTCGCCCACACAGTGGGCTTTTTCAAGTCACAAACAGAACTGTTTGTGACTTGAAAAAGCCCACTGTGTGGGCGAAACGTAGTCAATAAAGGATCACATTATACTGCATTTGTGTTTATATTGCCAAGTTCTACTCATATATTGTCCAGTATCTTTTTAAAGGTACCCAAAGTCCTGGCCTCTATCACCCTACTCGGATGACTGTCACATGCAGGTTCAGATCCAACCTATCCAGCATTCTCCACCTAGCTCCATCCAATAAATTCTCACGTACCTTTCACCCAGGTAGATCTGTTTGTGACTTGATAAAGCCCGCTGTGTGGGCGAAACATTGCCAGTAAAGGATCACATTATACTGCTTCTGTCTTTACTTTTCCATTGTGTCGGTATTTTATACCATTTATTTCCACCACTGGTGGAATGGCTGTTGAATGGCCTTAAGAAGCTCATATATGTACTGAATTTGATTCAGTAGTATCGAAACTCAGTGTTGCAGAGTGTGAGCAATATATAGGAAGCAATAAGGGACTGAATCAAAAGAATACAAGCTCTCTTTATCACGAAAATCAGTGTAACAATGTAAATAACAACTGTCTTTATTTTTTAACTCAGTGTAATGAAACAAATAAAATCTGTTTATGGTCTTTAACTCAATCTAGCTAAAATATAAACTCCTTTTTATTCTTTAACTCAATGTATCGAAGCAAATTAAAGCTGTCTTTTTTCTTTAACTCAGTGTGTCGAAGCAAATTAAAGCTGTCTTTATTATTTAACTCAGTGTATCGAAGAAAATTAAAGCTGCCTTTATTCTTTAACTCAGCGTATCGAAGCAGATTAAAACTGTCTTTATTCCTTAACCAATCGAAACAAATAAAAGATGTCTTTGGTCTTTAACTCAGAATATCGAAACACTTGAACCACTGAGCGATTAACTTTCAGAGAAGCGCTTGAGTGTATTTGTTATCCGGCAGCAAAAACACTTGTGTTTATGTCTCTTGGCTGTCTGTCCGATAGTCTGCTTCCTACTCCGCACTGTCAACCTGATTAAGTTCTTAGTGAAAGATAATCTCTCTGTTAACTATTTTAAGCTGCGGAGGTTAGATGTTCTCTTTATGTTAACTTTGTTAAGCTGAAAATGTCAGATAATCTCTGTTAACTTTATTAAGGATGAATGGTTAAGGTTGTCACTGGCTAATTTAACATCGATAATTAAAACCGAATGTCCATTGCTTTTCAACATTTGCTAAGATTTATTATTGTCATTATTATTATTATTATTATTATTATTATTATTATTATTATTATTATTATTATTATTATGACAGGGGTAAAAGGCTAGACAGACTCACCTATCTAAGGCAATGGCCACCAGGTGAAGGATAGACGCTGTACAGCAGAGAACGTCTGAAGCTGTCCACATATCACAGAGCTCTGGTCCAAGCGTCCACTCCTTGCTCACCTGTGAAAGACGCAAGTGATGTAGGTGATGCTGCTCACGTCAACTCTGTCTCTCTCTCCCTCTGTCTGTCTGTCTGTCTGTCTGTCTGTCTGTCTGTCTGTCTCTCTCTCTCTCTCTCTCTCTCTCTCTCTGTCTCTCTCTCTCTCTTTATATATATAAATATATATATATATATATGTTGTGCCGAATATGTAAAACTGGTCAATTAGCAAGAACTCATTTAAAATTAAGTCCTTTCTAAAATTTTCTCTTTTACGTTTAAAGATATATTTTTTCATTAATATTAATGTAAAAAAATTTAATTTTACTCCAAAAGAATCTTAGAAAACTTACCTAACCTTATTATAACAAGAACAATTTATTTTAGCCTAACCCAACTAAATATATTTTAGATTTGTTTACAGTAATTTAATACTAAACAAACACAGTGAAATATATTTTTTTCGTTAGGTTCAGAATGATTTTGGCGAAATTATTGCAATAACAAATTTTCACTTGTCCTATATGGCAAGATGAACGTTGCTATTTAAGCCAAGATCGCAAGTTCTGCCTATTCGGCACGACATATATATATATATATATATATATATATATATATATATATATATATATATATATATATATATATATATATATATATATATATATATATATATATATCGTGCCGAATAGGCAGAACTTGCGATCTTGGCTTAAATAGCAACGTTCATCTTGCCATATAGGACAAGTGAAAATTTGTGTATGCAATAATTTCGCCAAAACCATTCTGAACCTAACGAAAAAAATATATTTCACTGTGTTTGTTTAGTATTAAATTATTGGAAACGTATCTAAAATATATCTAGTTGCATTATACTAAAATAAATTACGCTTGTTATAATAAGGTTAGGTAAGTTTTCTATGATTCTTTTGTTGCAAAATTAAAATTTTTTACATTAACATTAATGAAAAAAATATATCTTTAAACGTATAAGAGAAAATTGACCAGTTTTACATATTCAGCACGACACACACACACACACACACACACACACACACACACACACACACACACACACACACACACACACATATATATATATATAGATATATATATATATATATATATATATATATATATATATATATATATATTTAGGGGTAGCAATAATACTGAAGGATCAGTTATCTAAGGAGATGTGGGAATCTTAATGTATAAATTCAAGCATTATGTCGATAAAAATTGAGGGTTGGATGCGAAAAATGAGTTATAGTGAGTACGCACCTGGAGAACAGAGGAGAGTAAAGGAAACAGAGAATTTGGGAGATGTTAAGCGAGTGTTTAGGAAGTTTCAAACCAAGTGAGAGAGTAATTGTGGTAGAGGAAGTATATTCTAAAGTGGGAGAAACAGTTAGAGAGGGTGTGGTAGGTAAGTCTGGGGTGCTAGTTGTAAATGATAAGGGAGGGGGGGGGAAGCTTTGAGTGAACTTTGTATAAAAAGGATACAAATAAAATAAAGGATAAATAAGTATATAATATATGATATAGGGCGTAATGACAGCAGTATGTTTGTAGATAAAAGAATGGTGAATAGACTTCATGATGTGCATGTTTATGGAGGGGGCACAAATATATCATGAAATTTTTTAATTGTAGCTACAGTGAGAGTAAAAGGTAAGAGAGAGAGAAGAAGGTTTATAAATTAAAGGAGGAGGCAGTTAGGGTAAGATGTAAACAACTATTGGAACAAAGATGGATTTAAGATTGCAGTGTTGAGAGTGTTCATCAGAAGTTTGTGGTTGCAGAAAAGTGGGCGCGGGAGGGAAGAAGAGCGATTGTCTGAATTATGAGGTAAAGACAGTAGTAAGAGAAAATCTAGTATACGAGAGGTTTTTAAAAATTAGAAATGATACAAGGGGGAAGAAGTGTCTGGAAAAAGAAAATGAGACAGTGGGTGAGATGCAATCAACAAATTTTGATGAAAATAAGAAAAAAGTTTTGGAAGGAGATTAATAAGATTGAGAAGCCTAGGGAACGAATGGATGTGACAGTTAAAAATAGGAGAGGAGAGGAGAGTTATTAGATGAAGGTAGTAGGTTGGTAGACAGCAACCACCCAGGGAGGTACTACCGTCCTGCCAGATGACTGTGAAAGAGAAATCTGTAACTGTTTTACATGATGATAGGATTGCAGGTGTCTTTTATCTGTCTCACAAACACGCTGGATAACAACTATATCTTGCTACTTCTACTTACACTTACGTCACACTACACAGGCATGCACATTCATATATATACATACACACATCTAGGGTTTTTCTTCTTTTTCTTAATAGCTCTTGTTCTTGTTTTTTTTTTTCTCTCTCTCTATTGTCCATGGGGAAGTGGAAAAGAATCTTTCCTCCATAAGCCATGCGTGTCGTATGAGGCGACTAAAATGCCCCATACGACACACTTATTAAAAATGAGAAGAAGAAAAACTTTGTAAAACTGGGATGCTTGAATGTGCGTGGATGTAGTGCGGAAGATAAGAAAGAGATGATTGCTTATGTTATGAATGAAAAGAAGTTGGATGTCCTGGCCCTAAGCGAAACAAAGCTGAAGGAGGTAGGCGAGTTTCAGTGGGGAGAAATAAATGCGATTAAGTCAGGAGTATCTGAGAGAGTTAGAGCTAAGGAAGGGGTAGCAATAATGTTGTAGGACCAGTTATGGAAGGAGAAGAGTGAATATAAATGTGTAAATTCAAGGATTATGTGGATTAAAATAAGGGTCGGATGTGAAAAGTGGGTCATAATAAGCGTGTATGCACCTGGAATGTAGAGGAGAGAGAGAGATTTTGGGAGATGTCAAGTGAGAGAGTAATTGTGGTAGGGGACCTAAATGCTAAAGTTGGAGAAACATTTAGAGAGGGTGTGATAGATAAGTTTTGGGTGCTAGGTGTAAATGATAACGGGAGCAGTTTGATTGAACTGTGTATAGAAAGGGGTTTAGTTATAGGTAATGAGTATTTAAAAAAAAGAGGATAAATAAGTATACAAGGTATGATGTAGGACATAATGGCAGTAGTTTGTTGGACTATGTATTGGTAGATAAAAGACTATTGAGTAGACTTCGGGATGTACATGTTTATAGAGGGGCCACAGATATATCAGATCATTTTCTAATTGAAGCTACAGTGAGGGTAAAAGGTAGATGGGATACAAGGAAAATAGAAGCAGTAAGTAAAAGATAGGTGAAGGTGTATAAACTAAACGAGGAGGCAGTTAAGGTAAGATATAAACAACTATTGGAGGATAGATGGGATAGTGAGAGTATAGGCAATGGGATCGAAGATGTATAGGGTAGGTTAAAGAATGTAGTGTTAGAGTGTTCAGCAGACTTTTGTGGTTACAGGAAAGTAGGTGCAGGAGGGAAAAAGAGTGATAGGTGGAATGATGATGTAAAGAGAGTAGTAAAGGACAAAAAGTTAGCATATGAGAGGTTTTTACAAAATGGAAGTGATGCAAGGAGGGAAGAGTATATGGTGGAAAAAAAGAGAAGCTAAGAGAGTGGTGAAGCAATATAAAAATAAAGCAAATGAGAGAGTGGGTGAGATATTATCAACAAATTTTGTTGAAAATAAGAAAAAGTTTTGAAGTGAGATTAATAAGTTGAGGAAGCCTAGAGAACACATGGATTTGACAGGTAAAAATAGGAGAGGAGAGTTATTAAATGGACAGTTAGAGGTATTGGGAAGATGGATGGAATATTTTGAGGAATTGTTAAATGTTGATGAAGATAGGGAAGCTGTGATTTCGTGTTTAGGACAAGGAGGAATAACATCTTGTAGGAGTGAGGATGAGCCAGTTGTGAGTGTGGGGGAAGTTCGTGAGGGAGTGGGTAGAATGAAAGGGGGTAAGGCAGCTGGGATTGATGGAATAAAGATAGAAATGTTAAGGCTTTAAGTCTATTTTCATACGGGAGGTTCCTTACACAGTAAATCATTTTAGTCATTCTTCTCTGTATGTTCTCTAATGAGTCTATGTCCATCCTGTAGTAAGGGGACCAAAACTGAGCAGCATAATCTAAATGAGGCCTCACTAGTGATGTATAAGAACATAAGAACATAAGAAAGGAGGAACACTGCAGCAGGCCTGTTGGCCCATACTAGGCAGGTCCTTTACAATTCATCCCACTAACAAAACATTTGCCCAACCCAATTTTCAATGCCACCCAAGAAATAAGCTCCGATGTGCAAGTCCCTCTCAAATCCAACCCCTCCCACTCATGTACTTATCCAACCTAAATTTGAAACTACCCAAAGTCCTAGCTTCAATAACCCAACTAGGTAGACTGTTCCACTCATCAACTACCCTATTTCCAAACCAATACTTTCCTATGTCCTTTCTAAATCTAAACTTATCTAATTTAAATCCATTACTGCGGGTTCTCTCTTGGAGAGACATCCTCAAGACCTTATTAATATCCCCTTTATTAATACCTATCTTCCACTTATACACTTCGATCAGGTCTCCCCTCATTCTTCGTCTAACAAGTGAATGTAACTTAAGAGTCTTCAATCTTTCTTCATAAGGAAGATTTCTAATGCTATGTATTAATTTAGTCATCCTACGCTGAATGTTTTCTAACGAATTTATGTCCATTCTATAATATGGAGACCAGAACTGAGCTGTAAAATAACTTTTGGACTTCTGTTACTTATACTTCTTGAGATAAATCCAAGTAATCTGTTGGCCTTGTTGTGCACACAAAGGCCAGTGCCTTAGTGTGCGCAAGTCTTTTTCACATTCTGTATGACCAAGCTCTACTTCACCTAGACCTGTACTTAACTCAGTGGTGACCTGTACTTAACTCTGTTGGTTTAGAAAGACACGTAAGCAAACACTATAACATATTTATTAGAAAACGTTTCGGTCCTGGAACCTTGATCAAGGTTCCAGGACCGAAACGTTTTCTAATAAATATGTTATAGTGTTTGCTTACGTGTCTTTCTAAACCAACTTGTCGGTATTTATTACCAAGGTTTATACCACTTAACTCTGTGAAGAAGTGTCTTGTGTGCTCCGTGGACTGAACCAAGATGCCCTCCATCGAGCAATTTTTCCAGCAACTTAAGGAAGAATTGAGGGCAGCGAAGATGGAGATACGGCGATTGACCGAGGAAAACAAGAGGATTCGTAGTAGTCCTCCTGTTTCGACTCCTCAGGTCAAGAAGGGATCGTGGTCAGTGGCTGGACAGCAGGGGATGACGAAGTTGACGATCAAGAAGACGAATGGAAAGCCAGAAACGATGAAGAAGAAAGAGACTGCTGTGGAAACTCCTGTGGAAACCTTCAACGCATTCTCGGTGCTACCCGACAAATGTGAGTCGACTACTGGGATCGTCACGACGAACGACAACAAGGAAGGTAAGAATATTGTTGTTGTTGGGGATAGCCAGGTTAGATACATGGATAGGGCATTCTGCTTGAAGGACAGGAGTAGGAGACAGAGGGTATGCTTTCCTAGGGCTGGCATGGAGGACATTGTTAGCCGGCTTGACATCATGAACGGTAATGGGATCAATCCTATTATTTGCCTCAGTGCTGGAGGCAATGATGTAGGCAAGCGTAGAAGTGAGGATTTAGTTAGAAAGTTCAGGACAGCTATAGACAAAATTAGGAAGAAGGGGGGGCACCCTGTTACATGTGGCATTTTGCCAAGAAGAGGTGTTGGTAATGAATGGTTGTCCAGAGCAATTGGTGTTAATTGTTGGTTGGATAAACACTATAAGGATAATGCAGTACCATTCATTGACAACTGGGACAACTTCTATGGCCGAAATGACATGTATGCCAGGGATGGGGTTCACTTATCCAGGGAAGGTGTGGGTTTTCTTGCTAACTCAGTTGAGGGGGTTGTTAGGACTTTAAACTAGGATTAGTTAGAGGTATGGGTTTAGAAATGATAAATAATGAGTATGGATATATTGACTTATGCTCTGATATTAAGAATCTTAATAGTAACTGTAATGGAGTAACTCTGGGTAATGATAATTTTAGAAATTGTGTAAAAACAAAGATGAATAGGAAAAATGTGCAGAAGAAAAAACATATGATGGTATTTTATGCTAACAGTCGAAGTGCAAGAAATAAAATTAATGAACTACGTTTGGTAGCATGTGCTGGGAACTTTGATATCATTGCATTAACTGAAACGTGGTATGATTTAAAGAGTCGGGATATGACTGCTGAGTGCAATATTCAGGGATTTAAGTTGTTCAATGTGGATAGATGTAATCGGAAGGGGGGACGAGTTGCATTGTATGTTCGAGAAAATATTAATTGTTGCATAAAAACAGGTATAAAAATAGATGGAGCAGTAACAGAGTCTGTTTGGGTAGAGTTCATGGAGCGTCAAGAAAAACTAATTCTAGGTGTAATATACCGACCTCCAGGCTTGGATCACGATAGAGGGAGACTTCTTTGGGACGAAATTGTTAGGGCTTCTGGACACAGTAACATAGTCAAAGTAGGGGACTTTAACTTTAGTCAAATTGACTGGAATTCTTTGACAGGTAATCTAGAATCCAGTGACTTTATGGAAACAGTTCAGGACTGTTTTCTGAAACAGAGCGTAACTGAGCCTACCAGGGGTAATAATTTGCTAGACCTAGTCTTGTCAAATAAGGAAACACTCGTGAATAATCTGGAGATCACTGAAGAGCTTGGCGCAAGTGATCACAAATCCATCACTTTTAGCATTAATTGGGAATGCAAGAATAATGATAATACAGTAAAAATCCCTGATTTTCGTTCTGCCGACTATAATGGACTTAGGGAACATCTGTCTAATCTTGATTGAGGTTATCTAGCTAATGATTTTATTGACGATAATCATACTTATGAATATGAAGGGATCTGCTTTTATGATTGTTTTCTTAATAATGTACACAGTGCCCAGAGTATATACATTCCCCAGAGAGAAATTAGGTCTAATAATAACGATCCCAAATGAGTTAACAGGAGGCTAAAGCATCTATTAGGGGAGAAAAGGGGAATTTATAGGCGCATCAGAAGAGGAGAGGTTAACCTTACTGACCAATTTGTTCAGCTTATGGAAATAAATGGTATAAAATACCGACACAATGGAAATATAAACACATATGCAGTATAATGTGATCCTTTATTGACTACGTTTCGCCCACACAGTGGGCTTTTTCAAGTCACAAACAGAACTACCTTGGGTGGAAGGAACGCGAGTATTTATAGTCCGGTTCAGAATGCTGAGGTCAGGTGGAGAATGCTGCATCTGATGATGTACAGAGTGGGGTTATAGAGTCTAAAAACTTGGGGAGCTTGGAAAGGAGATTGGATAAGTTTGTGAGCAGACCTTCTACAGTTGAAGATTGAGACACTTATGCAGCATATGGAATCTTTATTCAGGAAACGTTTCGCCACACAGTGGCTTCATCAGTCCAATACAAAGAGGAAGGCGTAAGGAGAGGAGGAGTATGAGGTAATCAGTCCCTCAGCCTGGAGTCGATGTGTTCAGTCCATCATGTGTTGCAGTCAGACACTGCAGCATCATGGGATCTTGTTACAAAGAATTCTTCAACACTTGTTCAACCTTTGGACGAAGACCTACTTCGACTAGTGGATGGTACCACTATGACCCCGCCTCCGCCTGCTTCACGTCACCTCACTACAGTATATAAGCCACGTCTACGGCCCTATGCTGTACATTCTACAAGATTGATGGACTGAACACATCGACTCCAGGCTGAGGGACTGATTATCTCATACTCCTCCTCTCCTTACGCCTTCCTCTTTGTATTGGACTGATGAAGCCACTGTGTGGCGAAACGTTTCCTGAATAAAGATTCCATATGCTGCATAAGTGTCTCAATCTTCAACTTGTCGGTTTTTCAAACCATTCATCACAACTGTCAGACACTGCAGCATCATGGGATCTTGTTACAAAGAATTCTTCAACACTTGTTCAACCTTTGGACGAAGACCTACTTCGACTAGTGGATGGTACCACTATGACCCCGCCTCCGCCTGCTTCACCTCACCTCACTACAGTATATAAGCCACGTCTACGGCCCTATGCTGTACATTCTACAAGACTGATGGACTGAACACATCGACTCCAGGCTGAGAGACTGATTACCTCATACTCCTCCTCTCCTTACGCCTTCCTTTTTGTATTGGACTGATGAAGCCACTGTGTGGCGAAACGTTTCCTGAATAAAGATTCCATATGCTGCATAAGTGTCTCAATCTTCAACTTGTCGGTTTTTCAAACCATTCATCACAACTGTCAGACACTGCAGCATCATGGGATCTTGTTACAAAGAATTCTTCAACATTTGTTCAACCTTTGGACGAAGACCTACTTCGACTAGTGGTGACGTGTACTTAGCTCTGTGGTGACGTGTACTTAGCTCTGTGAAGACCTGTTTGTGTGCTCTCTGTGAATCTGAACCAGGATGCCCTCTCTTGAGCAGCTTTACCAGCAGCTGAGAGAAGAACTCAGAGTTGCTAAACTGGAGATACGGCGATTAACGGAGGAGAACAAGAGGATTCGTAGTAATCCTCCTGTTGTGAGTCCCCAGGTTAAGAGGGGAGCTTGGTCAGTGGCCGGGCAACATGGAACCAAGCTGAAGATTAAGAAAACGGTTGGAGAGGCAGAAACAACGAGAAACCAGAAGACTGCCGTGGAAACTTCCAACTCATTCTCGGTGCTACCTGACGAATGTGAGTGTTCTACTGGGAATGCCACAACGAGCACCAAGGAAGCATTGGCAGACGTGAGTGAGACATCCCTAGAAACCCCAACGAAGACCATCGAGAACGTCATGACGAATTCTACAAGTGGTGTAATGCTACCTGGCGAATGTGAGTCGACTACTCGGAGCATCACTACGGACGACGCCAAGGAAGGTAAAAACATTGTTGTTGTTGGGGATAGCCAGATTAGGTACATGGATAGGGCATTCTGTTTGAAGGATAGGAGTAGGAGGCAGAGAGTGTGTTTTCCTGGGGCTGGGATGAAGGATATTGTTAGCCGTCTGGATGACATCATGAGAGGTAATGGGAGCAATCCTATTATCTGTCTCAGTGCTGGAGGCAACGATGTTGGCAGACGTAGGAGTGAGGACCTGATTAGCAGGTATAGGTCAGCAATAGAGATAATTAGGAAGAAGGGTGGGAAACCTGTCATATGTGGCATTTTGCCAAGGAGAGGAGTTGGAAATGAATGGTTGTCCAGAGCAATTGGTGTCAATTGCTGGCTGGACAAATACTGTAAGGAAAATGCGGTAACATTCATTGACAACTGGGACCTCTTCTATGGCAGAAATGACATGTATGCCAGGGATGGGGTTCACTTGTCTAGGTGTGGGGTGGGAGCACTGGCCAACGCAGTGGAGGGAGCTGTTAGGTCTTTAAACTAGGAATAGTTAGTGGTATGGGTTTTGGCGGGAAAACTGTGAAGTCGCAGGGTAGTAACATGAGTACTAGGAGAACTAGTAATAGGCAAAATGAGGAGGATATTGGAAAGCCAGTGGCACTAATTGACAATGACAGTAATAGGTTTAGTGGAATAACAGAAAGGAGCAGGAAGGGTAAAGAGATAGGAGGGTCATTAAGTATATATTACACAAATAGTCGCAGTGCTAGGAATAAGATGGACGAGTTGAGACTAGTTGCTAGTGCAGGTAACATAGATGTATTTGCCATTACTGAGACGTGGTTTAATTCAAAAAGTCGGGACATGCCTGCAGAATGTCACATTCAGGGTTTTAAATTGTTCCAAGTAGATAGAAGTATCGGGAAGGGGGGTGGGGTGGCATTGTATGTCCGAGATCGCTTGAACTGTTGCATAAAAACGGGTATTAAGTCTGAAGTAACACATACAGAGTCTGTTTGGATAGAATTTTCAGAGGGGCATGAAAAATTAATTTTAGGTGTGATATACCGTCCCCCAAATTTAGATAGGGACCAGGGGAGACTACTATGGGAGGAAATTGTTAGGGCCACAAGGCACGATAATGTAGTAATTCTAGGAGACTTTAACTTTAGTCATATTGATTGGAATTTCTTGACTGGGAATTTAGAATCATACGATTTCTTAGAAGTAGTTCAGGATTGTTTTTTGAAGCAGTTTGTGACAGAACCTACAAGGGGTAATAACCTGCTTGACTTAGTTCTGGCAAACAATGAATCCCTTGTTAATAATTTAGAAGTTTCAGAGGAACTGGGTGCTAGCGACCACAAATCAATTACATGTAGAATTGAATGGAAGTATGATAGTAGGGATAACTCAGTAACAGTCCCAGATTTTCGCTTAGCAGATTACGATGGGCTTAGAGAACACTTATCATCTGTTGACTGGGGTAACGAAGAGAGCTATCAATATGACAGTTTTCTGAACACAATACATGCTGCTCAAAGAACGTTTATCCCTTATAAGGAAATTAGATCAAATAGAAATGACCCAAAATGGATGAATAATAGGCTGAAATATCTACTAGGGCATAAGAAAGGAATTTATAGGCGTATCAAAAGAGGCGAGGGTCATCTTATGAATCAGTATATTGACATTAAGAGGGACATTAAAAAGGGGATAAGAAAAGCTAAAAGGGACTATGAAATTAAAGTTGCTAGGGATTCTAAAACTAACCCAAAAAGTTTTTTCCAGGTCTATAGAACAAAAGTCAGAGATAAGATAGGTCCCCTTAAAAATAACTATGGGCATCTTACTGACAAAGAGAATGAAATGTGCTCGATTTTAAATAATTATTTTCTCTCGGTTTTTACACAGGAAGACACTAATAATATTCCGGTAATTAATTTTTATAGTGGATCAGAAGAAGATAAATTATGTAACATCACAGTCACTAGTGAAATGGTTGTGAAGCAGATAGACAGACTGAAGCAAAATAAGTCACCGGGTCCTGATGAGGTTTTTTCAAGGGTTCTAAAGGAATGCAAAATGGAAGTCTGTGAACCATTAACTAATATTTTTAATTTATCTCTTCAAACAGGTGCAGTGTCTGATATGTGGAAGATGGCTAATGTAATTCCTATTTTTAAAACAGGGGACAAGTCGTTACCGTCAAATTACCGCCCAATAAGCCTGACCTCAATTGTAGGCAAATTACTAGAGTCAATTATAGCTGAGATTATAAGAAGCCATCTCGATAAGCATAGCTTGATTAATGATACTCAGCATGGATTCACAAGAGGCCGGTCTTGTCTAACTAATTTATTAACTTTCTTCAGTAAAGCTTTTGAGGCTGTTGACCACGATAAAGAATTTGATATTATTTACTTAGATTTTAGTAAGGCATTTGATAGAGTTCCGCACCAAAGACTGTTGAAGAAAGTAGCAGCTCATGGCATTGGGGGAAGGGTGCTCTCGTGGATCGAATCATGGCTCACAGACAGGAAGCAAAGAGTGTCCATAAATGGGGTTAAATCCGAGTGGGGATCAGTAACAAGTGGCGTTCCACAGGGATCAGTCTTGGGCCCGTTGTTGTTTATAATATATATCAATGATCTTGATGAAGGAATTACTAGTGATATGAGCAAATTCGCCGATGACACGAAGATAGGTAGGATAATTGATTCAAACGTAGATGTTAGGGAACTTCAGGAGGATTTAGACAAACTCTACTCTTGGTCAGAAAAGTGGCAGATGCAGTTCAATGTAGATAAATGCAAGGTTCTGAAGCTCGGGAGTGTCCATAACCCTAGCACTTATAAGTTAAATAATGTAGAACTTAACCATACAGATTGCGAAAAGGACTTGGGGGTTATGGTAAGCAGCAACCTTAAACCAAGACAGCAATGCCTAAGCGTACGTAATAAGGCAAATAGATTACTGGGATTTATATCAAGAAGTGTAAGCAACAGAAGTCCAGAGGTCATACTGCAGCTTTATACATCATTAGTAAGGCCTCACCTAGATTATGCAGCTCAATTCTGGTCTCCATATTACAGAATGGACATAAATTCGTTAGAAAACATTCAGCGTAGGATGACTAAATTAATACATAGCATTAGAAATCTTCCTTATGAAGAAAGATTGAAGACTCTTAAGTTACATTCACTTGTTAGACGAAGAATGAGGGGAGACCTGATCGAAGTGTATAAGTGGAAGATAGGTATTAATAAAGGGGATATTAACAAGGTCTTGAGGATATCTCTCCAAGAGAGAACCCGCAGTAATGGATTTAAATTAGATAAGTTTAGATTTAGAAAGGACATAGGAAAGTATTGGTTTGGAAATAGGGTAGTAGATGAGTGGAACAGTCTACCTAGTTGGGTTATTGAGGCTAGGACTTTGGGTAGTTTCAAATTTAGGTTGGATAAATACATGAGTGGGATGGGTTGGATTTGAGTGGGACTTGCACATCAGAGCTTATTTCTTGGGTAGCATTGAAAATTGGGTAGGTCAAATGTTTGTTAGTGGGATGAATTGTAAAGGACCTGCCTAGTATGGGCCAACAGGCCTGCTGCAGTGTTCCTCCTTTCTTATGTTCTTATGTTCTTATGACAACCAATCACAACCCGAACCCCAAATATAGAACATAAGAACATAAGAAAGGAGGAACACTGCAGCAGGCCTGTTGGCCCATACTAGGCAGGTCCTTTACAATTCATCCCACTAACAAACATTTGACCTACCCAATTTTCAATGCTACCCAAGAAATAAGCTCTGATGTGCAAGTCCCACTCAAATCCAACCCATCCCACTCATGTATTTATCCAACCTAAATTTGAAACTACCCAAAGTCCTAGCCTCAATAACCCAACTAGGTAGACTGTTCCACTCATCTACTACCCTATTTCCAAACCAATACTTTCCTATGTCCTTTCTAAATCTAAACTTATCTAATTTAAATCCATTACTGCGGGTTCTCTCTTGGAGAGATATCCTCAAGACCTTGTTAATATCCCCTTTATTAATACCTATCTTCCACTTATACACTTCGATCAGGTCTCCCCTCATTCTTCGTCTAACAAGTGAATGTAACTTAAGAGTCTTCAATCTTTCTTCATAAGGAAGATTTCTAATGCTATGTATTAATTTAGTCATCCTACGCTGAATGTTTTCTAACGAATTTATGTCCATTCTGTAATATGGAGACCAGAATTGAGCTGCATAATCTAGGTGAGGCCTTACTAATGATGTATAAAGCTGCAGTATGACCTCTGGACTTCTGTTGCTTACACTTCTTGATATAAATCCCAGTAATCTATTTGCCTTATTACGTACGCTTAGGCATTGCTGTCTTGGTTTAAGGTTGCTGCTTACCATAACCCCCAAGTCCTTTTCGCAATCTGTATGGTTAAGTTCTACATTATTTAACTTATAAGTGCTAGGGTTATGGACACTCCCGAGCTTCAGAACCTTGCATTTATCTACATTGAACTGCATCTGCCACTTTTCTGACCAAGAGTAGAGTTTGTCTAAATCCTCCTGAAGTTCCCTAACATCTACGTTTGAATCAATTATCCTACCTATCTTCGTGTCATCGGCGAATTTGCTCATATCACTAGTAATTCCTTCATCAAGATCATTGATATATATTATAAACAACAACGGGCCCAAGACTGATCCCTGTGGAACGCCACTTGTTACTGATCCCCACTCGGATTTAACCCCATTTATGGACACTCTTTGCTTCCTGTCTGTGAGCCATGATTCGATCCACGAGAGCACCCTTCCCCCAATGCCATGAGCTGCTACTTTCTTCAACAGTCTTTGGTGCGGAACTCTATCAAATGCCTTACTAAAATCTAAGTAAATAATATCAAATTCTTTATCGTGGTCAACAGCCTCAAAAGCTTTACTGAAGAAAGTTAATAAATTAGTTAGACAAGACCGGCCTCTTGTGAATCCATGCTGAGTATCATTAATCAAGCTATGCTTATCGAGATGGCTTCTTATAATCTCAGCTATAATTGACTCTAGTAATTTGCCTACAATTGAGGTCAGGCTTATTGGGCGGTAATTTGACGGTAACGACTTGTCCCCTGTTTTAAAAATAGGAATTACATTAGCCATCTTCCACATATCAGACACTGCACCTGTTTGAAGAGATAAATTAAAAATATTAGTTAATGGTTCACAGACTTCCATTTTGCATTCCTTTAGAACCCTTGAAAAAACCTCATCAGGACCCGGTGACTTATTTTGCTTCAGTCTGTCTATCTGCTTCACAACCATTTCACTAGTGACTGTGATGTTACATAATTTATCTTCTTCTGATCCACTATAAAAATTAATTACCGGAATATTATTAGTGTCTTCCTGTGTAAAAACCGAGAGAAAATAATTATTTAAAATCGAGCACATTTCATTCTCTTTGTCAGTAAGATGCCCATAGTTATTTTTAAGGGGACCTATCTTATCTCTGACTTTTGTTCTATAGACCTGGAAAAAACTTTTTGGGTTAGTTTTAGAATCCCTAGCAACTTTAATTTCATAGTCCCTTTTAGCTTTTCTTATCCCCTTTTTAATGTCCCTCTTAATGTCAATATACTGATTCATAAGATGACCCTCGCCTCTTTTGATACGCCTATAAATTCCTTTCTTATGCCCTAGTAGATATTTCAGCCTATTATTCATCCATTTTGGGTCATTTCTATTTGATCTAATTTCCTTATAAGGGATAAACGTTCTTTGAGCAGCATGTATTGTGTTCAGAAAACTGTCATATTGATAGCTCTCTTCGTTACCCCAGTCAACAGATGATAAGTGTTCTCTAAGCCCATCGTAATCTGCTAAGCGAAAATCTGGGACTGTTACTGAGTTATCCCTACTATCATACTTCCATTCAATTCTACATGTAATTGATTTGTGGTCGCTAGCACCCAGTTCCTCTGAAACTTCTAAATTATTAACAAGGGATTCATTGTTTGCCAGAACTAAGTCAAGCAGGTTATTACCCCTTGTAGGTTCTGTCACAAACTGCTTCAAAAAACAATCCTGAACTACTTCTAAGAAATCGTATGATTCTAAATTCCCAGTCAAGAAATTCCAATCAATATGACTAAAGTTAAAGTCTCCTAGAATTACTACATTATCGTGCCTTGTGGCCCTAACAATTTCCTCCCATAGTAGTCTCCCCTGGTCCCTATCTAAATTTGGGGGTATATCACACCTAAAATTAATTTTTCATGTCCCTCTGAAAATTCTATCCAAACAGTATATCACACCTAAAATTAATTTTTCACTCTGAAAATTCTATCCAAACAGACTCTGTATGTGTTACTTCAGACTTAATACCCGTTTTTATGCAACAGTTCAAGCGATCTCGGACATACAATGCCACCCCACCCCCCTTCCCGATACTTCTATCTACTTGGAACAATTTAAAACCCTGAATGTGACATTCTGCAGGCATGTCCCGACTTTTTGAATTAAACCACGTCTCAGTAATGGCAAATACATCTATGTTACCTGCACTAGCAACTAGTCTCAACTCGTCCATCTTATTCCTAGCACTGCGACTATTTGTGTAATAAATATTTAATGACCCTCCTATCTCTTTACCCTTCCTGCTCCTTTCTGTTATTCCACTAAACCTATTACTGTCATTGTCAATTAGTGCCACTGGCTTTCCAATATCCTCCTCATTTTGCCTATTACTAGTTCTCCTAGTACTCATGTTACTACCCTGCGACTTCACAGTTTTCCCGCCAAAACCCATACCACTAACTATTCCTAGTTTAAAGACCTAACAGCTCCCTCCACTGCGTTGGCCAGTGCTCCCACCCCACACCTAGACAAGTGAACCCCATCCCTGGCATACATGTCATTTCTGCCATAGAAGAGGTCCCAGTTGTCAATGAATGTTACCGCATTTTCCTTACAGTATTTGTCCAGCCAGCAATTGACACCAATTGCTCTGGACAACCATTCATTTCCAACTCCTCTCCTTGGCAAAATGCCACATATGACAGGTTTCCCACCCTTCTTCCTAATTATCTCTATTGCTGACCTATACCTGCTAATCAGGTCCTCACTCCTACGTCTGCCAACATCGTTGCCTCCAGCACTGAGACAGATAATAGGATTGCTCCCATTACCTCTCATGATGTCATCCAGACGGCTAACAATATCCTTCATCCCAGCCCCAGGAAAACATACTCTCTGCCTCCTACTCCTATCCTTCAAACAGAATGCCCTATCCATGTACCTAATCTGGCTATCCCCAACAACAACAATGTTTTTACCTTCCTTGGCGTCGTCCGTAGTGATGCTCCGAGTAGTCGACTCACATTCGCCAGGTAGCATTACACCACTTGTAGAATTCGTCATGACGTTCTCGATGGTCTTCGTTGGGGTTTCTAGGGATGTCTCACTCACGTCTGCCAATGCTTCCTTGGTGCTCGTTGTGGCATTCCCAGTAGAACACTCACATTCGTCAGGTAGCACCGAGAATGAGTTGGAAGTTTCCACGGCAGTCTTCTGGTTTCTCGTTGTTTCTGCCTCTCCAACCGTTTTCTTAATCTTCAGCTTGGTTCCATGTTGCCCGGCCACTGACCAAGCTCCCCTCTTAACCTGGGGACTCACAACAGGTGGATTACTACGAATCCTCTTGTTCTCCTCCGTTAATCGCCGTATCTCCAGTTTAGCAACTCTGAGTTCTTCTCTCAGCTGCTGGTAAAGCTGCTCAAGAGAGGGCATCCTGGTTCAGATTCACAGAGAGCACACAAACAGGTCTTCACAGAGCTTCAGACTGCTTCACTGAGCTAAGACGCCACCACTGACACAAACATGGTCGTCTCACAGAGCTAAGTACACGCATTCTTCTTCACCACTGCAAGGGACCTCCAAACACGTATTTCAGTACAAGCAGGTCTGACGATACAAGGAATGCCTGCGTTCAGACCAAGACATTAATTTGTTCAAATCGTCCTGGAGTTCATTGATATCCTCCTCAGAGTGAATTATACGGCCTATCTTTGTATTATCAGCAAACTTACTCATGTCACTAGTAATCCCTTCATCAAGGTCATTAATGTAAATTATGAACAGGAGAGGGCCTAAAACTGATCCTTGTGGAACGCCACTAGTGACTAATCCCCATTCAGATTTCACTCCATTAATGGTAACTCTCTGCTTTCTATTGGTAAGCCATGCCTCAATCCATGCTAGAACTTTACCTCCTATACCATGAGCTGCCACTTTTCTTAAGAGTCTCTTGTGAGGTACTCTGTCGAAGGCTTTACTAAAATCCAAATAAACAATATCATATTCCTTATCACTGTCAACTGCCTCAAATGTTTTATTGAAGAACGTCAGTAAGTTTGTCAGGCAGGAGCAACCTCTTGTGAATCCATGCTGAGATTCATTTATCAAGTTATGCTCTTCGAGATGGCTTCTAATAATGTCAGCTATAATTGATTCTAATAACTTGCCCACTATAGATGTCAGGCTTATTGGACGGTAATTTGAAGGAGTGGACTTATCCCCTGATTTGAATATAGGAACCACATTAGCCATCTTCCACAACTCTGGCACAACACCGGTATGGATGGACGCATTAAACACACTCGTTAATGGCTGACTAAGCTCCATCTTGCATTCTTTAACTACCCTGGAAAACAACTCATCGGGTCCCGGGGACTTATTTTGCTTCAGTTTGTCTATCTGTTTAATAACCATGTCCCTCGTGACAGTAATATTAGTTAATTTAAATTCATAAGGGTCTAATTACTGGAATCTCATTTACATCTTCCTGTGTAAAAACTGACAAAAAATAGTCATTAAATAAGGAACACATTTCCACTTCGTTATCCGTCAGCTGTCCATTCCCAATTTTCAGAGGTCCTACTTCTTCTTTCACATTCGTCCTATACACTTGAAAGAACCCCTTTGGCTTAGTCTTTGATTCACTAGCAACTTTCTAATTACCTTTTTTACTTCTCTTTTAAGCTGAACATATTGGTCAGTAAGGTTAACCTCTCCTCTTCTGATGTGCCTATAAATTCCCCTTTTCTCCCCAAATAGATGCTTTAACCTACTGCTTACCCATTTGGGATCGTTATTATTAGACCTAATTTCTCTCTGGGGAATGTATATATACTCTGGGCACGGTGTATATTATTAAGGAAAAAATTATAAAAGCAGATCCCTTCATACTCATAAGTATGTTCATCGCCAATAAAATCATTAGCTAGATAACCCCAATCAAGATTAGACAGATGTTCCCTAAGTCCATTATAGTCGGCAGAACGGAAATTAGGGATTTTTACTGTATTATCATTATTCTTGCATTCCCAGTTAATGCTAAAAGTGATGGACTAGTGTTCACTTGCGCCAAGCTCTTCAGTGATCTCCAGATTATTCACGAGTGTTTCCTTATTTGACAAGACTAGGTCTAGCAAATTATTACCCCTGGTAGACTCAGTTACGGTCTGTTTCAGAAAACAGTCCTGAACTGTTTCCATAAAGTCACTGGACTCTAGATTACCTGTCAAAGAATTCCAGTCAATTTGACTAAAGTTAAAGTCCCCTACTATGACTATGTTATTGTGTCTAGAAGCCCTAACAATTTCGTCCCAAAGAAGTCTCCCTCTATCGTGATCCAAGCCTGGAGGTCGGTATATTACACCTAGAATTAGCTTTTCTTGACCATCTACAAACTCTTCCCATTCAGATTCTGTTACTGCTCCATCTATTTTTTATACCTGTTTTTATACAACAATTAATATTTTCTCGAACATATAATGCAACTCCTCCCCCCTTCCCATTACATCTATCCACATTGAACAACTTAAATCCCTGAATATTACATTCAGCAGTCATATCCCGACTCTTTAAATCATACCACGTTTCAGTTAATGCAATGATATCAAAGTTCCCAGCACATGCTACCAAACGTAGTTCATTAATTTTATTTCTTGCACTTCGACTGTTAGCATAAAATACCATCATATGTTTTTTCTTCTGCATATTTTTCCTATTCATCTTTGTTTTTACACAATTTCTGAAATTATCATTACCCAGAGTTACTCCATGATAGTTACTATTAAGATTCTTAATATCAGAGCATAAGTCAATATATCCATACTCATTATTTATCATTTCTAAACCCATACCTCTAACTAATACTAGTTTAAAGTCCTAACAACCCCCTCAACTGAGTTAGCAAGAAAACCCACACCTGCCCTGGATAAGTGAACCCCATCCCTGGCATACATGTCATTTCGGCCATAGAAGTTGTCCCAGTTGTCAATGAATGGTACTGCATTATCCTTACAGTGTTTATCCAGTCAACAATTAATACCAATTGCTCTGGACAACCATTCATTACCAACACCTCTTCTTGGCAAAATGCCACATATAACAGGGCGACCCCCCTACTTTCTAATTATGTCTATAGCCATCCTGAACTTTCTAACAAAATTCTCACTTCTACGCTTGCCTACATCATTGCCTCCAGCACTGAGGCAAATAATAGGATTGATCCCATTACCGTTCATGATGTTGTCAAGCCGGCTAACAATGTCCTCCATCCCAGCCCCAGGAAAGCATACCCTCTGTCTCCTACTCCTGTCCTTCAGGAAGAATGCCCTATCCATGTATCTAACCTGGCTATCCCCAACAACAACAATATTCTTACCTTCCTTGTTGTCGTTCGTCGTGACGATCCCAGTAGTCGACTCACATTCGTTGGGTAGCACCGAGAATGCGTTGGAGGTTTCCACAGGAGTTTCCAGAGCAGTCTCTTTCTTCTTCATCGTTTCTGGCTTTCCATTCGTCTTCTTGATCGTCAACTTCGTCCCCTGCTGTCCAGCCACAGACCACGATCCCTTCTTGACCTGAGGACTCGAAACAGGAGGACTGCTACAAATCCTCTTGTTTTCCTTGGTCAATCGCTGTGTCTCCATCTTCGCTACCCTCAATTCTTCCTTAAGTTGCTGGTAAAGTTGCTTGATGGAGGGCATCTTGGTTCAGTCCACGGGGAGCACATAAGACACTTCTTCACAGAGTTAAGTACAGGTCACCATTGAGTTAAGTACATATATATATATATATATATATATATATATATATATATATATATATATATATATATATATATATATATATATATATATATATAATTATATATATACATGTATGTATGTATATACATATAAATATATATATATATATATATATATATATATATTTATATATATATATATATATATATATATATATATATATATATATATATATATATATATATATATATATATATATATATATATATCGTGACGAAAGGGTAAAACTTGTTAGGTAAGACACATGTGCAACAGTTAGGTATCTTTATTTCGAAACGTTTCGCCTACACAGTAGGCTTCTTCAGTCGAGTACAGAAAAGTTGATAGAAGCAGAAGATACTTGAAGACGATGTAATCAGTCCATCACCCTTAAAGTTTTGAGGTGGTCAGTCCCTCAGTCTGGAGAAGAGCATTGTTCCGTTGTCTGAAACAATATGAAGTTGAAATGACAGGATGGAGCCTTAAATAGTGCCAGGAGGTGAGACGTAGGTTGCTTTGGGAGGGCAGGTCCCTCTCAAACCCAGCCGTTCTCACTAGTAGAGGTTGTCGAAGTTGATGGTCTGTACCAAGATACCCTTGTGTTGCAGTGTCTGACAGAATGAACATTAAAATGGTATAAAATACCGACAGATTGTTAGGTAAGACACATGTGCAACAACGGAACAATGCTCTTCTCCAGACTGAGCGACTGACCACCTCAAAACTTTAAGGGTGATGGACTGATTACATCGTCTTCAAGTATCTTCTGCTTCTATCAACTTTTCTGTACTCGACTGAAGAAGCCTACTGTGTAGGCGAAACGTTTCGAAATAAAGATACCTAACTGTTGCACATGTGTCTTACCTAAAAATCTGTTGGTATTTTATACCATTTTAATGTTCAGGGTAAAACTTGCAATTTTGGGTTAAATAGCAACGCTCTTCTTGCCGAATAAGGCAAGCGAAAATTTGTGTATCCAATAATTTCCCAAATATCATTCATCTACAACTCTCATTGTTCACCTGGGATCATTGTACACCTAGGATCATTGTACACCTAGGATCATTGTACACATAAGCTGATTGTGCACCTTGGGTCATTGTACACCTAGGCTCATTGTACACCTAGGATCGAACATTAAAATGGTATAAAATACCGACAGGTTGTTAGGTAAGACACATATGCAACAGTTAGGTATCTTTATTGTGAAACGTTTCGCCTACACAGTAGGCTTCTTCAGTCAAGTACAGAAAAGTTGATAGAATCAAAAGATATCTTCTGCTTCTATCAACTTTTCTGTACATGACTGAAGAAGCCTACTGTGTAGGCGAAACGTTTCACAATAAAGATACCTAACTGTTGCATATGTGTCTTACCTAACAACCTGTCGGTATTTTATACCATTTTAATGTTCAATCTGTCAGACACTGCAACACAAGGGTATCTTGGTACAGACCTGCAATCAACTTCGACAACTTCCACTAGTGAAGAGGGGCTGGATTTGAGAGGGACCTGACTTCTCAACATCTGAGTTCTTACCTCTCCTAGTGGCCTACGTCTCACCTCTTGGCGCTATAAAAAGCTCCATCCTGTCACTTCTTCTCCATATTGTTTCATACTATGGAACAATGCTCTTCTCCAGACTGAGGGACTGACCACCTCAAAACTTTAAGGGTGATGGACTGATTACATCGTCTTCAAGTATCTTCTGCTTCTATCAACTTTTCTGTACTTGACTGAAGAAGCCTACTGTGTAGGCGAAACGTTTCACAATAAAGATACCTAACTGTTGCATATGTGTCTTACCACACCTAGGATCATTGTACACCTAGGATCATTGTACACCTAGGATCATTGTACACCTAGGATCATTGTACACCTAAGATCATTGTACACCTAGGATCATTGTACACCTAGGATCATTGTACACCTAGGATCATTGTACACCTAGGTTCATTGTGCATCTAGGTTCATTGTACACCTAGGCTCATTGTACACCTAGGATCGTTGTACACCTAGGATCATTGTACACCTAGGATCATTGTACACCTAGGCTCATTGTACACCTAGGCTCATTGTACACCTAGGATCATTGTACACCTAGGATCATTGTACACCTAGGATCATTGTACATCTAGGATCATTGTACACCTAGGATCATTTTTCACCTAGGATCATTGTACGCCTAGGTCATTGTACACCTAGGGTTATTGTACACCTTTGATCATTGTACACCTAGGATCATTGTACACCTAGGGTCATTGTACACCTAGGATCATTGTACACCTAGGATCATTGTACACCTAGGATCATTGTACACCTAGGATCATTGTACACCTAGGAACATTGTACACCTAGGATCATTGTACACCTAGTCTCATTGTACACCTAGGATCGTTGTACACCTAGGATCATTGTACATAAGAACATAAAAACATAAGAAAGGAGGAACACTGCAGGAGGCCTGTTGGCCCATACTAGGCAGGTCCTCTACAATTCATCCCACTAATAAAACATTTGTCCAACCCAATTTTCAATGCCACCCAAGAAATAAGCTCTGATGTCAAAGTCCCACTCAAATCCAACCCCTCCCACTCAAGTACTTATCCAACCTAAATCTGAAAGTACCCAAAGTCCCAGCCTCAATAACCCAACTAGGTAGACTGTTCCACTCACCTACTACCCTATTTCCAAACCAATACTTTCCTATGTCCTTTCTAAATCTATTTTTTATTATTTTTTTTTATTATCACACCGGCCGATTCCCACCAAGGCAGGGTGGCCCGAAAAAGAAAAACTTTCACCATCATTCACTCCATCACTGTCTTGCCAGAAGGGTGCTTTACACTACAGTTTTTAAACTGCAACATTAACACCCCTCCTTCTAAATCTAAACTTATCTAATTTAAATCCATTACTGCGGGTTCTCTCTTGGAGAGACATCCTCAAGACCTTATTAATATCCCCTTTATTAATACCTATCTTCCACTTATACACTTCGATCAGGTCTCCCCTCATTCTTCGTCTAACAAGTGAATGTAACTTAAGAATCTTCAATCTTTCTTCATAAGGAAGATTTCTAATGCTATGTATTAATTTAGTCATCCTACGCTGAATGTTTTCTAACGAATTTATGTCCATTCTGTAATATGGAGACCAGAACTGAGCTGCATAATCTAGGCGAGGCCTTACTAATGATGTATAAAGCTGCAGTATGACCTCTGGACTTCTGTTGCTTACACTTCTTGATATAAATCCCAGTAATCTATTTGCCTTATTACGTACGCTTAGGCATTGCTGTCTTGAATAATAAAATGGTATAAAATACCGACAGGTTGTTAGGTAAGACACATATGCAACAGTTAGGTATCTTTATTTCGAAACGTTTCGCCTACACAGTAGGCTTCTTCAGTCGAGTGCAGAAAAGTTGATAGAAGCAGAAGATATTTGAAGACGATGTAATCAGTCCATCACCCTTAAAGTTTTGAGGTGGTCAGTCCCTCAGTCTGGAGAAGAGCATTGTTCCATGGAATGAAACAATATGGAGATGAAGTGACAGGATGGAGCCTTTTATAGCGCCAGGAGGTGAGACGTAGGTCACTAGGAGAGGTAAGATCTCAGATGTTGGGAGGACAGGTCCCTCTCAAATCCAGCCGTTCTCACTAGTAGAGGTTGTCGAAGTTGATTGTAGGTCTGTACCTAGATACCCTTGTGTTGCAGTGTCAGACAGATTGAATAATAAAATGGTATAAAATACCGACAGGTTGTTAGGTAAGACTGATTACATCGTCTTCAAGTATCTTCTGCTTCTATCAACTTTTCTGTACTCGACTGAAGAAGCCTACTGTGTAGGCGAAACGTTTCGAAATAAAGATACCTAACTGTTGCATATGTGTCTTACCTAACAACCTGTCGGTATTTTATACCATTTTATTATTCAATCTGTCAGACACTGCAACACAAGGGTATCTTGGTACAGACCTACAATCAACTTCGACAACCTCTACTAGTGAGAACGGCTGGATTTGAGAGGGACCTGTCCTCCCAACATCTGAGATCTTACCTCTCCTAGTGACCTACGTCTCACCTCCTGGCGCTATAAAAGGCTCCATCCTGTCACTTCATCTCCATATTGTTTCATTCCATGGAACAATGCTCTTCTCCAGACTGAGGGACTGACCACCTCAAAACTTTAAGGGTGATGGACTGATTACATCGTCTTCAAGTATCTTCTGCTTCTATCAACTTTTCTGTACTCGACTGAAGAAGCCTACTGTGTAGGCGAAACGTTTCGAAATAAAGATACCTAACTGTTGCATATGTGTCTTACCATTGCTGTCTTGGTTTAAGGTTGCTGCTCACCATAACCCCCAAGTCCTTTTCGCAATCTGTATGGCTAAGTTCTACATCATTTAACTTATAATTACTCGGGTTATGGGCACTCCCAAGCTTCAGAACATTGCATTTATCTACATTGAACTGCATCTGCCACTTTTCTGACCAAGAATAGAGTTTGTTTAAATCCTCCTGAAGTTCCATAACATCTACGTTTGAATCAATTATCCTACCTATCTTTGTGTCATCGGCGAATTTGCTCATATCACTAGTAATTCCCTCATCAAGATCATTGATATATATTATAAACAACAACTGGCCCAAGACTGATCCCTGTGGAACGCCACTTGTTACAAATCCCCACTCGGATTTAACCCCATTTATGGACACTCTCTGCTTCCTGTCAGTGAGCCATGACTCGATCCACGAGAGCACTTTTCCCCCAATGCCATGAGCTGCCACTTTCTTTAACAGTTTATGGTGCAGAACTCTATCAAAAGCCTTACTAAAATCTAAGTAAATAATATCAAATTCTTTATCGTGGTCAACAGCCTCAAAAGCTTTACTGAAGAAAGTTAATAAATTAGTTAGACAAGACCGGCCTCTTGTGAATCCATGCTGAGTATCATTAATCAAGCTATGCTTATCGAGATGGCTTCTTATAATCTCAGCTATAATTGACTCTAGTAATTTGCCTACAATTGAGGTCAGGCTCATTGTACACCTAGGGTCATTGTACACCTAGGATCATTGTACACCTAGGGTCATTGTACACCTTTGATCATTGTACACCTAGGATCATTGTACACCTAGGATCATTGTATACCTAGGGTCATTGTACACCTAGGATCATTGTACACCTAGGATCATTGTACACGTAGGGTCATTGCACACCTAGGATCATTGTACACCTAGGATCATTGTACACCTAGGATCATTGTACACCTAGGATCATTGTACATCTAGGATCATTGTACACCTAGAATCATTGTACACCTAGGATCATTGTACACCTTGGATCATTGTACACCTAGGGTCATTGTACACCTAGGATCATTGTACACCTAGGATCATTGTACACCTAGGATCATTGTACACCTAGAGTCATTATACACCTAGGATCATTGTACACCTAGGATCATTATATACCTTGGATCATTGTACATCTAGGATCATTGTACACCTAGGATCATTGTACACCTAGGGTCATTGTACACCTAGGATCATTGTACACCTAGGGTCATTGTACACCTAGGATCATTGTACACCTAGGTTCATTGTACACCTAGGATCATTGTACACCTAGGGTCATTGTACACCTAGGATCATTGTACACCTAGGGTCATTGTACACCTAGGATCATTGTACACCTAGGGTCATTGTACACTTAGGGTAATTGTACACCTAGGATCATTGTACACCTAGGGTTATTGTACACCTAGGGTCATTGTACACCTAGGGTCATTGTACACCTAGGATCATTGTACACCTAGGATCATTGTACACCTAGGGTCATTGTACACATAGGGTCATTGTACACCTAGGGTCATTGTACACCTAGGGTCATTGTACACCTAGGGTCATTGTACACCTAGGCTCATTGCACACCTAGGGTCATTGTACACCTAGTGTCATTGTACACCTCGGGTCATTGTACAACTAGGGTCATTGTACACCTAGGGTCATTGTACACCTAGACTCATTGTACACCTAGGGTCATTCATCTACACCTCTTTTTGTTCACTGTTAAAACGCGGTCTCTGCTTCCTTTCTTCTTGCTTTCGTTTCCCCTCACCCTATTTTCCCCTCACCCTATTTTCCCCTCACCCTACTTTCCCCTCACCCTCGTTTCCCCTCACACTCCACTCAGCTGTGTACACTCGTGAGTGGAACAATGGTTCGGAAAAATGGCTGAGACTGAAGGCAATCCCTCGGGCTATCACTCCTTGATGATTGACCACCGTCACAGATGGTCTTCCTGTGTTTATATTGTGAGCCTCAGATTGTCGGCTAGTGTGTGTGTGTGTGTGTGTGTGTGTGTGTGTGTGTGTGTGTGTGTGTGTGTGTGTGTGTGTGCTCACCTAATTGTACTCACCTAATTGTGGTTGCAGGGGTCGATTCATAGCTCCTAGTCCCGCCTCTTCACTGGCCGCTACTGGGTCACTGTCCCTGAACCATGAGATTTATCATATCTCTGCTTAAAGCTATGTATGGATCCTGCCTCCACTACATCGCTTCCCAAACACTTCCACTCTCTGACGACTCTGTGACTGAAGAAATACTTCCTAACATCCCTGTGATTCATCTGTGTCTTCAGTTTACAACTGTGTCCCCTTGTTGCTGTGTCCCATCTCTGGAACATTCTATCTCTGTTAACCTTGTCATTTCCTCTCAGTATTTTATATGTCGTAATCACTGCCCCTCCCCCCCATCTACCTTTTCCAACAGTGTCGTCAGGTCGATTTCCCTTAACCTCTCCTCGTAGGACATACTACCCTTTAGCTCTGGGACTAGTCTTGTTCCAAACGTTTGCACTTTCTCTAGTTTCTTTATGTGCTTGGCTAGATGTGGGTTCCAAACTGGTGCCGCATACTCCAATATGGGCCTAACGTACACAGTGTACAGGGTCCTGAACGATTCCTTACTAAGATGGCGGAATGCTGTTATTACGGTTGCTAGGTGCTCGTATGCTGCAGCATTTATTTGGTTGATGTGCGCCGCAGGAGATGTGCCTGGCGTTATACTCATCCCAAGATCTTTTTCATTGAGTGAGGTTTGTAGTCTCTCGTCCCCTAGACTGCACTCCGTCTGCGATCTTCTTTGCCCTTCCCCAATCTTTATGAGTTTGCACCTGGTGGGGTTGAACTCCAGGAGCCAATTGCTGGACCAGGTCTGCAACCTGTCCAGATCCCTTTGCAGTTCTTCCTGGTCCTCGTCCGATTGAATTCTTCTCATCAACTTCTCATGATCTGCAAACAGGGACACTTCAGAGTCTATTCCTTCCGCCATGTCGTTCACAAATACCAGAAGCAGCACCGGTCCTAGGACTGACCCTTGTGGAACCCCACTTGTCACAAGTGCCTACTCTGACACCTCGCCGCATACTATGATTCGCTGCTGTCTTCCTCAGAGGTATTCCCTGATCCATTGTAGTGCCTTCCTTGTTATCCCTGCCTCGTCCTCCAGTTTTCGCACTAATCTCCTGTGTGGAACTGTGTCAAACGCCTTACAGCCCAAGAAAATGCAATCTACCCAACTCTCTCTCTCTTGTCTTACTGCTGTCACCATGTCATAGAACTCCAGTAGGTTTGTGACACAGGATTTCCCATCCCTGAAACCGTGCTGGCTGTTGTTGATAAGCTCATTTCCAGCACTCTTCTCCTGATAATCTTCTTCATGACTTTACATACTATATATGTCAGTGACACTGGTCTAAAGTTTAATGCTTCTTGTCCATCTCCTTTTTTAAAAATTGGGACTGCATTTTTTGTCTTCCATACCTCAGGTAATCTCCGTGTATCGATAGATGTGTTGAATATTGTTGTCAGGTGCACACATAGTGCCTCTGCACCCACTCTCAGGACCCACGGAGAGATATTATCCGGCCCCATCGCCTTTTTGAAGAGTCTAGCTCGCTCAAAAACATCTTTACTTCTTCCTCTGTGGTATGTATTGTGTCCAACACTTGGTGGTGTACCCCACCTCTCTGTCTTTCTGGAGTCCCTTCTGTCTCCTCTGTGAACACTTCTGTAAATCTCATGTTGAGTTCCTCACATACTTTGTGGTCGTTTCTTGTGATCTCTCCTCCTTCCTTCCTTAGCCTGATTACCTGGTTCTTGACTGTTGCTTTCCTCCTGTTGTGGCTCTACAACAGCTTCGGGTCAGATTTAGCTTTCGCTGTTTTGCCATTTTCATATTGTCGTTGGGCCTCCCTTCTTACATGTGCATAGTCATTCCTGGCTCTACGTCTGCTCTCGTTATTCCCTGGGTCCTTTGCCTTCTATACTTCTTCCATTCCCCAGCACACGTGGTTTTGACCTCGCTGCACCTTTGGGTGAACCACGGGTTCATCCTGTCTTTTTCATTATTCCTGTTACCCTTGGGTTCAAACCTCTCCTCAGCTTCCTAGCATACTGTTGTCACATATTTCATCACCTCGTTTAATGTTTTCCCTGCCAGTTCTCTGTCCCACTGAACCCCATTCAGGAAGTTCTTCATTCCTGCATATTCCCCCTTTTTTAGTTTGGCTTCATTCATCCAGCTCTTCCTGTTTCCCCCTCCACTTGTAACTCTACTGTGTATTCGAAATTAAAACCACATGATTGCTGGCCCCAAGGAGTCTTTCATATGTGATGTCCTCAATATCTGCACTACTCAAGGTGAATACTAGGTCCAGTCTCGCTGGTTCATCCTCTCCCCTCTATCTCTGGAAGCGTCCTTTACATGTTGGTACATGAAGTTTTCCAGTACCACCTCCATCATCTTAGACCTCCACGATTCTTGGCTCCCATGCGGCTCCAAGTTCTCCAAATCGATTTCCTTGTGGTTGAAGTCACCCACGATCAGTAGCTTTGCCCTATTTGCATGAGCCCTTCTTGCCACTTCAGCCAGTGTGTCAACGATCGCTCTATTACTCTCATCATACTCTTGCCTTGGCCTCCTGCTGTTCTGTGGTGGGCTATACAACACTGCAATTACCACCTTGGGACCTCCAGACTGAAGCGTTCCTACTATGTAATCTCTTGCTTCTCCACTGTCTCCAGCTCATCAAAATCCCATCGGTTTTTGACCAGCAGTACCACTCCTTCACCCCGTCTGTTCCCTCTGTCTTTCCTCTGTCTCTGATCCATTGCAGTGCCCTTTCTGTTATATGCGCCTGATCGTCTTGCTTCTGCACTAATCTCTTGTGAGGAACTGTGTCAAAGGCCTTCTTGCAGTCCAAGAAGATGCAATCAACCCACCCCTCTCTCTCGTGTCTTACTTCTGTTACTTTATCATAAAACTCCAGAAGGTTTGTGACACAGGATTTGCCTTCCATGAATCTGTGCTGGTTGGCGTTTATACTCATGTTCCTTTGCAGGTGCTCCACTACTCTCCTCCTGATAATCTTCCCCTTAACTTTGCATACTATACACATCAGTGACACTGGTCTATAGTTTAGTGCCTCTTTTCTGTCTCCTGTTTAAAAATGGGAACTACATTTGCCGTTTTCCATACCTCAGGTAGTTGCCCAGTTTCCAGGGATGTGGGTAAGACACATATGCAACAGTTAGGTATCTTTATTTTGAAACGTTTCGCCTACACAGTAGGCTTCTTCAGTCGAGTACAGAAAAGTTGATAGAAGCAGAAGATACTTGAAGACGATGTAATCAGTCCATCACCCTTAAAGTTTTGAGGTGGTCAGTCCCTCAGTCTGGAGAAGAGCATTGTTCCGTTGTCTGAAACAACAATCTGTCGGTATTTTATACCATTTTAATGTTCATTCCAGGGATGTGTTGAAGATTGTGGTAAGTGGCATACACAGCATATCCGCTCCCTCTCTAAGGACCCACGGGGAGATGTTGTCCGGTCCCATTGCCTTTGAGGTATCGATGACCCTTAGCAGCTTCTTCACCTCCTCCTCATTTGTATTTATGTCATCCAACACTTGTTGGTATATTCCTTGCTGGTGTCCCCATCTGGTCTGTTCCCCAAGAGCCCTTCCTGTCTCCACTGTAAATACTTCCTTAAATCTCATGTTGAGCTCCCCACATACCTCTTGATCGTTTCTTGTGAGTTCTCCACCTTCTTTCGTCAGCCTTATCACCTGGTCTTTGACTGTTGTCTTCCTCCTAATGTGGCTATACAGCAGTTTCGGGTCAGACTTGACTTTCGATGCTATGTCGTTTTCGTACTGTCGCTGGGCCTCCCTCCTTATCTGTGCATACTCGTTTCTGGCTCTTCTACTAATCTCCTTATTTTCCTGGGTCCTTTGCATCCTGTACCTTTTCCATTCTCTGGCGCACTTTGTTTTTGCTTCCCTACACCTTCGTCTTCCTATTGTTTCTATTTCCCTTGGAAACAAACCTTTCCTCTGCCTCCTTGCACTTTGTTTCTACATATTCCATCATCTCTTTTACTGGTTTTCCTACCAGTTCTCTGTCCCACTGAACCTCCTGCAGGAAGTTCCTCATACCTGTGAAGTCCCCCCTTGCGCGTGTGTGTGTGTGTGTGTGTGTGTGTGCGTGTGTGTGTGTGTGTGTGTGTGTGTGTGTGTGTGTGTGTGTGTATGTGTGTGTGTGTATGTGTGTATATGTGTGTTTGTGTGTGTATGTATATGTGTGTGTGTGTGTGTGTGTGTGTGTGTGTGTGTGTTTCTGTGTGTGTGTTTCTGTGTGTGTGTGTATGTATGTGTGTGTGTGTGTGTGTGTACTCACCTAGTTGTACTCACCTAGTTGAGATTGCAGGGGCCGAGTCCAAGCTCCTGGCCCCGCCTCTTCACTGGTCGCTACTAGGTCACTCTCCCTGTACCGTGAGTTTTATCATACCTCTGCGTGTTTGTGTGTGTGTGTGTGTGTGTGTGTGTGTGTGTGTGTGTGTGTGTGTGTGTGTGTGTGTGTGTGTGTGTGTGTGTGTGTGTGCGTGTGTGTGTGTGTGTGTGTGTTTGTGTGTGTGTGTGTGAGTGTATGTGTATGTCTGTAAGTGTGTGTGTACTCACCTAGTTGTACTCACCTAGTTGTGGTTGCAGGGGTTGAATCATAGCTGCTGGCCCCGCCTCTTCACTGGCCGCTACTGGATCACTCTTCCATGCACTTTATCATACCTCTTCCTAAAGCTATGTATGGATCTTGCATCCACTACATCACTGCCCAGACTATTCCACTTCTTGTCTTAACAACCCTGTGACTGAAGAAATACTTCCTAACATCCCTGTGATTCATCTGAGTCTTCAATTATCGACTGTCACCCGTTGTTGCTGTTTCTTATCTCTTTAACATCCTGTTTCTGTCCACCTTGCCATTCCTCATATTATTTTATATGTCGTTTTCATATCCCCCCTATCTCTCCTGTCCTCCAGTGTCGTCAGGTTGATTTCCCTTAATCTCTCCTCGTTGAACATACCCCTTAGCTCCGGGACTAGTCTTGTTGTAAACCTTTGCACTTTCTCTAGTTTCCTTTCATTCTTAGCTAGGTGTGGGTTCCGAACTGGTGCTGCATACTCCACTATGGGCCTAACGTATACAGTGTACAGGGTCCTGAGAGAGATTCCTTATTAAGATGTCGGAATGCTGTTCTTAGGTTTGCTAGGCGCCCATATGCTTCAGCAGTTATTTGGTTGATATGCGCCTCAGCAGATGTACCTGGTGTTATACTCACCCCAAAATCCTTTTCCTTGGGTAAGGTTTGTAGTCTCTGGTCCCCTAGACTGTACTCCGTCTGTGGTCTTCTTTGCCCTTCCCGAATCTTCATGACTTTGCACTTGGTGGGGTTGAACTCCAGGAGCCAGTTGCAGGACCAGGCCTGCAGCCTGTCCAGATACTTTTGTAGTTTTGCCTGGTCCTCGTCCGATTGAATTCTTCACATCAAATTCACGTCATCTGCAAACAGGGACACTTCGGAATCTATTCCTTCCGTCATGTCGTTCACAAATACCAGAAACAGTAACTGTTCTAGGATTGACCCCTGTGGCACGCCGCTCATTACAGGCGCTCTCTCTGACTCCTCGTCATGTCTCTGAAAACTCGCTGTTGTCTTCCTGACAGGCATTCCCTGATCTATTGCAGTGTTTTCCCTGTTATCCTTGCCTGGTCCTCAAGATTTTGCACTGATCTCTTGTGTGGAACTGTGTCATACGCCTTCTTACAGTCCAAGAAAATGCAATCTATCCACCCCTCTCTCTCGGTTGTCTCACTGCTGTCACCCTGTCATAGAACTCCAGCAGGTTTGTGACACAGGACTTCCAGTCCCTGAAACCGCGCTGTCTGTCGTTGATAAGCTCATTCCTTTCTTGGTGCTGCACCACTTTTCTCCTGATAATCTTCTCCTTGACTTTGCATACTATGCATGTCAGTGACACTGGTCTGTAGTTTACTGCTTCGTGTCTGTGTCCTTTTTTAAAAACTGCGACTACATTTGCTGTCTTCCATGCCTCAGGTAGTCGCCCTGTTTCGATAGATGTGTTGAAGATTGTTGTTAGGGGTACACATAGCGCCTCTGCTCTCTCTCTCAGGACTCATGGAGAGATGTTATCCGGCCCCATCGCCTTTGAGGCATCTAGCTTTCTCAGCACCACTTGTTCCTCGGATTTATGTATTGTGTCCATCACTGGATGATGTACCCCACCTCTGAGTCTTTCTGGAGTCCCTTCTGTCTCCTCTGTGAACACTTCTTTGAATCTCATGTTGAGCTCCTCACATACTTTGCGGTCGTTTCTTGTGACGTCCCCTCCTTCCTTCCTCAGCCTGATTACCTGGTCCTTTACTGTTGTCTTCCTCCTGATGTCGCTGTACAACAGCTTTGGGTCAGATTTGGCTTTCGCTGCTATGTCATTCTCGTATTATCATTGGACATCGCTTCTTATCTCGTATCTCTTCGTTTTCTTCTTTCATATCATCTTTTTTCAGTTGTTTTTATCTTCGCATTTTATTCCTTCATCCCTTCTTCTCTTTACCATCTCCACTTTATTGTGCTCATAACAGCTTCCTTCTCATCCTCTCCCTCCTCCATTCGTCTTCCGCCTCTCTCTCTCTCTCTCTCTCTCTCTCTCTCTCTCTCTCTCTCTCTCTCTCTCTCTCTCTCTCTCTCTCTCTCTCTCTCTCTCTCTCTCTCTCTCTCTCTCTCTCTCTCTCTCTCTCTCTTTCTCTCTCTCTCTCTGTTACACAAGTCTTTACAAGATTAGGTTGAGGTTCCTAACTTTAGCTACAAGCTAAGAGCTGTTACCTATATCAGCTCATTTGAAAGCATTTTCATTGTTGTGAGACACAAATAGGGAACAGGTTGAAGTTGGAGCCATCTGTGGGCCAGCGATTTCATTTGGTCAACCGACTTTATTTCGTTGATGTCATAATGCTGTACTAACATGTTCCAGGCTCGTGCTGTCTAAGGAATAAATGGTCTCAGACGAAGTGATGTTCTGGAAAAGGGAACAATCAGATTGTAGCTGCTGTTTGCTGTCCGTCTTGTGTAGAAACTCACTTCTCACTGTCTGTCTGTCTGTCTGTCTGTTTATCTGTTTGTCTGTCTGTCTGTCTGTTTGTCTGTCTGTCTTTCTCTCTCTCTCTCTCTCTCTCTCTCTCTCTCTCTCTCTCTCTCTCTCTCTCTCTCTTTCTTATGATGTCCCCTCATAATCATTTCACCATTCTTTATCTACTTCCTCTCTTCATTTCCTCCTCCACTTCCTCTTGCGTCAGTTCACTTCCTCGTCTCTTCACTGCCTCACCAGAGTCTCATCTCTGGGAAACGTACAGGATAAGTTACTGCACTTCATTTGGTATGTTCCCCGTGTTCTATTCTCTCTGTCTGTTTGTCTGTCTGTCTGTCTGTCTGTCTGTCTGTCTCTCTCTCTCTCTCTCTCTCTCTCTCTCTCTCTCTCTCTCTCTCTCTCTCTCTCTCTCTCTCTCTCTCTCTCTTCCTCTCTCATAATTACCCTCCAATCAGTTTTTGGTAAACTACTGGAAACGATAATTATTGACAACGTAGTTAACTTCCTGGAATGCATTAAACTTTTAACCTCGTACCAACACAGTTACCGTAATAAAAGGTCCTGCCTTACAAACTTACAAAAGTTTTCTTTCACCTCCATCTGCAAAAGCTGGACAACAGAATTCCTTACAGGCGTAGTGCGCCTAGGCTTGCGGAAGACATTTTATCAAGTACCACATCGAAGATTACTCAGTAAAGGCTCATGAATCTGAACAATCTCCAGAACTTGATCTCTGATTGGCGTATTGGCAGGTAACAGCGAGTATTATTTAAATGTTCAAGTTTCTGATTGGAAAAACGTGACGAGTGGAGGGAAGAGGATTTTAAATGTTTATATTAAGCTGTCACAGTGGTCAGAAGACCTAGCTTTGCTCTCATAGTAGTCAGAAGACCTGGCCAGGCTATCACAGTGGTCAGAAGTCCTGGCCAAGCATCACAGTGGTCAGAAGATCTGGCCAGGCTGCCACAATGGTCAGAAGGTTGGCGGATAAATTTTCAATGTTGATAAACACAGACAATGCACTACGGACATAATAATCTACAATATCGTATAACAGACGGAAATCCACACACAATGACAAAGGAAAGCCTGAGAAGAGTCATAAGCAATGAACTGCAATAAATCAAGCAATGTCTTCCTGTAAGAACCAACGTCAATAGGAGACTATGAGCACAGAACAATGTATTATATAATGATCTCATCAGATCTTTCCAGTTCAGGTCCACTGATTGTATGAGAACATAGATAAACACGAAAGAATACAAAAGCAAGCACTAAAAGTTTTATCATCATTAAGGACCAAAGCATATGAAGAAAGACTTGAATAATTTAATTTGTTCTTAGTCAGTAAACAGAGGCTTCGGGGGAACCCCTAACGCAAACCTTCATGATACTGACCATGTTCGATATCCTGAAGCACTAACTCCTAAAAGTGTAGCGCGATACAGTTACACGAAACAGTGGTATGAAACTCCTTTAAATATGGGGGAGGTAAGGGTTTTTCTCAGGGAGATATGGAACACTAGAAAACTCTCCCGACGGACGTTGTTCTTGCCAGATCACTTCAGCCTTTAAGAGCAGCGTGAAAATACACTTTGCATCCTTAGGATTCTTCTAGTCAAAATTCTTTCCATACAGTGACTACTGGTATCCTGGTGTTTCCTCCGATGCTGATTAGGATATCCAATTGTTTGCCTCCTCCTGCAGCACAACATCTAGTAGTAGAGCTAGTGATGACCATACGTAGAACTAGTGGTGGTACCTAGAAGACGAACTTGTGGTATCCAGAAGAGCTAATTGTATCCAGAGATAGAACAAGCGGTATCCAGAACTAGTGGTATCCAGAAGTTGAACTAGTATCAATATAATATTTATACTCAATACGGACAAGTAATACAAATGTGCAGCAATTAGGTATCTTTATTCCGAAAGTTTTCGCCTACACAGCAGACTCCATCAGTCGAATACAGAGGAAGCGAAAATGGAGAGCCAGCAGAAGCAGAGGAGATATAATGATGATGTGATCAGTCTATCAGCCTTGAAGAAGTAGCCTTAAGGAATCAGTCCCTCATCCTGAAGATGTGTTCAACTTCAGTCTTGAAAAGTATGAAGCTGAATAACTAGAGGTATCTAGATGCAGAAGCAGAATTAGAGGGTTTCTTCAAGAAGAAACACTGGTACACACAGTTCAGTGAGTGGTAAATGACCAACACAAGTTGGTGCAGTAGGAATATATACAGTAGAACTTATCTTCCACCCACTCCAACCTGTCGTATAAACTCCCAGTCACTTATCCCAGCCACTTATCCCAGCCACTTATCCTATATTTCATGCCGGTAATGGCCGGCATGAAATATAACATAATAGTTAATAGACCTTAATCGCGATTGAAGTTTAAAGTCCTCAACAGATAGATATTTTCCTTTGCCATGTTATCCGTCTGTCTGTCTGTCTCTCTCTCCTGTCTGTCTGTTTGTCTCTCTCTGTTTCTCTGTCTCTCTCTATCTATATATTTATCTCTCATCCACTTAGCAGTTCACGCTGAGGCAGGAAACCGTTCAAGAAAAATACATTATCTTCAATTTACAAATAAATTGTACAGTTTTCTTAATCCACTCTGTGCGTGTACTCGCCTCACTGTACTCACCTAATTGAGGTTGCAGGGGTCGATTCACAGCTCCTGGCCCCGCTTCTTCACTGGTCGCTACTACGTCACTCTTCCTGCTCCATGAGCTTTATCATACCTGTTCATAATGCTATGTATACATCCTGTCTCCCCTACATCACTTCCTAGACTATTCCGCTTCCTGACAACTCTGTGACTGAAGAAAACTTCTCAAAATCCCTGTGATTCAACTGAGTATTCAACTTTCAACTGAGTCCCCTTGTTGTTGTGTCCCATCTCTGGAACATCCTGTCTTTGGTTACCTTATCGATTCCTCTCAGAATCTTATATGTCGTTATCACATCCCCCACATCTCTCCTGTCTTCTAGTGTCGTCAGGTCTCTTTTCATAGGATATGCCCATCGCCTCCGGGACTAGTCGTGTTGCAAACCTTCGATTTTTCTCAACTTTCTATAATATGCTTGGCTAGGTATGGATTCCGAAATGGTGATGCATGCTCCAATATGGCCATAAAGTATACAGTGTAAAGGGTCCTGAACGATTCGTTATTAAGATGTTGGAATGCTGTTCTTAGGTATGCTAGATGCCCATATGCTGCAGCAGTTATTTGGTTAATGTGTGCCTCAGGAGATGTGCCCGGTGTTATACTCACCCCAACATCCTTTTCCTTGAGCGAAGTTTGTAGTCACTGGCCCCCTAGATTGTACTCCTTCTGTGGTCAACTTTGCCTTTCCCCAATCTTCATGACTTTGCACATGGTGGGGTTGAATTTCAGGAGCCAGATGCTGGACTAGGCCTGAAGCCTATCCAGATCGCTTTGTAGTTCTGCCTGGTCCTCGTCCGATTGACTTCTCATCAACTTCACATAATCTGCAAACAGGGACACTTCTGAGTCTATTCCTTCTGTCATGTCGTTCACAAATAACAGAAACAGCACCAGTCCTAGAACTGATCCCTGTGGAACCCCGCTCTTCACAGGCGCCCACGCTGACACCTTGCCACGTACCATGACTCGCTGTTGTCTTCCTGACAGGCATTCCGTGAACCATTGCAGCGCCATCCGTGTTATCCCTGCCTGGTCCTCCAGCTTTTGCACTAATCTCGTGTGTGGAACTGTGTCAAACCCCTGTGTGTGTGTGCGTGTGTGCGCCTGTGTGTGTGCGTGTATATATATATATATATATATATATATATATATATGTGTGTGTGTGTGTGTGTGTGTGTCTGTGTGTGTGTGTGTGTGTGTGTGTGTGTGTGTGTGTGTGTGTCTGTGTGTCTGTGTGAGTGTGTGTGTGTGTGTGTATGTGTGTGTGTGTGTGTGTGTGTGTGTGTGTGTGTGTGTGTGTGTGTGAGTGTGTGTGTGTGTGTGTATGTGTGTACTCACCTAGTTGAGGTTGCAGGGGTCGAGTCCAAGCTCCTGGCCCCGCCTCTTCACTGGTCGCTACTAGGTCACTCTCCCTGAACCATGAGCTTTATCGTACCTCTGCTTAAAGCTATGTATGGATCCTGACTCCACTACATCGCTTCCCAAACTATTCCACTTCCTGACTACTCTGTGGCTGAAGAAATACTTCCTAACATCCCTTTGATTCATCTGTGTCTTCAGCTTCCAACTGTGTCCCCTTGTTACTGTGTCCAGTCTCTGGAACATCCTGTCTTTGTCCACCTTGTCAATTCCTCTCAGTATTTTGTAAGTCGTTATCATGTCCCCCCTATCTCTCCTGTCCTCCAGTGTCGTCAGGTTGATTTCCCTTAACCTCTCCTCATAGGACATACCTCTTAGCTCTGGGACTAGTCTTGTTGCAAACCTTTGCACTTTCTCTAGTTTCTTTACATGCTTGGCTAGGTGTGGGTTCCAAACTGGTGCCGCATACTCCAATATGGGCCTAACGTACACGGTGTACAGGGTCCATGCCATCCATTCCTTCCATTTTCTCAAAATCCCACTGGTTTTTAATGAGCAGTGCAACTCCTCCTCCCCCTCTCCTCCCTCTATCTTTCCTGAGGATTTGGTATCCGGATGGAAAGATTGAATCTGTTATTATTCTGGTGAGTTTTGTTTCTGTGAGTGCTATTATGTCTGGGGATGTCTCTTTGATTCTTTCGTGCCACTCCTCATGTGTGTGTGTGTGTGTGTGTTTGTGTGTGTGTGTGTGTGTGTGTGTGTACTCACCTATTTTTTTTTCACTGCCTCTGGGTCTGCCGTCTTAGCTTACCGTCTTTACTTCCCAGTACCCTCATGGACTCCGTCATATTTGTTTTTAAAACTGCGTATGGAGCCTGGCTCCAGTACTCCTTTTTCTACGTCATTCCGTTTCTTGATCACCCTGAGACGAATAAAATACTTCCTGATATCTCCATGATTCATCTATACCTGTTTTGTCTCAACCAGTCGTCCTGCTCACCCAATTAATGTAACAGAAAATTTTGTATTTATTTTACCATGTTTCTTGTGGGTCTCATATATGCAATAACCCCGGATCACGGACGACAATAATATCATTTAAATCAATCAAGATTGTTCCTTCTTTGTCCTGATACATTTTTTTTACACTCCACGAGCACTGTGACATTGATCTGCGTAATCTAGTTCTTCTATCCTCTAATTTAGTCTTCTTGAACGCTTAAGAATTTGCTTCAGTATCTTAACATGATTTATAAGGTGAGAGTTCCACTATGGTGCTGCATATTCTAAGACAAGCCTAACATAGGTCGTATATAAGGTCGTGACATTTGGTTGATATATGCCCTCGTTTGCAGCTTCTGTTCCACGAGTCTCTAGTCAGTTTCTCGTCTTCGTGTCCCTTTTCCATTGTTCATAATTTTGCCTTAGGAGGGAATTGAATTCAAGTAGCCATTTATCCGACCAAGCTTATAGATTGTCTACGTCCATTTGTAGCCTTTACTTGTCCTCATTGGTTCTTATTCTCCTCATTGATTTTACACCATCTGCCAACAGGGATACATCTGACTATCTCTCATCTATCTCATTCAAATATATCAGAAACAGAACTGGTGCTAATATCGATTCTTGTGGTACCCCCTCTTTTGACGCCTTCTCAGGATGGCTTCGCAACTCGGGATTTCCCTCTTTGTCTGTTTCCTTTTAGGTACTTTCCGATCCACTGCAGCATATTCCCTGTTATTCCTACAAGCTCATTAAGAATTTTGTCATAGGATCTTGTAAGGTACAGTATCGAATGCTTTTTCTCGGGGGGGGGGGGGGGGGGCGAGATTAAGAATTGGCATTGCGCCCATCACTCTCTCACCTGCCTGACTTCTTTTACTTTTCCACTGAACTTCAGCAAATCCGTGAAGCAAGATTTGTTATATCTAAACCAGTACTAGTTATTGGATATGAAACCACTTACCTACAAGGGCTCTACCACTCTCTGAATATCATCTCCGTTGCCCTATATAGTATGCGTGTCAATGCTACCTGTAGTGTAACCATTCTTATCTGTCTTTTCTCTTAAATATTGGGACTATATTCGCTGCCTTTCATATTGTCGGGTCCAGTTGTTTTTGATGTGTAGATATAACTCAAAAGTGCTTCTTTTCACCTCTCCCCATGTTGTATGTATGGTGTCTAGTACCTGGTAGTGAACCTTTTCTCTTTGAATCTCTGATATTGCCCCAATTTCCACTGAGAGTGCCTCTTTCATTCGTTTGTTTAACTCCTTAAAGACTTCCTTGTCGCTTCTCGTGAGCTCTTTTTTCATCCTCAGTCTTTTTATCTGGTCCTTTGCTGCCGTCTTTCTTCTGATATGGCTATGAAATTTCGGTTCAAACTTGGCTTCTGCTGTTACGTCATTCTCAAACTGTCGTTCAGGTTCTCCTACCCTTGCATATCTATTTCTGGTCCTTATATTCATTTATCTGTTAATTTCTCATCTTCACTTTCTACATTTATTTCTGCCCTTGCACTTTTTATTTTTCCTCTTTGCATCTGTACTTGAACTAGGGGCTCCATTTGGTTTAATATTTATTTCTTCTTCTGGGCATGAAGTTCTCCAACTTCTCCCAGCATTTTCTGGCTCCATTATCTCATTAATGATGTTTCAGTCCCAGTTTCATTTGCACTAGATTCAGGAATGGTTTCATTCATTCATATTATTCTCTTCTGAAGTCTGGCTTCTCCTGTCCCCCACTTGCTGTTCTTTTCTCATTGTTGGCTTCCAGAAGGTATTCAAGAATTTAGTGTTGTAGGGTCGCTAGCATACAAAGGCCTCTTGTATTATAATTCATCTATATCAGATACATTTATGATTAACAGTAGATCCAGTCTTGCTCTGTGTGTGTGTGTGTGTGTGTGTGTGTGTGTGTGTGTGTGTGTGTGTGTGTGTGTGTGTGTGTGTGTGTGTGTGTGTGTGTGTGTGTTTGTTATTGTGGTTAAAATCTTCCTCGAACAATAGCTCTGTTTTTGTCTTATAGACTTTCTTGTTGCTTTAGCTATGGTGTCATCTATTATTCTGTTATCATATTCCTGCACTTGTTTCTTACATATTGTTATAAGCTTTAGATAACTCTTATTGCTAATGCTCCTACTACTTGGGGTCCCCCAGTCTTCACTGTCCTCACCATGTAGTTATTTGATTAATTTCTACGTCTATCTCTTTCACCGCTTCTAAAATCCAATGATTCTTGATTAAAAATGTAACCCATTCCCTCCCTATTTCCTGTTTGTGTCCTCATTACTATATATCCTGCTGAGAATGTTGTATCTGTTATATATGTGGAAAAAAAGAGCCAGATACATTCTCCCGGAGATCAATGCGCATCAACATACATGACGAACTGACAACAATATTAATGCAAGCGTCATTCAGAAACCCTAAGAGACGTCTTATGAAGTATAAAGAGGTTAAACTCATCATAAAAGGCAAAGACCTTTACAGTCGTCGTTACCTAGAATCCACCTTAATATGTCTTAGCAATACAGTTGCTCAAAACACTAAACGCTTGATCACATCAACAGGATGAGGGAAAGTATACTTGAATATACGTAAATTTGGTGCGTATGGGACCACGACTGTGGCGCGGGTCGTGTGTGAGTTACGTGTTTGTTTCACAGGCATATCGACTCACTCCAGTGTCACCTACCACCCTCTCTCCATACTTCACTCTGGTATAATTAGTAATTTGCTGGGATAGGAATCAAAGGGAGTTTTTTTTAACTATCTGGTTCTCTGACGATGGTGAGTATTCATTCCTCTGTGTATTTATTGTGAGTGTCTGTTTTTCTTGCAGCTATTACCAGTCTTGATTTTGTGCCTTAGCTTTTTGACGTAAAGCTCTAGCTTGGAAAAATAAGCACAAATACAACATAATGCGATCCTTTATTGACAACGTTTCTCCCACACAGTGAACTCGAATGTTTTGAGCGAGCCAGGAAAATTTCAAGTGACTGAAAGAGCTGTGATAACTTTACCAAAAGAATCTTGTTCATTTTCGTCTCAACTTGATATTCATCTGTGGAAATCGACCCCCATGTACGCGTGCCCCTGCCATTCTGGAGACCGTCTATCTACTCGTCACCTGCTTATGCCTGAGACCTCGGCCAGATGCTCCACCAACTCATAACTCAGATCTGCGCTTGTGTTCTACTACACAACAGTATTGACTGACGTGTGCTTTTCATTGGGATTGAGGCATATTCTGTCATGGGTGTGAATATTTCAGTCTTTAGTTTGAGGTGACCGAATCTTTTGCTTCTGTTTTCATGGTGATTCTATTCAGGTTACACTGGACCATGATAAGTCAGAATCAGACTACAGTACAATACTTCTTGCTGGAGAAACCTAAGAAATGTTTTGTATGTCTTAGCTTTAATTCATATTCTTTTTATGTTTTTCTTTTTCACTTATATAGCTAGGCAATATTGCCACCGTTCTTCTTTCTATCGGACTGATAAATTCACAGTCTGGTGAAATGTTTCCACAGTAAATATATCCAAATGTCGTACAAGTCTCTCATTCATCAACTTGACGGTTATTGAAGCCATTTATATAATAATTTTAATAAGTTTTAAACTTTTCGAATCCACTTTATTATTTCCAGTTGCCCATATTCGCATTTTATTATACATTCCTTTACTGGTTTCAAGGAAATGGAATGAACTGACTCCGATACTTTGAAGCGTTTCATTACCATTCACAATAATCCTTAAAAAACACAGCCGCCAGGTTACCTCACTCATCATAATACACATTATTCACCACATCTGACCCTCTCTCTATTATGTATTCTCAGCTTTTGTTTTGGGATTTAAAAAATTGTGGTGAGCGAAATGTTTCCTAAATAATACCTCCCCATGCGTTACATAGGTGCAGATATGATTCAGGAATTTAAAGGGAAGGTATAAATAAAGTAGATTTAAATAAGATACTGAGCATATCTAAGCAATAAAAACCTCGAAATAGTGGGTTCAAGTAGCGTATATATTCAGACTCTGAAAAGATATAGGAAAATATCGATTTGTCAGTAGTGTTGTAGATGAGTGGAAGAAGCTACCAGGTGGCTCCACTGATAGACTTAAAAAAAAAAACTATCACCCCTGGTAGCTTGAAAAACTAACACGCTGAATAGCTTTACAAGGCTAATACCCTGAGAAGCTTTAAATACTAATACCTTGGGTCAATGTACAAAACTAATACCCTGGGAGTTATAGAAAGCTAATGCCTTGGGTAGTAGTAAAAGTCGAACAGAGTGGGAAGTTAGATCAAGGTCCTTGTTAACTTTACAAATAAACTGGACAACTACGTACATGAGAAGGGATGTGGGATATGAAACCCTTGGCTAGCGTGATCTACCAGGGCTACTGAAGTGCTCCTCTATTCGTTTCCTCTTATTAACCCTCTCCACACCTCTCCTCTCTTCTCCTCTCTTCACCATCCCTCCTCCCCTTCTCCCTTACCTCGTAAACAGCCCCCAGGGGCATGACCAGCGCCGCCACCAGGAGGTCAGCCACTGCCAGACTCAGGATTAGGTAGTTGGCCACTGACTGAAGGTTCCTCTCAAGCAGTATAGCAGCTATCACGAACACGTTCCCTGCAAAGGACGAACGCCCTGGGTTAGAGGATGCTGTAATGTGTTATATGAAATTAGAAAGCAAAATTTTATTAGATGGTGTTAGACAGTGATAGTGTATGGTGTTAGAAATGCTTTAGCATGTTAGGTAGTTTTAGATGACATTGGAAGGTACTAGAAAGGAGCTTACATTTCTCCTAAAATGGAGATGGAATTAGAAAGAGTTTGAAAGGGCTTCAAGTGGCGTAATGAAGTTTTAGGCAGTAACAGGTGCTACAAAGAGGCTTGGAATGTATTATAAGGTATATCTGCATTAGAATGTGTTAGAAAGGGATGCTATAGAGTGTTGAAAGGTATAAGAGAGTTCTACAATATGTTACATGGTATTAGGTGTTAGAAAAAAGGAAGGATGGTGCGATAAAAAGAGTCGGAGACGAGCTGAATAGTGTTAGAAAAGAATCGGAAATGTTGGGGAGAAGTTAGAGAGTGTAACCTGGTGTTAGATGCTCATAGTCTGAGTGTCATGAGAGATGCTCGTAGATTCGGTAACATGAGGTTACTGGACGTAACATAACATTACGTTATTGACATAACTGTTAAAAATAATGTTACATAAGAAGATAGAACATTAACTAACATTCTAAATCATAACAGGACAGTAATTAATATAGGTTATCAAGATAATATTACATGTTATAATAGCGAATTAATTTGCGTTTGATACCAAAAGGGAAGATCACTGTGCCTGTAAGAGAGAAGATTTTGATATTAGGCTAGGATTAGTCTGGTCGAACTCCAGATGTGTTAAATTTTGGTAGCGTGTTCCAAGCAGTTTTAAAATGCTATCAAACTGTGGTGCTAGATGGTGTTATGATGTGGTTAGAAGAAGTAAAACGATGGTGTTAGGCTTTTTTGAAAGGACTCCTAAGCACGATTGTTTCTGAAGTCTCTTCAGACGCGTGAATACATCTGTTTCTGAAGTTTGTACAGACGAGTGAATACGTCTGTTTCTGAGGTGTGTTCAGACGCGTGAATACAACTGTTTTTGAAGGACTCTTTCAAATAGTCAGTGTGTGGTTTCCCTCGTTATGTAGGTATCATGCGTCAACAAGGTTATATAGGTCAGTTGAGTCCCAAGAGTATTCCTTGTGGAACTCTGTTAGTTACACTATCCCATCTTGATGCTTTATCCCGTATGATGACTAATTTTTTAATGTGTATGGTACTCACCTATTTGTACTCACCTATTTGTGGTTGCAGGGGTCGATTCACAGCTCCTGGCCCCGCCTCTTCGCTGATTGCTACTAGGTCCTCTCTCTCCCTGCCCCATGAGCTCTATCATACCTCGCCTTAAAACTATGTATGGTTCCTGCCTCCACCACATCACTTTCTAGGCTATTCCATGGCCTGACTACTCTATGACTGAAGAAATACTTCCTAACATCCCTTTGATTCATCTGAGTCTTCAACTTCCAATTGTGACCTCTTGTGTCTGTGTTCCATCTCTGGAACATCCCGTCTTTGTCCACCTCGTCTATTCCGCGCAGTATTTTATATGTCGTTATCATGTCTCCCCTGACCCTCCTGGCCTCCAGTGTCGTCAGGCCGATTTCCCTCAACCTTTCTTCATAGGACAATCCCCGTAGCTCTGGGACTAGTCTTGTTGCAAACCTTTGCACTTTCTCTAATGTCTTGACGTGCTTGACTAGGTGTGGATTCCAAACTGGTGCTGCATACTCCAGTATGGGCCTGACGTAGATGGTGTACAGAGTCTTAAACGAATCCTTACTGATGGTGTGTGTGTGTGTGTGTGTGTGTGTGTGTGTGTGTGTGTGTGTGTGTGTGTGTGTGTGTGTGTGTGTGTGTGTGTGTGTGTGTGTATGTATGTGTGTGTGTGTGTGTGTGTGTGTATGTGTGTGTGTGTGTGTGTGTGTGTGTGTGTGTGTGTTAACAGTATATACAATCATGCTGGTTGATCCCGTCCTCTCTCTCTTGTTGGTCTTTGACATGCTGTATGTGTGTGTGTGTACTCACCTAGTTGAGGTTGCAGGGGTCGATTCCAATCTCTTGGCCCCGCCTCTTCACTGGTCGCTACTAGGTCACTCTCCCTGAAGTGTGAGCTTTATCATACCTCTGCTTAGAGCTATGTATGGATCCTGCCTCCACTACATCGCTTCCCAAACTATTCCACTTCCTGACTACTCTGGCTGAAGAAATACTTCCTAGTGTGTGTGTGTGTGTGTGTGTGTGTGTGTGTGTGTGTGTGTGTGTGTGTGTACTTACCTAATTGTGGTTGCAGGGGTCGAGACTCACCTTCCGGCCCCGAATCTTCACTGACCGCTACTGGGTCCTCCCTCTCCCTGCTCCATGAGCTTTATCATACTTCGTCTTAAAACAATGTATAGTTCCTGCCTCCACTACATCGCTTGCCAGACTATTCCACTTACTAACAACTCTGTGGCTGAAGAAATACTTCCTAACATCCCTTTGACTCATCTGAGTCTTCACCAATTGTGACCCCTTGTTTCTGTGTCCCATCTCTGGAGCATCCTATCTCTGTCCACCTTATTTATTCCACGCAGTATTTTGTATGTCGTTATCATGTTTCCCCTGACCCTCATGTCCTCCAGTGTCGTCAGACCGATTTCCCATAACCTTTCTTCATAGGACATTCCCCTTAGCTCTGGAACCCGCCTTGTTTCAAACCTTTGCACTTTCCCTAATTTCTTGACGTGTTTTACCAGGTGTGGGTTCCAAACCGGTGCTGCGTACTCCAGTATGGGCCTGACGTACACAGTGTATAAAGTCTTGAACGATTCCTTACTGAGGCACCGGAACGCTATTCTCAGGTTTACCAGGCGCCCATATGCCGCAGCAGTTATCTGGTTAATGTGTGCTTCTGCCGATGTACTCGGTATTATACTCACTCCTAGATCTTTCTCCTTGAGTGAGGTTTGCAGTCTTTGGCCTCCTAGCCTATACTCTGTCTGCGGTCTTCTTTGCCCTTCTCCGATCTTCATGACTTTGCATTTGGCAGGGTTAAATTCAAGGAGCCAGTTGCTGGACCACGCATGCAGCCTGTCCAGGTCTCTTTGTAGACCTGTCTGGTCTGCATTTGATTTAATTCTCCTCATTAACTTCAAATCATCTGCAAACAGGGACACTTCTGAGTCGTTCACATATAACATGAATAGCACTGGTCCCAGGACTAACCCTTGTGGGAACCCGCTCGTTACCGGCGCCCACTGTGATACCTCATCACGGACCATGACTCGCTGTTGCCTCCCTGTTAGGTATTCTCTGATCCATTGCAGTGCCCTTCCTGTTCCTCTAGCTTCTGTACTAACCTCTTGAGAGGAACTGTGTCGAAGGCCTTCTTGCAGTCCAAGAAAATGCAATCAACACACCCCTCCCTCTCATTTCTTGCTTCAGTTACCTTGTCATAAAACTCTAGTAGGTTTGTGACACAGAATTTGTCTTTCGTGAATCCATGCTGGCTGTCGTTCATAATTTTGCTCCAGAACAGGTGCTCAACCACTCTCCTCCTGATAATCTTCTCAATGACTTTGCATACTATACACGTCAGTGACACTGGTCTAAAATTTGTGCTTCATTTCTATCTCCTTTCTTAAAAATGGGGACTGCATTTGCCTTCTTCCATACTTCAGGTAGTTGCCCAGTTTCAAGGGAAGTGTTTAAGATTTTAGTTAGTAGCAAACGTAGTGTCTCTGCTCCCTCTCTAAGGACCCATGAAGAGATGTTGTCCGGTCCCACCACCTTTGAGGTATCAAAGTCACTTAGGAGCTTCTTCACCTCCTCCTCAGTTGTGTGTAAGTCATCCAACACTTGTTGGTATATCCCTTGTTGATGTACCCCACTGTTTTGTCTTCCTAGTGTCCCCTCAGCCTCCACTGTAAATACTTCCTGAAATCTCATGTTGAGCTCCTCATATACTTCATGGTCGTTTCTTGTAAGTTACCCACCTTCTTTCTTCAGCCTGATTACCTGGTCCTTGACTGTTGTCTTCCTCCTGATGTGGCTGTAAAGCAGTTTCGGATCAGACTTGACTTTCGATGCTATGTCATTTTCATACTGCCGCTGCGCCTCCCTCCTTATCTGTGCATAAAAGTTTCTGGCTCATCGACTAATCTCTTTATTTTTCTGAGTCCTTTGCCTTCTGTACTTTTCCCATTCTCTAGAGCACATAGTTTTTGCCTCCAAGAGCTCGCTCTGTCCTTCCCATTATTTCTGCTACCCTTGGGAACAAACCTTTCTTCTGCCTCCTTGCATTTTGTTGTTACGAAGTCCATCAGTTAGTTTACTGATTTTCTTACCAACTCCTGTTCCCACTGAATCTCCTGCAGGAAGGTCCTCATTCCTGTGTAGTCCCCCCTTTTATAGTTTTTCTTTTCCCTTTCTACTCCTGTTACCCCTCTCTACTTTTAGCTCCACAATGTATTGAAAACTCATAACCACGAGGTCACTAGCTCCAAGGAGCCTTTCATATGTGATGTGCTCAATGTCTGAGCTACTCAGGGTGAACACAGGGTCCATTCTTGTTGGTTCATCCTCCCCTCTCTCTCTGGTAGTGTCCCTAACATGTTGGTGCATGAGGTTTACCAGCACCACATCCATCATTTTGGCTCTACATGTTTCAGGACACCCATGTGGCTCCAGGTTTTCCCAATCAATCTCCCTGTGATTGAAGTCGCCCATGACCAGTAACTTCGCTCTACTCGAGTAAGCCCTTCTTGCCACCCCAGCTAGTGTGTCCACCATTGCTCTGGTGAACTCATCATATTCCTCTCTTGGCCTCCTGCAGTTCTGTGGTGGGTTATATATCACTGCAATGACTACCTTGTGTTCCCCTGACTGAACAGTACCTACTATGTAATCCCTTTCTCCAATCTCGTCGATTCCTTCCATTTCTTGATAACCCGACCGGTTTTTAATTAGCAGTGCAGCCCCTCCTCCCCCTCTGCTCCTTTTATCCCTCCTCAGGATCTGATATCCAGGTGGGAAGATTGCATCTGTTATTATCCCAGCGAGTTTTGTTTCTTTAACCACAACAATGTCTGGTGATATCTTCTTGATTCTTTCACGCCACTTCTCACATTTATTCGTTATTCCATCTGCATTCGTGTACCAAACCTTCAACTTCTTTTCTATAACTGTGGTCTAGGGAGAAAGTTGGGTTAGGGGGAGCAGGTGCCCTGGCAGGGGCATATAGGGGGTTGCTGTAGGGGTGGGTTCTCTGGTGTGGGGGTTGAGGGCAGAGGGCCTATGGGGGGTTCAGTGGGGGTGGGGGCTGTGGTGAGGAGAATGGGGGGAGAGGGCCTATGGGGGGTTTCAGTGGGGGTGGGGGTTGTGGTGAGGGGGATGGGGATAGAGGGTACAGTGTGTGGGTTGCTGTGGATTACTATGGGGGTAGGGTTTGTGGTGAAGTGGATGGGTGAGAGGGTACATTGTGTGGGCTACTGTGGGTTTCTGTGCGGGAGGGGTTTGAGCTGAGGGGTATGTGTGGGTTACTGTGGGGGGTGGGGTTTGTGCAAAGGGGGATGTGTGGGTTACTATGGGTTTCTGTGAGGGTGGGGTTTGTGCTGAGGGGGATGGGGGCAGAGGGTACAGTGAGTGGGTTTTGGGTTAGGTTGCTTGATTCCTTTGGGATTGCCTTGGTTGTGTTCCTTCTGTGGGTGGTACTAGAGGGGGTTGAATTTGTTCTTCCACCTGGGCCTGATTTCTCCTGCTCCCCACCTTCCTTGCCTCCCATTCCTCCTTGCGACATTGCACCCTCTCTTTCAGTATTATCCTTTCTTCTTGTGTTTTGTCTCGGTCGAGGTACACACTCCAGAACTCCTGGTTGTCCCTTAGGTATGCTTTCTCCTGCAGGATCTGGTTTTTAGCTGACTCTGCCTTGAAAATCACTTTGACTGGACTTTTTTTTTCTCTTGCAAACCACCCAATTCTCCGAAAATTTTAATCTGGGTTATGTCGTCCTCTCCTATTGCTTTCATGATGCTCTCAGTCTTTTTTTCTCCTCCTGTTTCCTTGCCTCGTAAGTTTCCCCATCTACTTCTTGGAGCCCATAGACAAAAAAGGCCCTCTCCCTATCGTCCTCCCACTGTACTTCCCTGAGCATCCTCTGATACAAATTATTCCTGCCATTGGCGCGTTGCTTCCTACTGTTTCTTCCCTATCTGGTACCCTGTGCTTATCTGTTCCTTGACATGGCAGTTGTCCGTTAGAGCATCTGTGTATAGCCTAGCTCCTTCATTGTCTTTAGTCCCTTCATTAGTTCCTGCTGTTCTCCCTGCCTTTTTCCGAGCCCCCCCCCCTTGGGTCTGATAGAGTCATCACATGCAGTATATCTCCTTTGTTCTCTACTGACCTCTCATCGGTGACTGATGTAGCACTTCTTGGTGTCATGGTTATACTGTCCTTTGGTTCTTTAGGCTGTTTCAGACTTTGTGTGTGAGTGTGTGTGTGTATGTGTGTGTGTGTGTGTACTCACTTAATTACACTCACCTAATTGTGGTTGAAGGGATTGAGATTCAGCTCCTGGCTCTGCCTCTTCACTGATCGCTGCTAGGTCCTCTCTCTCTCTCTGCTCCCTGAGCTTTGTCATACCTCGTATTAAAGCTATTTATGGGTCCTGCATCCACTACATCACTTGCTAGGCTATTCCACTTCCTGATGACTCCATGACTTAAGAAATACTTCCTAATATCCGTGTGACTCGTCTGAGTCGTCAGCTTCCAATTATGTCCCCATGTTTCTGTGTCCCCTCTCTGGAAAATTCTGTCTCTGCCCATCTGTCCACCTTATCTATTCCACGCAGTGTTTTGTATGTCGATATCACGTCTTCCCTGAACCTCCTGTCCTACAGTGTCGATCGGCCGATTTCCCTCAACCTTTCTTTGTAGGACATTCCCCTGAGCTCCAGAACTATCATCCTTTTTGCAAACCTTTGCATTTTCTCTAATTTCTTGACGTGCTTGACCAGGTGTGGGTTCCAAATTGGCGCTGAATACTCCAGTATGGGCCTGATGTACACAGTGTACAGTGTCTTGAACGATTCCTTACTAAGGTATCGGAAAGCTATTCCCAGGTTTGCCAGGCGCGCAAATGCTGCAGCAGCTATCTGGCTGATGTGTGCCTCACGAGACGTGCTCGGTGTTATGGTCACCCCAAGATCTTTCTCCATTAGTGAGGTTTGCAGTCTTTGTCCACCTAGCCTATACTCTGTCTGCGGTCTTTTTTGCCCTTCCCCAATATTCATGGCTTTGCATTTGGCAGGCTTGAATTCGAGAAGCCAGTTGCTGGACCACGTGTCCAGCCTGTCCAGGTCTCTTTGTAGTCCTACCTGATCCTCATCTGATTTAATTCTCCTCATTAACTTCGCATCATCTGCGAACAGGGACACTTCAGAGTCTATCCCTTCCATCATGTCATTCACATATACCAAAAATAGCACTGGTCCTAGGACTGACCCCTGTAGGACCCCGCTCGTCACCGGCGCCCACTGTGATACCTCATCACGTACCATCACTCGGTGTTGCCTCCCTGTCAGGTATTCTCTGATTCATTTCAGTGCCCTTCCTGTTATATGCGCCTGATCCTCCAGCTTCTGCACTAATCTCTTTTGAGGAACTGTGTCGAAGGCTTTCCTTCAGTCCACGAATAAGCAATCAACTTACCCCTTTCTCTCGGATCTTACTTCTGTTACTTTGTCATAACACTCCAGAAGGTCTGTGACACAGGATTTGCCTTCCATGAATCCGTGCTGGCTCCCGTTTATTATCTTGTTCCATTCCAGGTGCTCCACCGCTGTCCTCCTGATAATCTTCTCCATGACTTTGCATACTATACACGTAAGTGACACTGGTCTGTAGTTTAGTGCCTTGTTTCTGTCGCCTTTCTTAAAAATGGGGACTGCATTTGCCGTCTTCCATACCTCAGGTAGTTGACCAGTTTCAAGGTATGTGTTGAAGATTGTGGTTAGTGGGACACACAGCATCTCTCCTCCTTCTTTAAGGACCCACGAGAGATGTCCGGTCCCATCGCCTTTGAGGTGTCAAGGTCACTTAGCAGCTTCTGCACCTCCTCCTCAGATGTGTGTATGTCATCCAACATTTGTTGGTACATTCCCTGTACATTCGTGTTGAGCTCCTCACGTACCTCTTGATCGTTTCTTGTGAGTTCCCCACCTTCTTTCCTCAGCCTGATCACCTGGTCTTTTACTGTTGTCTTTCTCCTAATGTGGCTATACAGCAGTTTCGGGTCAGACTTGACATTCGATGCTCTGTTGTTTTCGTACTGTCGTTGGGCCTCCCTCCTAATCTGTGCATACTCGTTTCCGGCTTGTCGACTAATCTTGTTTTCCTGGGTTCTATGCCTTCTGTACTTTTCCATTCTCTAGTGCACTTAGTTTTTTGCCTCCCTACACCTTCGGGTAAACCATGGGCTTGATTTGGTCTTCCCATTATTTCTGTTGCACTTGGGAACAAACCTTTCCTCTGCCTCCTTGCATTTTGTTGTTACGAATTCCATCATTTCATTTACTGACTTTCCTGCCAATTATCTGTCCCACTGACCCTCCTGCAGGAAGTTCCTCATACCTGTGTAGTCCCTCCTTGTATTGTTTGGCTTTTCCCATTCAACTCCTCTTACCCTCTCCACTTGTAACTCTACTATGTATTCAAAACACAGAACCATGTGATCACTAGCTCCTAGGGGCTTCTGATATGTGATGTCCTCAATGTCTGAGCTGCTCAGGGTGAAGCCAAGGCCCAGTATTGCTGGTTCATCCTCCCCTCTCTCTCTGGTAGTGTAGTTAACATGTTGATGCATGAGGTTTTCTAGTACCACATCCATCATCTTGGCTCTCCATGTTTTGGAACCCCCATGTGGCTCCAGGTTTTCCCAGTCGATCTCCCTGTGGTTGAAATCGCCTGTAACCAGTAACTTTCCTCTCCTCGAGTGAGCTCTTCGTGCCACCTCGGCCAGTGTGTCCACCATTGCTTTTTTTGCTCTCTTCATATTGCTCTCTTGGCCTCCTGCAGTTCTCTTGTGGATTATATATCTCTGCAGTGACTAACTTATGTTCCCCAGACTGAAGTGTACCTATTATGTGATCCCTTCATCCAATCTCATCCATGCCTTCCATTTCCTCAAAACTCCATCGATTTTTTACGAGAAGTGCAATCCTTCCTCCCCCTCTGCTCCTTTCATCTTTCTCAAGATCTGATATCCTTGTGGGAAGATTGTGTCTGTTATTGTCTCAGTGAGTTTCGTTTCTGTGACTGCTATGATGTCTGGGGTCTTCTCATTGATTCTTTCATGCCACTCTTCATATTTATTCCTTATACCATCCGTGTTTGTGTACCAAACTTCAACTTCATTTTTAAAACTGTTTTCTGGGAAAAGATTGGTGTTGGGGGATTGGAAGCCCTGGCGGGGGCCTATGTTGGTTTGCTGTGGGAGTGGGGGTGGGGGCAGAGTTCTTATAGGGGGTTGCTGTAGGAATGTCAATAGGAATGTCAAACTCCCATGGAGGGTGTTTGACATTCCACCTGCGTCTGTGTTTTTCTGCTCGTCTTTGTCCTTTTCTCTCATTCCGCCTTTCGTTTTTGTACTCTCTCTTTCAGTATCATCCTTTCCTCTTATGTTCTGTCTCGATTGAGGTACACACTCTGGTACTCTTGTTTGTCTCTCAGTCGTGCTTTCTCCTGCAGGATCACGGTTCGAGTTGATTCTGCCTTGAAAATTATTTTGAGAGGCCGTTTCTGTCCCCTTGTAAACCACCCAATTCTCCGAAAATATGCCACTTGGGTGTGTGCGTGTGTGTGTATTCACCTAATTGTGGTTACAGGGGTCGAGACTCAGATCCTGGCCCTGCCTCTTCACTGAGTGCTACTAGGTCCTCTCTCTCCCTGCTCCAATAGCTTTATCATACCTCATCTTAAAGCTATGTATGGTTCCTGCCTCCACTACCTCCCTTGCTAGGCTATTTCATTTCCTGACTACTCTATGACTGAAGAAATACTTCCTAACATCCCTTTGACTCATCTGGGTCTTCAACGTCCAATTGTGACCACTTGGTTCTGTGTCCCCTCTCTGGAACATCCTGTCTCTCACCACCTTGTCTATTCCACGCAGTATTTTATATGTCGTTATCATGTCTCCCATAACCCTCCTGTCCTCCAGTGTCGTCAGGCCGATTTCCCTTAACCTTTCTTCGTAGGACATTCCCCTTAGCTCTGGAACTAACCATGACGCAAACCTTTGCACATTCTCTAATTTCTTGACGTGCTTGATCAAGTGTGGGTTCCAAACAGGTGCTGTATACTCCAGTATGGGCCTTACGTACAAGGTGTACAGTGTCTTGAACGATTCCTTACTACGATATCGGAGCGCTATTCTCAGGTTTGCGAGGCGCCCATATTCTGCAGCAGTTATCTGGTGTGTGTGTGTGTGTGTGTGGTTGCTGGGGTCGAGATTCAGCTCCTGGTGCCGCCTCTTCAATGATCGCTACTAGGTCCTCTCTCTCCCTGCTCCATGAACTTTATCGAACCTCATCTTAAAACTACGTATGGTTCTTGCCTGCACTACGTCACTAGCCAGACTATTCCACTTCATGAGAACTCTATGACTAAAGAAAGACTTCCTAGCATCAATTTGATTCGTCTGAATCTTCAACTTCCAATTGTGACCCCTTGTTTCTGTGACCCACTATTAGACCATCCTGTCTCTGTCCACCCTGTCAATTCCTTGTAGTATTTTGTATGTCGTTATCATGCCTCCCCTAACTCTTTTGTCCTCTTGTTGTCAGTAGTAGTGTACTTGTACACCAGTAACTGTTACAGTCAATTAAGCCAGCTAGTAAAGGCAATCCAGGGAAGCACCTCAGCCAATCGTACAGCCTGCCTCAACCAGTCATCCAATCTGCTCGTCATTGCTGTGTGCATCGTTACAAGCAGTCAAGCCATCCCAGCCTAGGCAGTGTCGAGGGTTAAACCAGCTAAGCAGCTCGACAACCCAGCTGCGATAGAGACGTAAACCAAGCAATGTCCTCTTTGAAGTTAGTCTCCAATATCACTTTGTGCTACCAGTTAAAATGCTGGTCAGAGTGTTATTCACCATCCTAGCGGAACTTTTGCGTTTTTGCATCAGCAGGCGCGCAAACGCAAAAGTAGCCGACGCAGCCAGCCAACGTACCACCATCCAACAACCACACAACACATTTACCGCCCACATAGCAGGTCAAGAGTCCTCCACTCCTTCATACCTGTGCGCCACCTCTACAAAGCCTCGCTGTGTGGGTCACTGAGATATGCGCAATTTCTTCGAGTTTCTCCGAGTGTGAAGGTATGGTGCGCCGCCCCCCAGCAACAAGACCACCGCCACCATCCTCATCCTTCACCTCTACCGTCGCTTGTAGAGATACTTTTTTTTAGACATTTGTGTGTGTGAGACATTTACAGTAAATATCTTTGTGTTATTCAGAGACTTGTGCCTTAAGTGTAGACTCAGTGTTTTATTGTTCCCATTAATTTGCAATAATTCCAGTGTCGTGTTCTTACTCATTTTTATGCTTATATTTTTTATGTAGATATTTGTTATCATGTCCCATTCTCTAAACCTGAACTAAGTATTGTTTTCTTGTGTACAAATTTATTCTTTATTCTCTTGTGTGCAATACTTTTTTTGTTAATTTCCAGTCATTCACTCTTGTGCCCTGCTTAATTTTTTTTTCATTTGTGTTCTTTAAGTGTTGTATTCTGCACCATGTTTCAGTACTGTGTCTCATTATTTTCTTGTATCTTACATAATTTTCAGTACTCTTGATCATTCCGTGGCCATTACTACCGTGGAACCAGTAGAGGAAATAGAGGTCGTGGTTCTCAGACTTACCAGAACCAGGCTCAGTCTTCCAGTTCGAACTCCCCAGTCAAACCATCCCATGGTGTCAGTAGGTGATAATAAATACTCCATCTCCGTTCATAATTACTTCGATGCCTTAAGTAACCGTTAGAGTCACCTTGACTACATGACTACTGTTAGGTTAATCACTGACCATTACATGACTCACTGGCTATGACATCACTCCCACTCATTGGAACTGTAATGACCTGGGCAGTACTCAGTGAGACAAGTCAGTTGAAGATGGGTTGTAGCAGAGTAGACAGGTCAGGTGTCAAGGCACTGAGTGCTCCCCTCTTCATCTTAATATATGCTACCAAGACAACCTATGTGCATGTTTATTACTCCAAATCCATCAACGAACCCCTATGACATAGGGGTTTGTTGATGGATTTGTAACTCTGAAACTAGTCTTGTTGCAAACCTTTGCACTTTCTCTAATTTCTTGACATGCTTGACCAGGAGTTGGTTCCAAACTAGTGATGCATACTCCAGCATAGGCCTGACATACACAGTGTACAGAGTCTTCACCGATTCCTTACTGAGGTATCGGAATGCTATTCTCAAATTTGCCAGGTGCCCATATGCTGCAGCTGTTATCTGGTTGATGTGTACCTCAGGAGATGTGCTTGGTATTATACTCAGCCCAAGATCTTCTTCCTTGAGTGAGGTTTGCAGTCTTTGATCGCCTAGCCTATACTCTGTCTGCTGACTTTGCCCTTTCCCGATCTTCATGATATTGTATGTGGTGGGGATAAATTTGGGTAGGTAGTTGCTGGACAAAGCCTCCAGCCTGTTCAGGTCTCTTTGTAATCCTGCCTGATCCTCATCTGATTTAAATCTCCTCATTAACTTCACATCATCTGCAAACAGGGACACTTCGGAGCCTATCCCTTCATAATGTCATTCACAATTCCAAAAATAGCACTGGTCCTAGGACTGACTCCTGTGGAACCTTGCTCACCACAGGCGCCTATTATGACACCTAGCCACATACCATAACTTGCTGTTGCCTCCCTGCCAGGTATTCTTTGATCCATTCCAGTGCCCTTCCTGTTTTGCGTGCCTGATTCTCTAGCTTTGCACTAATCTCTTGTGAGGAACTGTGTCAACGGCCTTTTTGCAGTCCCAGAAAATGCAATCTACCCACTCTTCTCTCTCGTGTCTTACTTCCATTACCTTGCCATAAAATTCCAGTTGGATTGTGACACATGATTTTCCTTTCGTGAATCCATGCTGGTTGTCATTTATAAGCTGGTTCCATTCTAGGTGGTCCACCAGTCTCCTCCTGATAAACTCAATGACTCTACATACTATACACGTCAGTGACACTGGTCTGTAGTTAAGTGTCTCGTGTCTATCTCCTTTCTTAAAAATGGGTTACTACATTTGCCCTCTTCCATACCTCAGGTAGTTGCCCAGTTTCAGTGGATGTGTTGAAAATTGTTGTTACTGAAACACACAACATTTCTGCTCCCTCTGTAAGGGCCCACCCCCTTTGAGGTATCAAGTTCACTTAGCAGCTTCTTCACCACCTCCTCGGTTGTGCATATTTCATCCAACACTTTTTGGTAAATTCCTTGTTGGTGTACCCCCTAATTCTGACTTCCATTCGCTGCCTGACCACGGTAGTGTGCGGTAGTGCTCTGCACCCCTCTGTTGTTTGTAGGCGAGCGCCCTTGTCAGTTACCTGGCTGCAGTGGTGTGAAGTGGTGCTGTCACACCTCGGCTGACAACTTAGGTGCACTGTGATCGTCAAGATGGCGGTTAGTCTGAGACGAAGGATAAATACTGTAGGCATCGAGCTACTTAAGGAACGATAACGACCAGTTCTGCACAAGTCTTATTGCCAAAGATCATACGGGAGACTTATGGAGTACAAGATAGTGACTTGTATGGTGTAGCATTGAACGGAGGACAACGAATTTTCGTCAAACTGCTATCAGCAACGGTTTATGAATCGTTAGTCACCAGGTTTCAGGACGTGAGTCTTAACGTCACACCAGCTGTCACTGTAAGAATGATAGATGTTTCACGGTATTATACGTGGATCAAGTTACGCAACGTTCCCTTTGAGGCGGACGAGGCGGATATAAGGAAAGTTTTTGAGAAGTATGGGACGGTGCATTATGCTCAACATGGTACGTGGGCGGCAGGAGCCTATGCTGGTTTTCCAGAGGGTTCTTTCAACCTCAAAATGACTTTGAGGCACCCAATACCATCCTATGTGTACCTACAAGATTTCAGGACGCAGGTAATGGTAATGTACCCAGGACAACGACGTACGTGCCGCCTATGTGGTGAGTATGATCACATAGCGGCGACCTGTGACAAGTAAGACATGTGCCTGGACCTGTGGTGGACGTCGCAGCCCCTGCTTCAAAGGTGGCAGGTGAGGAACAAACATCGGATGGAGGGCGTGGTGTTTTGTGGAGCGAGATAGTGGATCGGGCACACAGGACTGGTGGTGAGTTGGAGTCCCGCCCCCAACTGCCTGATCAGGTGTCGTCTCCTGTGGATAAGGAGGAGCAGCAAGTACAAGAGAAGGTTCTTGAGATTGAGGAGGAATTGGTGGAGGTGTTGAAGACGTTGTCACCACCAGAGAGGGATGTTACATCTGAGCGTGGTGTCATTGGAGAATCGTCGCTTCCAGAAAGTCTGAGACATGATAATTTGGGACGTGATGGTGGTTTGGAGTCGTCCATTGACTCATTACACCATTCTCAGGTGGAGGTTCATCGAGAGGTAACATCTGATCAAGATATGTGTAACATGACTGTCACGAGAAAGAGGGCGGCTACATCAGATTCTGATGACGTCCTTACGCCTGCACAAAGGCCTGGGAAACAGACTGAGGTGAAGTGTGAAGGTAGTGGTGTAGGTGGTGGTAGCCATGATAGGAGGCACCGGAAGAAGGGGGGAGGGAAAGAGAGCACTCTGAAGGTGTTGAACGTAAATTCAAGCTCTGGAGTTGTAAAGAGTGATGAGAGGAAGCAGGGGTGGAAACTTTAATAGGCCTTAGGTGTATGTCTGTAAATGTTAATGGGTTATGTAGCGGTATGAAGAGAGAGTGGTTTCGTAATTTTCTGAATAAATCTAGAGTGGATGTTGTGTTCCTGCAGGAGCACAATTTCAAAGAGGGTAGGGTGTTGGAGGTGGCAGGATTTCGGGTAGTTACCCTGCCATCTCCCCGTCTAAAAGGTGGTGTGGGAATTTTAATAAGGGAGACGAGCCCGTTTGTTTTGCAGAGAAGCGAGGGAGGAGGGGGAGGGAGGGTGTTGCGTGTGGATGGGTGGTGGATGGGTAAGCGTGTGTCTTTTGTGAGTGTGTATGCGCCGGCAGAAAATAACATAAAGGTAAAGAATGATTTTGTGTGTGAGGATCTTGTGTTTTTCTTAAGTGCACTGCCAGAGGTGGCGATAGTTGGTGGGGACTGGAATAGTGTAATCAGGGTGGCTGATGTGGACCCAAGAGGGGCTGGATATATGTCTGTGGCTCTTAGGGATTTATTAAGGGATGTTAGGTTACGTGATGCCTTTGGGGGAGCGGTGTGGGAGACTGAATATACGTTTGTTAGGAGTGGTTATGCTGCGAGACTAGATAGAGTGTACCTTTCTCAGGGAGTGGACGTGAAATCTTTCAGTACTGTTGAGGCTACAATGTCAGATCATAGGGCAGTGGTGGTGGAGGTTGGGTGGGGGACGCTCGCGGACATATATAGAAGTTATTGGAAATTAAATATAAGTGTGTTAGGTGATGAGGAGGGGTTGGAGGGGTTTTCAGTCCTATGGAGGGAGCTTAGTGTGGAAGAACAGGGAGTGGATGACATTGTGACATGGTGGGATAGTGTCGCAAAGGAAAGGATTAGAAAGTTTTATGTGAGAGAAGGAAAACGTATTAATAATTTAAAATGTGGACTGGCTAACTATTTAGAGGATAGGTTAAGAGGTTGCTATGGGAGGGGGGTGGGTGGGAATAATTTTCCTATGGATGAAATAGCTGAAATAAAGGGGAGGTTGAGGGTGTTGCAAAATGAAAGGTTTCAAGCTGTAAGGGTGCAGGCAGGGGTGGAAGAAGTGCTTTGGGGCGACAAGCCGTCAGCGTGTGTTTTGCGGCATCAAAAGCAAAGGCAGGCGCTGACGGCTATACCATGTTTAGAGGTAACGGAGATGGTTGGGAATTATAGAGTAGGGCAGGAGATACGAACCACGAAGAGGATGTGTGCGTATGCGGAGGCTTGGTACGAGAAGTACTGGAACAGTGGGGGGGTGGGTGACGGGGCATTGGACAAGGTGTGTACGTATGTGACGTGTAATTTAGGAAATAGTGATCGAAAGGCTTTAGGTGGGACGATTACGGCAGAGGAAATAGAGAATGCGTTAAGGGGAATGAGGAAGGGGAAAGCTCCCGGTATTGATGGTCTCCCGGTAGAATTTTGTTTACAACATTGGGCGTTGATAAAGGACTTTATAGTTAGGTTATTTAATAGTATGAAGGAGAAGGGTAAGTTGGGGGAGAAGCAGGAAACAGCAGTAGTAGTGTTGGTCCCGAAGGTCAAGGGGCAGCCCACCCTTCGGGAGTACCGAGCCATATCACTGATGTGTGCAGACTATAAGGTGTTTGCAAAAATTTAGGTAATAGGTTCAAATGTGTAGTGGAGAGGGTGGTGTCAAAATCTCAGTTCGGGTTGCCGGGAAGGTCGATGATTGAAGGACATGAGATACTGAGAAGTTTTGTGGAAGCTAAGAGTGGGGGTGGAGGGGCGGCTTTGTTGGCTCTAGACTGGCAGGGAGCATATGATAGAGTGGAAAGGGGAGCTTTGCAGGTTATACTTAGGAGACAGGGTTTTGGTGAGGAAATAGTCGAGTGGGTAAATACGTTGTACAAATGGGCGAAAATGAGGATACAGATTAATGGGTGTATGGGGAGGGAAATTGCAATGGGAAGAGGCCTTAGACAGGGATGCCCCATGTCCCAAATATTGTTTGCGTGTTTCCAGGACCCCTTTTATAGAATGGTTGACCGTAGCTTATGTACGCCATGTGAGGGAAGTGTGGGGGGTGGGAGGGCCTGGCCGGGGTTAATTGGATATGTTGACGACACCACTGTTCTCATTCGTGCAGGGATGTCAATGAGAGTGTTGGACGAGGTGGTGCAATTATTTGGAAGTGCCACGGGTATGCAGGTAAATAGTGCGAAGTCAAGGTGCATGGGGTTGGGTTCTTGGGTGGGGGGTGTGGGGGGGAGATGTAATGTTGTTAAAGAATGGGCGGTGTCTTTAAAGATTTGTAGTATTATTTATAGGGATGACATGGTTGCGGCGCGGGAGGAAAATTCGGATAGGTTATTGGAAAGGATCGTGGGGCGTCTAGGTGTTCTGAGACCCCAGCACCTAACTCTGATACAGCGAGTGATAGTCGTGAACATTTTATTGTATAGTAAGGTTTGGCATGTTGCAGCTGTGTTCCCAATTACAGGGACAGCGATTGCGGGGATACTAAGACGGGTGTACAAATTTTTATGGGGTTCACGTTGTGATTGGTTACGGAGGGAGGTTGTAATGTTACCTGTAACTCAGGGTGGGTTGGGGTTGTTGGATTTGAGACGGAGGGCTAAATGTGTGTTTATTAAATGGGAAGTGTTGCGTGAGGGTGTGAACGCGGGGCGTTTGGGAAGGATACACGACAGGCTGGGTATGTGGTATCGAGGAATGGAGTTGAGGGAATGTGAAATAGTTTTGAGGGCTGTGATGTTGGTTAGGGAACTGAGAAAGGTTCGTATAAGGGTTTTGTGTAGGTTACTTGTAGGTAGGTGCGTTGTCCCAGTTGAGGGTTTGTTCCCCATGTATGCGTGGAAGAGTATTTGGTTTAGATTTAGTAAATTGAAGTTAAAACCTCGGGCGCGTGAGGTGATGTTTCGTTTTCTGCATGGGATCCTTCCGTCTGGTGAGATATTACGAAACAGACAGGTTGTAGAGGGTGGAGGGTGTGGTATCTGTGGAGGGGATGAGACAGCGTTCCATGTAGTTTACTTTTGTGAAGGGCTAGAGGAGGTTAGGTGCTGGTTAAGTAGGTTGGTACAGAGGGTGGGGGGCCGTGGGGTGTCGGTTTTGCGTGCTCTAAGTCTAGATATGGGTGGGTTAGACGAGGGTGTCATAAGAGCTTTAGATTATATCATGGTAGATTATATATATATGTCGTGGGTGATGAGGGGGAGAGGGGATAGTGAGGAGAGAAGAAAGGTTCTTGCGGTAACGTTCTATAGTACGAGGTGTCGTAACAGAGATCTGTATGGGAGGAGGTGGGATCAGGCTTTCTCAGAGGGGTATAGAATGCTAACGTTAGGGATTCTCGTAAATCTGTGATTGGATATGAGTGTGTGAAGGGGTTTTCATAGGTTGGAGGGAGTCAGGGGGCAACAGCGGGCTCGCCTCCCTGGGAGGGGGGTCGTGAGAGTGTTGTGAATGTGGGTTTGGAATGGTTTCCTGGTTTTCATTGGGACTTTATGGCATCCAAGTGTGGATGTAGAGCTCAAGGTCTCGTTATGGTAGATATAACACTTTTCAGAATGTAGGTATAATATAGTAGATTTTTTATGTATAATTATGATGTGTATCAGTCTTGTATAACATGATTCTTGAGAAATAAGTTCTTTGCGACATGAAGTGTGTTTTAGTTTGTTTTTATGTTACGTGCTGGGTTTTTGCACGATGAGATATACTTATATACTGTTTTGCTTTGTGCATACAGTGCATCTGATTAATGTGATTTTGTGAAAATTTTTGTGTATGTGTGGGTGTGTGTGTGGATGTGGGTGTGGGTGTGTGGGTGTGTATGTGTATATATATAAATATATATCTCTTTCTATTGTATTGAGCCTTTGTCATGGGTCAGACGTTATGTAATACTTTATATATGCATGATTGATTCTTTTTAAAGTTTATAATTATGGTCTGTACCCTGATACCGGTTTGGTGTTCATGCAAGTTCTTGATGTTAAGTTTTAGTCTGTATGGTATACAGACATATCTAGACAGTTTAGTCTGTATGGTATACAGACATATCTGGACAGTTTAGTCTGTATGGTATACAGACATATCTAGACAGTTTAGTGACGTAGTCCATTTGTCTGAAATTTGTATATGGGTGTATTGTAACAGTATAGAGCTTGTTATTGTGTTCTAAGCTGTATTCTTTTTCTGTTTATTTGTATGTTGGGATATGTTCAGCTGTATTGTTAGGGATAAGTATGTAGATTATCTAGTCAGATTATGATGTTAGGTTTTGGTTTTTTGATTAATGTGAAGGATGGGATTTAACTGATATAACTTCTTTGTATATTTTATGTTCAAGTGTATTGAACCTTTGTCAGATGTCATTTATATGTACAATTTATATATATGCAAGGTTTTGTATATATGTCAATTCATGACCCTGTGACATGTAATTTTGTTTTTAGTTATGTTCTTGATGTAAGTTTTTGTTGTAATATCTTGCGAGCATGTAGGTACAATCCGTTTGTCAGTTAATTTGATTAGGTTCCATACTGTTTCTTTATTTTTATGTTAAACTGTATTGGTTTTAAATAAAATAAAAAAAAAAATCTGACTTCCTGGAGTTCTTTCTGTCTCCACTGCAATCTCTTAAATCTCACGTTGTGCTCCGCACACACTTCATGTTCATTTCTTGTGAGTTCCCCACCTAATTTCCTCAGCTTGATTACCAGGTCCTTGACTGTTTTCTTCCCCCTGATGTGGCTATACAACACATTCGGGACAGACATGTCTTTCGATGCTATGCCGTTTTCATCCTGCCGCTGAGTTTCCCTCCTTGTGTGTGCATACTCGTATCTGGGCCTTTGACTAATCTCTTTACTTTCCTGGGTCCTTTGTCTTCTGTACTTTTTCCATTCTCTAGCACACTTAGTTTTTGCCTCCCTACACGTTTGGGTAAACTAATGGCTCGTTCTGGTCTTCCCATTGTTTCTATTGCCCTTGGGAACAAACCTTTCCTCTGCCTCCTTACATTTAGTTGTCACATATTCTATTATTTCGATTATTGATTTTCCTACTAATTCTCTTTTCCACTGAACCTCCTGCAGGAAGTTCCTCATGCCTGTGTGGTCCCCCGTTTTTGTGGTTTAGCTTTACCCATCCTAGTCATGTGTGTGTGTGTGTGTGTGTGTGTGTGTGTGTGTGTGTGTGTGTGTGTGTGTGTGTGTGTGTGTGTGTGTGTGTGTGCATGTGTGTGTGTACTCACCTAATTGTGGTTGCAGGGGTCGATACTCAGCTCCTGGCCCCGCCTCTTCACTGATAACTACTAGGTCCTCTCCCTCTCTGCTTCCTGAGCTTTGTCATACCTCTTCTTAAAATTATGTATGGTTCCTGCCTCCACTACTTCACTTGCTAGGCTATTCCACTTGCTGACAACTCTATGACTGAAGAAATACTTCCTAACGTCCCTGTGACTCGTCTGAGTCTTAAGCTTCCAATTGTGACCCCTTGTTTCTGTGTCCCCTCTCTGGAACATCCTGTCTCTCTCCATCTTGTCTATTCCCCACAGTATCTTGTATGTCGTTATCATGTCTTCCCTGACCCTTCTGTCCTCCAGTGTCGTCAGTCCGATTTCCCTCAACCTTTCCTCGTACGACATTCCCCTGATCTCTGGAACTAGCCTTGTTGCAAACCTTTGTACTTTCTCTAACTTCTTGACTTGCTTGACCAGGTGTGCGTTCCAGACTGGTGCTGCATACTCCAGTATGGGCCTAACATACACAGTGTACAGTGTCTTGAACGATTCCATATTAAGGTATCGGAATGCTATTCTCAGGTTTGCCAGGCGCCCGTATGCTGCAGCAGTTATTTGGTTGATGTGTGCCTCCGGTGACGTGCTCGGTGTTATGGTCACCCCAAGATCTTTCTCCTTGAGTGAGGTCTGAAGTCTTCATCCACCTAGCCTACACTCTGTCTGCGGTCTTCTTTGCCGCTCCCAATCTTCATGACTTTGCATTTGGCGGGGTTGAATTCGAGAAGCCAGTTGCTGGACCACGTGTCCAGCCTGTCCAGGTCTCTGCAGTCCTGCCTCATCCTCATCTGATTTAATTCTTCGCATCAGCTTCATATCATCTGTGAACAGGGACACTTCAGAGTTCATTCCTTCCATCATGTCGTTTGCATATATCAAAAATAGCACTGGTCCTATAACTGACCCCTGTGGGACCCCGCTCGTCACAGGCGCCCACTGTGATACCTCTTCACGTACCATGACTCGTTGTTGCCTCCCTGTCAGGTATTCCATGATCCATTGCAGTGCCCTCCCTGTTATATGTGTCTGATCCTCCAGCTTCTGCACTAATCTCTTGTGAGGAACTGTGTCAAAGGCCTTCCTGCAGTCCAGGAAAATGCAATCAACCCACCCCTCTCTCTCGTGTCTTACTTCTGTTACCTTGTCATAAAACTCCAGAAGGTTTGTGACACAGGATTTGCCTTCCATGAACCCATGCTGGTTTTTATTTATAATCTTCCGTTCCAGGTGTTCCACCACTCTCCTCCTGATAATCTTCTCCGTGGCTTTGTATACTATACAAGTCAGAGACACAGGTCTGTAGTTTAGTGCCTCGTTTCTGTTTCCTTTCTTAAATATGGGGACTACATTTGCTGTCTTCCATTTCTCAGGTAGTTGCTCAGTTTCAAGGGATGTGTTAAAGATTGTGGTTAGGGGCATGCACAGCATCTCTGCTTCTTCTCTAAGGACCCACAGGGAGATATTGTCCGATCCCATTGTCTTTGAGGTATCAAGGTCACTTAGCAGCTTCTGCACCTCCTCCTCGGTTGTTCGTATGTTATCCAACACTTGTTGGTATATTCCCTCTTGATGTTCCCTTCTGTGCTGTCTTCCCAAACCCCTTCCTGTCTCTACTGTAAAAACTTCCTTAAGTCTAATGTTTAGCTCCTCACATACCTCCTGATCATTTCTTGTGAGTTCTCCACCTTCTGTCTTGAGTCTGATCACCTGGTCTTTGACTGTTGTCTTCCTCCTGATGTGGCTATACAACAATTTCAGGTCAGTCTTGACTTTCGATGCTGTTATTTTCATACTGTTGGGCCTCCCTCCTTACCTGTGCATACTCATTCCTGGCTCTGCCTATTTTCATGTGTTCTCTGCCTTCTGTACTTTTTCCATTCTCTATTGCACTTTATTTTTGCCTCCTTACACCATCGGGTAAACCAGGGGTTCGTTCTGGTCTTCACATTGTTCCTATTGCCCTTGGGAATAAACCTTTCCACTGCCTCCTTGCATTTTGTTGTTACATATTCCATCATTTCATTTACTGGCTTTCCTGCCAGTTCTCTATCCCACGGAACTTCCTGCAGGAAGTTCCTCAAACCTATGTATTCCCCTCTTTTATTGTCTGGCTTTTGCCATTCAACTCCTGTTACTTTCTCCACTTGCAACTCTAGTATGTATTCAAAGCACAAAACCACGTGGCCACTAGCTCCTAGAGGACTCTCATATGTGATGTCCTCAATGTCTGAACTGCCCAGGGTGAACACAAGGTCCAATCTTGCTGGTTCATCCTCCCCTCTCACTCTGGTAGTGTCCTTAACATGTTGGTGCATGAGGTTTTCCAGCACCACATCCAACATCTTGGCTCTCCATGTTTCGGGACCCCGATGTGGCTCCAGATTTTCTCAGTCAATCTCCATGTGGTTGAAATCACCCATAACCAGCAACTTTGCTCTGCTCGAGTGAGCTCTTCTTGCGACCTCAGCAAGTGTGTCCACCATTGCTTGTTGCTCTTTTCATATTCCTCTCTTGGCCTCCTGCAGTTCTGTGGTGGGTTATACATCTTTGCAATGACCACCTTGTGGTCCCCAGACTGAAGTGTACCTACTATGTAGACCCTTTCTCCTGCCTCGTCTATGCCTCCCATTTTCTCGAATTTCCATCGTTTTTTTTACGAGCAGAGCAACCCCTCCTCCCCCTCTGCCCCTTCTATCTTTCCTCATGATCTGGTATCCTGGTGGGATGATTGCATCTGTTCTTGTCTTCATGAATTTTGTTTCTGTTACTGCTATGATGTCTGGGGACTTCTCATTGATTCTTGCCATTCCTCATATTTATTCGTTAATCCATCCTGATTTGTGTGCCAAACCTTCAACTTCTGTTCTAATACTGTAACTGTGGTCCTGAGGGAATACTGGGGTTGGGAGAGCAGGAGCCCTGGTGGGGGCCTATGGGGGGTTGCAGTGGAGGTGGGGGAAGAGCTCACATAGGGGGTTGCTGTAGGAGTAGGGTTCGAGGTGCAGGGTTGTCCTATCAGAGGGATGGGTGTGTGATGGTTGGTTTAGATTGTTCAGTTGCCTTGGGAGTGTCGTGGTTGGATTCCTTCTGTGGGTGTTTCTGGGGGTTGTGCTTGCCCTTCCACCTGTGCCTGGGTTATTCTGCTCTTCTTTGTCATTTCCTCCCATTCCTCCTTTCGTTTTTGCACTCTCTCTTACAGTATCATCCTTTCCTCCTGTGTTCTGTCTCGATTGATGTACACACTCTTGAACTCCTGTTTACCTCTCAGCCATGCTTTCTCCTGCAGGATCATGGTTCGAGTTGATTCTGCCTTGAAAATTACTTTGAGAGGCCGTTTCCTTCTCTCTGTGAACCACCCAATTCTCCAAAAATTTGCCACCTGGGTCATGTCTCCCTCGCCTATCACCTTCATGATACCTTCAGTCACTTTTTTCTCCTCCTGTTTTCTTTCATCATAAGTTTCCCCTTCAGCTTTGTCTAGCCTATAGAGAAAAACTTATCTCTCCCTTTCTGCCTCCCTCTGTGACTCCCATTGCATCCTCTGAGGTGTTTTAGTTCTTTCCCATGGAGTGTTCCTTCATTCCCTTCCCTAGCTGTGGCCCCTATGCTCATTGGTTTGTCCATCCTGCTCACCTGTTCCTGGCCCCCATAAGTGTCTGGTAAGGTCCCTGCACATGTCCTAGTTCCTTCAATATCTTCCAACCTCTCATGCTGTCCTAGTGTGCTCCCTGTCTTTATTTTGGCCCCGTGTGGGTTTCACAGGACCTCTGCATACATTTTAGCTTCCATGCTCCCTTCAGACCCTTTGTCTGTGTCTGATGTAAACATTGCTGATTCCACTTCTATATTATCTTTATCTCTAGGCTGTGTCAGATTTCTCAGCTCCTCTTCTAATCTCTGTATCTTGGTTTCTGCTACTGTGGCATGTTGCTCCCACCTTCTGCACTCTGCTGCTAACCTCTCCTCCATCTTCTTTGTAAGCTCATCTAGCCTCCTTCCCCAGTCTTCCTCCCTTTTTTTGAGCTCTACCTCCCAGTCCACCCTCCCAGATTTGTCAATCAGGCCCATGGCTCTCATCCTAGTTCTAGGTTGCCCCATTGCACCACAGAAGGAATGGGGGAGATGGTTAGGGGGAGGGCAATAAATGGTTAGCAGGAGGGAGATGGATGGTTATGGGAGAGAGGGAGGATTTTTATTGGAGGGGGACAAGTGGTTGGGGGAGGGGGATAGATGATTTGGGGGAGGGGGTTAGATGGTTTGGGGAGGAGTAGGTAGCTAGGGGAAGGGGGAGAGGTGGTTAGGGGAAGGGGGAGGATGTGTATGTGTCAAGTGTGTGTGCGCTTGCGTACGTGTGTGTGCAAGTGTAGGAGAGAGAGAGGGATGGGATTACGGGGGGAGGGGGGAGGGGGAGGGGGAGAGAAAGATGAGGGTAGAGTGACCCCTAGAAACCGAGGTGTGTGTGTGTGTGAAGGGATTAGAAGGGGAGGGGAGGTGGGGAGAGCGGAAGAGTAGGATGAGGGTAGAGTGACCATGTAGGGTGTGTGTATGTGTGTGTGTGTGCGTGTGTGTGTGTATGTGTGCGAATGTGTGTGTGTTCGTGTGTTTGGGGGAGGTGTGAGGGGGAGACACTGCTAATACATACCAGTAATTCTGAGTTATAAAAAGTGGAAATTGATACAAGGGTCTAAAGCTTCTATGAGTGTCTACCCTTGTGTGTGTGTGTGTGTGTGTGTGTGTGTGTGTGTGTGTGTGTGTGTGTGTGTGTGTGTGTGTGTGTGTGTGCGTGTATGTGTGTGAGGGAGTGATGGTTAGGGGGGTAGGGGAGGGGTTGTTGTGGTTGAAAGATCCATTATACCTCTCTGTCGTGTAGGCTCAAATTTAGTCCCAGCTCTCTTTGCAAGTATTACTACTCTCTCCACTTATTGCCCTTTCTGGATTTAATTACCAGTTACTGCAGGTTTTTATCCTATTTCTTGCTCACATTGAGAGTGGACTTCCTAGCTTCCTAAGTATTCATACTGCTAATATCTACCGGCAGTAATACTACGTTACCCCTCGCTAGACTGCTCTCCTCCTCACACTCTCGTCAACACTATCTTCACCTTATCTATGCTATTTCTACTCTAATTCTGGTAATAGCTTTGCAGGAGTGAGTGACCAGTATCTAACAGTGATGCAAAACCAGAATCCAGAGCCCACATGCAACCACAATAGGTGAACAATACTTGCGCTTGCAGTGGTGCTGTGACGAGTTACCAGCTGCTGATGACGTAGTCGTTGTACATAGGACTTCTATCACTATTTTGGAGATCCTTTACCCGTGATGTTTATAACCATATATGCTCATACATCCTGCATTCCTCACGTGATTTCACTTTTCACTTATGATAGTATACACTTCACATTATATACACTTCACTTTATATGTATGATGGCATGCAACTTGTTGCGATGTCACTGCTTCAGCAGGCCTACTCTGCCACTTTCCCTTATTATATATTTTATTTTTCCTTTCTCCTTTTGCTTATCAACTTTTTTCCTCTCACTGCACGGTGCCCCACATTTCACTTGTTATCCGAACGCTGGTAATTCTTGAACACCCACTTTCAAACTTATTTGAATCTGTGTGGCAACAGGTGCCTATTAGCCCCTAACGGTTTGGCACTTTGAAATATTAATGATTTCAGGCTTCCTCTCGACTTTTTCTTAACTAATAACTTTAGTTATCACTCGTAGTATTGCTTACTGATGTTGTCACTACCACTGATTACTGCTTGCAGTTACTGCACGCCTTAAAAACACTAAGGTTCTCGGAGCCTTGTGCACCCACGTCTGCGTGTGTGTGTGCGTATGTGTGTGTGTGTGTTTTTTTTTTTCTTTGCATGTGTGTGTGTACTCACCTCACCTAATTGTAGTTGCAGGGGTCGAGACTCAGCTCCTGGCCCCACCTCTTAACTGAATGCTATTAGGCCCTCTCTCTCCCTACTCCATGAGCTTTATCATACCTCGTCTTAAAGCTATGTATGGTTCCTGTCTCCACTACATCGCTCGCCAGACTGTTCCACTTCCTGACCACTCTATGACTGAAGAAATACTTCCTAACATCCCTGTGACTCATCTGAGTCTTCAACTTCCATAAAGGATCCATTGTTTCTGTGTCCCCTCTCTGGAACATTTTGTCTCTGTCTATTCCACGCAGTATTTTGTATGTCGTTATCATGTCTCCCCTATCCCTCCTGTTCTCCAGTGTCGTCAGGCCGATTTCTCTGAAACTTTCTTCATAGGACATTCCTCTTAGCTCTGGAACTAACCTTGTCGCAAACCTTTGCAGTTTCTCTAATTTCTTAACGTGCTTGACGCGGTGCGGGCTCCAAACTGGTGCTGCATACTCCAGTATGGGCCTGACGTACACGGTGTACAGTGTCTTGAAAGATTCCTTATTTAGGTATAGGATTGTTATTCTCAAGTTTGCCATGCGGCCATATCCTGCAACAGTTACCTGGTTGATGTGTGTGTGTGTGTGTGTGTGAGTGTGTGTGTGTGTGTGTGTGTGTGTGTGTGTGTGTGTGTGTGTGTGTGTGTGTGTGTGTGTGTGTGTATGTGTGTGTGTGTGTGTATGCGAGTGTGTGTTTGTGTGTGTATGCGAGTGTGTGTGTGTGTGTGTATGCGAGTGTGTGTGTGTGTGTGTGTGTGTGTGTGTGTGTGTGTGTGTGTGTGTGTGTGTGTGTGTGTTTGTTTGTGTGTGTGTGTGTGTGTGTGTGTTTGTTTGTGTGTGTGTGTGTGTGTGTGTGTGTGTGTGTGTGTGTGTGTGTGTGTTTGTGTGTGTGTGTGTGTGTGTGTGTGTACTCACCTAGTTGTACTCACCTAGTTGAGGTTGCGGGGGTCGAGTCCGAGCTCCTGGCCCCGCCTCTTCACTGATCGCTACTAGGTCACTCTCCCTGAGCCGTGAGCTTTATCGTACCTCTGCTTAAAGCTATGTATGGATCCTGCCTCCACTACATCGCTTCCCAAACTATTCCACTTACTGACTACTCTGTGGCTGAAGAAATACTTCCTAACATCCCTGTGATTCATCTGTGTCTTTAGCTTCCAACTGTGTCCCCTTGTTACTGTGTCCAATCTCTGGAACATCCTGTTTTTGTCCACCTTGTCAATTCCTCTCAGTATTTTGTATGTCGTTATCATGTCCCCCCTATCTCTCCTGTCCTCCAGTGTCGTCAGGTTGATTTCCCTTAACCTCTCCTCGTAGGACATACCTCTTAGCTCTGGGACTAGTCTTGTTGCAAACCTTTGCACTTTCTCTAGTTTCTTTACGTGCTTGGCTAGGTGTGGGTTCCAAACTGGTGCCGCATACTCCAATATGGGCCTAACGTATACGGTGTACAGGGTCCTGAACGATTCCTTATTAAGATGTCGGAATGCTGTTCTGAGGTTTGCTAGGCGCCCATATGCTGCAGCAGTTATTTGGTTGATGTGCGCTTCAGGAGATGTGCCTGGTGTTATACTCACCCCAAGATCTTTTTCCTTGAGTGAGGTTTGTAGTCTCTGACCCCCTAGACTGTACTCCGTTTGCGGCCTTCTTTGCCCTTCCCCAATCTTCATGACTTTGCACTTGGTGGGATTGAACTCCAGGAGCCAATTGCTGGACCAGTTCTGCAGCCTGTCCAGATCCCTTTGTAGTTCTGCCTGGTCTTCGATCGAGTGTATTCTTCTCATCAACTTCACGTCATCTGCAAACAGGGACACCTCAGAGTCTATTCCTGTGTGTGTGTGTGTGTGTGTGTGTGTGTGTGTGTGTGTGTGTGTGTGTGTGTGTTTGTTTGTGTGTGTGTGTGTGTGTGTGTGTGTGTGTTTGTTTGTGTGTGTGTGTGTGTGTGTGTGTGTGTGTGTGTGTGTTTGTTTGTGTGTGTGTGTGTGTGTGTGTGTGTGTTTGTTTGTGTGTGTGTGTGTGTGTGTGTGTGTGTTTGTTTGTGTGTGTGTGTGTGTGTGTGTTTGTTTGTGTGTGTGTGTGTGTGTGTGTGTGTGTGTGTGTGTGTGTGTGTTTGTTTGTGTGTGTGTGTGTGTGTGTGTGTTTGAGCGAATGCGTATACGTTAAATTGTTTCCCTACAATATCAGAGTATCGGAGTTTTGTGTACAAAATGTATTTGTGCTTTAAAAAACTGATAGAGGTTCAGTGACACGTGTTTTGTGTTGATTCAGTTAAGGTGTTTGTGAGAGCGAGGTCACTGACCAACTCCAGTTATTGTGACTGACGCACCAATTTAAATGTGGTGAGTGGATTTACCAGCATACATTTACGAGTCTACATTATGCAAAACCGGTCATTACTCTGTCTGCCTGTGTGTCTGTTTGTCTCTCTGCCTGCCTGTACTCACCTAGTTGTACTCACCTAATTGTGGTTGCAGGGTTCGAGACTCAGCTCCTGGCCCCGCCTCTTCACTGATCGTTACTAGGTCCTCTCTCTCTCTCTGCTTCCTGAGCTTTGTCATACCTCGTCTTAAAGCTATGTATAGTTCCTGCCTCCACTACATCACCTGCTAGGCTATTCCACTTCATGACGACTCTATGACTGAAGAAATACTTCCTAACATCCCTCTGACTCGTCTGAGTCTTCAGCTTCCAAATGTGACCCCATGATTCTGTGTCCACTCTATGAAACAACCTGTCTCTGTCTACCTTATCTATTCCACGAAGTATTTTGTATGCCGTTATCATGTCTCCCCTGACCCTCCTATCCTCCAATGTCGTCAGTTCAATTTCCCTAAGCATTTCTTCGTAGGACATACCCCTGAGCTCCGGAACTAGGCTTATTGCAAACCTTTGCACTTTCTCTAGTTTCTTGAAGTGCTTGACCAGGTGTGGGTTCCAAACTGGTGCTATATACTCCAGTATGGGCCTGATGTACACAGTGTACAGTGTCCTGAACGATTCCTTACTAAGGTATCGGAACGCTATTCCCAGGTTTGCTAGGCGCCCGTATGCTGCAGCAACTATCTGGTTGATGTGTACCTCCGGAGACATGCTCGGTGTTATGGTCACCCCAAGATCTTTCTCCTGTGTATGTGTGTGTGTGTGTGTGTGTGTGTACTCACCCATTTGTACTCACCTATTTGTGGTTGCAGGGGTCGAGTCCTAGCTCCTGGCTGTGTGTGTGTGTGTGTGTGTGTGTGTGTGTGTGTGTGTATGTGTGTGTGTGTGTGTGTGTGTGTGTGTGTGTGTGTGCGTCCGTGTTTGCGTGTGTGCTTGTGTGCGTGTGACTGTGTGTGTGTGTACTCACCTAATTGTGGTTGCAGGGGTCGAGACTCAGCTCCTGGCACCGCCTCTTCACCGACCGCTACTAAGTCGTCTCTCCCCCTGCTCCATGAGCTTTATCATACCTCGTCTTGAAACTATGTATAGTTCCTGCCTCCACTGCATCGCTTGCCAAACTATTCCACTTTCTAACTACTCTATGACTGAAGAAATACTTCCTAACATCCCTTTGACTCATCTGAGTTTTCAGCTTCCAATTGTGACCCCTTGTTTCTGTGCCCCATCTCTGGAACATCCTCTCTGTCCACCTCGTCTATTCCACGCAGTATTTTGTATGTCGTTATCATGTCTCCCTTGACCCTCCTGTCCTCCAGTGTTGTTAGACCGATTTCCCTTAACCTTTCTTCATAGGACATCCCCCTTAGCTCTGGAATTAGCCTTGTTTCAAACCTTGGCACTTTCTCTAATTTCTTGACGTTTTTGACCAGGTGTGGGTTACGAACTGGTGCTGCGTACTCCAGTATGGGCCTGACGTACACAGTGTATAAAGTCTTGAACGAGTCCTTACTGAGGTACCGGAACGCTATTCTCAGGTTTGCCAAGAGCCCATATGCCGCAGCAGTTATCTGGTTAATGTGTGCTTCTGGCGATGTACTCGGTATTATACTCACTCCTAGGTCTTTCTTCTTGAGTGAGGTTTGCAGCCTTTGGCCACCTAGCCTATACTCTGTCTGCGGTCTTCTTTGCCCTCCTCCGATCTTCATGACTTTGCATTTGGCGGGGCTAAATTCTAGGACCCGGTTTCTGGACCATGCATCCAGCTTGTCCAGGTCTCTTTGTAGACCTGTCTGGTCCGCGTCTGATTTAATTCTCCTCATTAACTTCACGTCATCTGCAAACAGGGACACTTCTGAATCTATCCCTTCCGTCATGTCGTTTACATATACCAAGAATAGCACTGGTCCCAGGACTGACCCCTGTGGGACCCCGCTCGTCACAGACGCCCACTGTGATACCTCGTCACGGACCATGACTCGCTATTGCCTCCCTGTTAGGTATTCTCTGATCCATTGCAGTGCCCTTCCTGTTATACGTGCCTGTTCCTCTAGCTTCTGTACTAATCTCTTGTGAGGAACTGTGTCGAAGGCCTTCTTGCAGTCCAAGAAAATGCAATCAACCCGCCTCTCCCTCTCGTTTCTTACTTCAATTACCTTGTCATAAAACTCTAGTAGGTTTGTAACACAGGATTTGCCTTCCATGAATCCGTGCTGGCTGTTGTTTATAATCTTGTTCCATTCCAAGTGCTCCACCACTCTTCTCCTGATAATCTTTTCCAAGACTTTGCATACTGTACACGTCAGTGACACTGGTCTATAATTTAGTGCTCTATTTCTGTCTCCCTTTTTAAAGATGGGGACTTCATTTGCCTTCTTCCATACTTCAGGTAGTTGCCCAGTTTCAAGGGAAATGTTGAAAATTTTGGTTAGTAGCACACGTAGTGTCCCTGCTACCTCTCTAAGGACCCACGGAGAGATGTCTGGTCCCACCGCGTTTGAGGTATCAAGGTCACTTAGGAGCTTCTCCATCTCCTTCTCAGTTGTGTGTAATTCATCCAACACTTGTTGGTATATCCCTTGTTTATGTACCCCACAGTTTTGTCTTCCCATTGTCCCTTCAGCCTTCACTATAAATACTTCCTGAAATCTCATGTTGAGCTCCTCACATACCTCCTGGTCGTTTCTTGTGAGCTCCTCACTTTCTTTCCTCAGCCTGATTACTGGTCCTTGACTGTTGTCTTCCTCCTGATGTGGCTCTAGAATAGTTACGGGTCAGACTTGACTTTCGGTGCTATGTCATTTTCATGCTGCTGCTGCGCCTCCCTGCTTATCTGTTCATATTCGTTTCTGGCTAGTCGACTAATCTCTTTATTCTCCTGAATCCTCTGCCTTCTGTACTTTTTCCATTCACTAGAGCACTTAGTTTTTGCCTCCCTGCACCTTCGGGTAAACCAAGGGCTCGTTCTGTCCTTCCCATTATTTCTGTTACCCTTGGGAACAAACCTTTCCTCTGCCTCCTTGCATTTTGTTGTTACAAAGTCCATCATTTTGCTTACTGATTTTCCTACCAACTCCTGTTCCCACTGAACCTCCTGCAGGAAGGCCCTCATTCCCGTGTAGTCCCCCCTTTCATAGTTTAGCTTTTCCCTTTCTACTCCTGTGTGTGTGTGTGTGTGTGTGTGTGTGTGTGTGTGTGTGTGTGTGTGTGTGTGTGTGTGTGTGTGTGTGTGTGGGTGTGTGTGTGTGTGTGTGTGTATGTGTGTGTGTGTGTGTGTGTGCGTATGTGTGTGTGTGTGTGTGTGTGTGTGTGTGTGTGTGTGTGTGTGTGTGTGTGTGTGTGTGTGTGTGTGTGTGTGTGAGTGTATGTGTGTATGTGTGTGTGTGTGTGTGTGTGTGTGTATGTGTGTGTGTGTGTATGTGTGTGTGTGTGTGTGTGTGTGTGTGTGTGTGTGTGTGTGTGTGTGAACTTACCTATATATGGTTGCAGGGGTCAGTTCACAGCTCCTGGCTCCTCAGTTTCGCTGGCTGCTACTAAATCCACTCTTTTCCTGTTTTAAGAGCCTTGTCGTACCTCTTCTTACAGCTATGTATGGATCCTGCCTCCACTGCTTCACTGTCTAGATTGTTCCGCTTCCTGACAATTCTAATTCTGAAGAAATACTTCCTATCATCTCTGTGACTCATCTGAGTTTTCCACTTCCGGTTGTGCCTTCTTGTTCTTATTTCCCATCTCTGGAAAATTCTGTCACTGTTCGCCTTGTCAATTCTTCTCAATATTTTGTACTTCGTTAGCATACCCCCCTAAGTCCTCTTGTTCTCCAGTGTCATCAGAGTTCCCTCAGGTTACCTCATAGGACATGCCACCCTAGCTCTGGGACTAGTTATGTTGCAAACCGCTGCACTTTCTCCTATTTCTTGATATGCTTGACCAAGTGTGGGTTTCTTACTGGTGCTGCGTACTCCAATTTGAGCATTGCGTGATCAATCCGTCTGCCTCTGAGAGGTAGCCTTTGAGGTGATCAGTCCTGAGACTCATCTTTATCAGACGATGACCTTTCACTGGCTTCAGAAGGAGGATCAGTGTCGTACAAGTGAGCAGTACCGGGCTTCCGATGATGCCATTCTAATATCCGTAGATGGATGACTGAGGGACCTTAATCTGCACTCCATAGAAAGGCGTAGAATTAGAGGGAATATGATTGAGGTGTATATATGGAAAACAGGAATTAATAAAGGGAATGTAAATAGCGTGCTAAAAATATCTAACATAGACAGGACTCGCAGCAATGGCTTTAAAATGGAAAAATTCAGATTCAGGAAGGCTATAGGAAAGCATTGGTTTGGTACTAGAGTTGTGGATGAGTGGAATAAACTCCCGAGTACCGTCATAGAAGCTAAGACGTTATGTAGTTTTAAAAATAGGTTGGATAAATACATGAGTGGGTGTAGGTGGGTGTGAGTTGGACCTAACTAGCTTGTGCTACCAGGTCGGATGCAGTGCTCCTCCTTTAAGTGACGTATCTGACCTCACTAGGTCAGTGAAGTTAGACGGCCAGTGAGTTTAAGGTCACTAGGTGAGCGAGCTTAAGCCGGTTGGAGAATTGGACCGGCCTCGCATAGGCCAGTAGGCCTGTTGCAGTGTTCCTTCTTTCTTATGTTATGTTCTTATGACT
>NC_091293.1:14439364-14469364 GCF_038502225.1 Cherax quadricarinatus | reverse complement strand
CTCTCTCTCTCTCTCTCTCTCTCTCTCTCTCTCTCTCTCTCTCTCTCTCTCTCTCTCTCTCTCTCTCTCTCTCTCTCTCTCTCTCTCTCTCTCTCTCTCTCTCTCTCTCTCTCTCTCTCTCTCTCTCTCTCTCTCTCTCTCTCTCTCTCTCTCTCTCTCTCTCTCTCTCTCTCTCTCTCTCTCTCTCTCTCTCTCTCTCTCTCTCTCTCTCTCTCTCTCTCTCTCTCTCTCTCTCTCTCTCTCTCTCTCTCTCTCTCTGTCTCTTTCTCTCTCTCTCTCTCTCTCTCTCTCTTTTTTTTCTCTCTCTCTCTCTCTCTCTCTCTCTCTCTCTCTCTCTCTCTCTCTCTCTCTCTCTCTCTCTCTCTCTCTCTCTCTCTCTCTCTCTCTCTCTCTCTCTCTCTCTCTCTCTCTCTCTCTCTCTCTCTCTCTCTCTCTCTCTCTCTCTCTTTCTTTCTCTCTCTCTCTCTCTCTCTCTCTCTCTCTCTCTCTCTCTCACTCTCTCTCTCTCTCTCTCTCTCTCTCCCTCTCTCTCTCTCTCTCTCTCTCTCTCTCTCTCTCTCTCGTATACTTGACAGGATACATTCCGCCTTAATGATCATCGTGTGGTAGACAGGCTTTAAACCCAGTAAACTGATAAATTAAAATCATATGCAACACTTGTATCTAATTTATTAACTTGTCGGTTTTCTGAATCATTTATCTACAAACACAACTAAGCGATTACGGGGGTCATCGCCCCCGCACACAGGTCCCACAGCAGGTAATGCCATTTTCCTCTGCTGGCAACTTTTCATATATTCTGAGGAGGTATTTCTCTCTGTGTGTAACCACTGAAAACCCCCGTATATATCTACGGGTATATATCAGCATGTATACGCTGAAGATAAGATAAGATTTCGTTCGGATTTTTAACCCCGCAGGGTTAACCACCCGAGAAAGGCAGTGCGTTATCGAGGACTGTCTGTCTTATTTCCATTGGGGTCCTCAATCTTGTACCCCAGGATGCGACCCACACCAGTTTACTAACGCCCAGGTACCTACTTGCTGCTAGGTGAACAGGACAACAGGTGTAAAGAAACGAGTCGAAATGTTTCTACCTCGTCGGGAATCGAACCAGGGCCCTCCGTGTGTGAAGCGAAAGCTTTGCCAGCCAGGCAAAGTTGGCTGGTTAATTAGTGTATGTGTACTCACCTATATGTGGAAGCAGGGATCCAGCGTATGTGTGTGTGTGTGTGTGTGTGTGTGTGTGTGTGTTTGTGATAACATGACAACATATATAGGAGTAGCGCTACATGGCACTGTATACATTGTATACATAGTATACAGAACTATGTAAGGTGACACGGGCCCTGATGTCCGTGTGTCTCTCAACGTGTATAGATATATATATATATATATATATATATATATATATATATATATATATATATATATATATATATATATATATATATATATACATACATATATTTTTAACAAGTCGGCCGTCTCCCCCCAAGGCAGGGTGGCCCACCAAGCCAGGGTGGCCCGAAAAAGAAAAGCTTTCATCATCATTCACTCCATCACTGTCTTTCCAGAGGCGTGCTTAAACTACAGTTATAAAACTGCAACAATAACACCTTCCTTCAGAGTGCAGTCACTGTACCTCCCGTTTCAAGGACTCAAGTCCGGCCTGCCGGTTTCGCTGAATCCCTTCATAAATGTTACCCTACTCACACTCCAAAAGCACGTTAAGTCCTAAAAACCATTTGTCTCCATTCACTTCTAACACTCTCTCGCATGCTTGCTGGAAGTCCAAGCCCCTCGCACACAAAACCTCCAATACCCCCTCCCTCCAACCTTTCCTAGGCCAACCTTACCCAGCCTTCTCTCCACTTCCACTACAGATTTATATACTCTGGAAGTCATTCTAGTTTGTTCCTTCCTCTCTACATGTCCGAACCACCTCAACAGCCCTTCCTCAGCCCTCTGGATAATAGTTTTCGTAATCCCGCATCTCCTCCTAATTTCTAAACTACGAATTCTCTACATTGTATTCACACCCCTCATTGTCCTCAGACGTGACATCTCCACTGCCTTCAGCTTCTCTTTGTTGCAACATTCACCACCAATGCTTCACACCCATATAAGAGTGTTGGTATAACTGTACTATCATATATTCCCCTTTTTGCTTCCATGGACAAAGTTCTTTGTCTCCACAGACTCCTAAGTGCACCACTTACCCTTTTCCCCTCATCAGTTCTATGATTCACCTCATCTTTCATAGACCCATCCGCTGACACGTCCACTCCCAAATATCTGAATACATTCACCTTCTCCACACCCTCTCCCTCCAATTTGATATCCAATCTTTCCTCACCTAATTTTTCTGTTATCCTCATCGTCTTACTCTTTCCAATATCCACCTTTAATTTTCTTCTTTTACATACCCTTCCCAACTCATCCACCAACCTTGGCATCTTCTCTTCAGAATCTCCCAACAGCACAGTGTCATCAGCAAAGAGCAGCTATGACAACTCCCACTTTGTGTTAGATTCTTTATCTTGTAATCCTACACCTCTTGCCAACTCTCGTGCATTCACTTCCCTTACCACCACATCTATAAATATATTGAACAGCCATGGTGACATCACACATCCTTGTCTAAGGCCTACTTTTACTGGGAAATAATCTCCCTCTCTCCTACATACTCTACCTTGAGCCTTACTATCCTCATAAAAACTCTTCACTGCTTTCAGTAACCTACCTCCTATTCTATACACCTGCAACATCTGCACATTTCCCCCCATCCACCTTGTCCTACGCCTTTTCCAAATCCATAAATGTCACAAAAACCTCTTTACCCTTATCCAAATACTGTTCACCCACATATTTCACTGTAAACACTTGGTCTACACACCCCTTACCTTTTCTAACACCTCCTTGATCATCTGCTATCTTACTCTCCGTTTTACTCTTAATTTTTTCAATAATAACTCTACTATACACTTTACCAGGTATACTCAACAGACTTATTGCCCTATAATTTTTACACTCTCTTTTGTCCCCTCTCATATAGAGAAAGGAACTATGCATGCTCTCTGCCAATCCCTAGGTATCTTACCCTTCTCTATACATTATTAAATAATAGCACCAACCACTCCAAAACTATATCCCCACCTGCTTTTAACACTTCTATCTTCATCCCATCAATCACAGCTGCCATACCCCCTTTCATTCTACCCACTGCCTCATGAACTTCACCCACACTCACTACAGGATCCTCCTCACTCCTAAAAGATGTTATTCCTCCTTGCCCTATACACGAAATCACAGCCTCCCTATCTTCATCAACGTTTAACAATTCCTCAAAATATTCCCTCCATCTTCCCGATACCTCTGTCTCTCCATTTAATTACTCTCCTCTCCTATTTTTACCTGTCAAATCCACTTGTTCACTAGGCTTCCTCAGCTTATTAATCTCACTCCAAAACATTTTCTTTTTTTCAACAAAATTGATTGATAACATCTCACTCACTTTCTCATTTGCTCTCTTTTTATATTGCTTAACCACTCTCTTATCTTCTCTTTTTCTCTCCATATACTCTTCCCTCCTTGCATCGCTTCTACTTTGTAAAAACCTCTCATATGCTAACGTTTTCTCTCTTACTACTCTCTTTACATCCTCATTCCACCAATCGCTCTTCTTCCCTCTTGCACCCACGTTCCAGTAACCACAAAATTTTTCTGAACACTCTAGCACTACATTTTTAAACCTACCTCATACATCGTCGACCTCATTGCCTATACTCTCACTAGCCCATCTGTCCTCTAATAGTTGTTTATATCTTACTTGCCGCTTCTAATTTCCTTGTATCCCATCATTTTTTTACTCTCACTGTAGCTACAACTAAAAGTGATCTGATATATCTGTGGCCCCTATTTAACATGTGCATCCTGAAGTTTACTCACAGTCTTTTATCTACCAATACGTAGTCCAATAAACTACTGTCATTATGCCATTCTTCATATTTCTTATGCTTATTTATCCTCTTTTTTCTTTAAATATGTATTGCCTATAACTAAACCCTTTTCTACACAAAGCTCAATCAAGTGCTCCGATTATCATTCACACCTGCACCCCAAACTTACCTAGCACACCCTCTCTAAATGTTTCTCCTACTTTAGCATTTAAGTCTCCTTCCACAGTTACTCAGTTGGTTCAAAAATTCCTATACTTTTGCTTAACATCTCCTAAAAATCTCTCTCTCTCTGTTCTTTACTTCTCACTTCTACAGGTGCATACACATTTACTGTTACCCACTTTTCGCATCCGACCCTTATTTTAATCCACATAATCCTTGAATTTATACATTCATATTCCCTCTTCTCCTTCTATAACTGATCCTTCAACATTATTGCTACCCCTTTCTTAGTTCTAACTCTCTCAGATTCTCCTGACTTAATCTCATTTATTTCTCCCCACTGAAACTCTCCTATCCTCTTCAACTTTGTTTCGCTGAGGGTCAGGACATCCAACTTCTTTCCACTCATAACATAAGCAATCATCTCTTTCTTATCATCCACACTACATCCACGCACATTCAAGCATCCCAATTTTATAAAGTTTTTCTTCTTTTCTTTTTTAGTAATGCATACAGGAGAGAGGGGCCTCATACGGCACGCATGGCTTACGGAGGAAAGATTCTTTTTCACTTCCCCATGGAGAATAGAGGAAATAAAGAAGATGAACAACAGATATATATATATATATATATATATATATATATATATATATATATATATATATATATATATATATATATATATATATATATATATATATATATATATATATATATATATATATATATATATATATATATATATATATCTATATATATATATATATGTGTGTGTGTGTGTGTGTGTGTGTGTGTGTGTGTGTGTGTGTGTGTGTGTGTGTGTGTGTGTGTGTGTGTGTGTGTGTGTGTGTGTGTTGTTCATCTTTATTTCTTCTATTGTCCATGGGGAAGTGGAAAAGAATCTTTCCTCCGTAAGCCATGCGTGTCGTATGAGGCGACTAAAATGCCGGGAGCAATGGGCTAGTAACCCCTTCTCCTGTAGACATTACTAAAAAAGAGAAGAAGAAAAACTTTATAAAACTGGGATGCTTAAATGTGCGTGGATGTAGTGCGGATGATAAGAAAGAGATGATTGCTGATGTTATGAATGAAAAAAGTTGGATGTCCTGACCCTAAGCGAAACAGAAATAAATGGGATTAAGTCAGGAATGTCTGAGAGTGTTAGAGCTAAGGAAGGGGTAGCAATAATGTTGAAGGATCAGTTATAGAAGGAGAAGGAGAAGAGACAATATAAATGTATAAATTCAAGGATTATGTGGATTAAAATAAGGGTCGTGGCTTTTCTCGGTGTATATATGTACTGAGATTCTGTGTATTTCTTAGTGTATGTATACTGAGAATTAGCGATATGTTGTCTGAGCATTTCGACTTTCAAATGAAGTCCTCTTCAGCAGAAACAGGAATGTGAGAGGTAAGAATAGTAAATAAGGTAACCCGAAGAAAACGGAAGGACACATGAATTATTTTCCAAATTAGAGTAAGTTGGAGATGAAGTTCAGTCTGTGGGTGCTGCTAAGTACTTACTTCTCGTACTAAGTTCACGATAACGACTTGAACTTTAGAATTCGAATTTCAAACCTACTGTTGGAATGGGTTTTTCATGTAGTTTCCGATGCCATTTAGAAATATTAAAGTTGGGAAAAGTACAGTTTCCACCTATTAGTTGGGTGATGTGTCAGTGAGCGCTGAGGCTATTTTTTTTTTTAGTTTGTAAACGCATCCTGCGTTGCGTGTGACCCTGACTCCTTAATGAATGATATATGTTGAAGTTCTCACATGTAGAAACAGACCAGACCAGAGTTGTAGCCATATCTAATCTTTCTCTTACGTTCTGTTGAAGGAATTTCTGAGCACTGGGCTGACTGGTCACAGTTATCACAATAGATATAGTATTACACCCTGACGCTTGCTGCAACATTACAGAAGGGCCTCATGTACGCTTCTCCATCATGCCATGATGGAAGGGGCGCCAAGCTTAGCTGTGGCAGCTTCTTTTTAAAATGGTTAGTACTGTAGATTTGAAATAGTTTTCGTTGTTACTTTAAGGCTTATCGGATACACAAACCTCATTAAGACCTATCGGATATGCATGCGTCATTAAGGCCTATTACATACTGAAGCGTCATCAAGGCCTATACGTTACGCAAGCGCGATTAAGTCCAATCAAATATGCAAGGATAATTAAGGACTATGCGGATAAGCAAGGGGTTGTTAAAGACTATTAATTTAATGAACTATGAAGGCCTATCAAGTACAGGACAGTCACCATACATTATCGGAGACACAAGGGTCATTAATTAAGGTCGGGTAGAAAAATAACTAATGCTTGTAATAAAGTTGGTAGATTTACCGAGAATATGTAAAGTAAAAGGACACAAGTGCCGTTACAACGGCTTGACTAAGCTCCTGGAGAGCGAAACGTTGCCACAATAAAATGTCACATTAGGTGCACTTGTGTCCTTTTACTTTACAAACTGTAATGATGTGGAGCTACCCTCCCCTTCCTTAGATCGAACCTGATTACTTCCTATTCCTCACGGGTTGCACGTCCCAAATGATTTAGCACTTCCCATTAAACTGACACAGTAATGATAATAATAATAATAATAATAATAATAATAATAATAATAATAATAATAATAATAATAATAAAAGTAACAATAATAATAATAGAGAGCAGCAATAACAATATTAGTAATGTGTGTGCGTATTGACCTGCTTAATGAAGCTTTATATAGAAGCTACTCCTATCACCTCCTCGGCAAGCTCATTCCTCGTCCTTACCTTCTACCAGAGTAAAGGTAATACATCCTGATGTTACTATTGTTTCTAAGTCTTTAGTTGTTTTCCCCGTTCCTGTACCCCCTGTTACCCCGTCTGTCTCGTGGTTCCGGCCTCGAGAACACTCCGTCCCTTTCTACCCTGACCTTTATATGACCTTTCAAACTTTTCTACCCTGTCTGCATCATTTATAATTTTACACTTCTTGATCATGTGCTCCCTGACCTTCTCTTCTTCCACAGCCGTTAGATTTACCTCATTTAATGTCTTCATACAGTCAGTTTTCTCAGTTCCGGGACAAGCATCTTTGGAAACCTCTGGACACTCTCTTCTCTCTGCACGCACTTGATCAGGTATGGGCCCCACACTGGTGCATTAGCTACGCAGTGTATTGCGTCTTGAAGGATTCTTTCTTTAAGTTCCTGAATGCTGCTCTGTGATTTGATAGCGCTGAATATACCGCCGAGACTTAATGAGGCATCGGCACTTGTGTCAAATTGTTGGTGTAATGGTGGCACTCTGATTTGTTTTTATGTAAACTACAGGTTCATATTTCCCATGTATTACTTTGTCCCAGGCCAGCCTCTGTGCCATCTTAAATAAGACACATGTGCAACACCTGAGAATTTTTATTGGAGAGGCGTTTCGGCAATGGAGGAGACCTGTTTAATCAAACACTAAGGCGTGAAGATGGCGACTTATATACTGAAGCGAGGAGATGAGTAAGACACATGTGTATCAGGTAAGACACATATGCAACAGTTAGGTATCTTTATTTCGAAACGTTTCGCCTACACAGTAGGCTTCTTCAGTCGAGTACAGAAAAGTTGATAGAAGCAGAAGATACTTGAAGACGATGTAATCAGTCCATCACCCTTAAAGTTTTGAGGTGGTCAGTCCCTCAGGGTGATGGACTGATTACATCGTCTTCAAGTATCTTCTGCTTCTATCAACTTTTCTGTACTCGACTGAAGAAGCCTACTGTGTAGGCGAAACGTTTCGAAATAAAGATACCTAACTGTTGCATATGTGTCTTACCTAACAATCTGTCGGTATTTTATACCATTTTAATGTTCACATGTGTATCAGTTGGTTATCTATGTTGCACGTGTCTTGCCCATTTAGTTGTCAGTATCGTATTGTGAAACACTGAAACTGTGTCTCCAATATCATGTTTGTGAGAAATGAGAGAGGAGTGCTAATCTATGCCTTCCCTTGTGTTGCATGGCGATTTTCATCCTCATGAACGAGCACATGTCGGGTTTCTGACGTAAACCTGCCCGGAGGTGCAGTAGAGATTCATTTACGCTGGATCCACTAGACAAGGAAGAGAGACTTGGGCAGAAGCATTTATTGAGGTACGAGCTCCGTATCCAGGTGGAGCTTCCTGTGGGTGCTGGACCCTGAGTTTCACTCCTTTGAGTAAGCTGATATTCTGTTCTAGTGTCAGTTTATTGTGTTCCTAATTCTCGAACATTTGAAATAACACACTGTGTTGTGTCTTCCCAGATATCTTCACAGCATCAGATCCTTTTTTTAGTAGCTAAATATTAAGTTTCTTATGCTGTTGTATGAAGTATTTTAAAGTTAATAATTTATGGTAGTGTGAAATGTGGTGTTCGCCTTCTCCATCTCTAATCTGTGTAAATAATATTATAAATAAGACTGAGATCCTCTCTAAGTAGTAATGCAAAAGTTCAGTGAAGTTTAATTAGGTAAAGCCCATGTCAGACCTAGGTAAAGTCAGTAAAGTTTCAATAATATCCCCGAAACAGTGTGCTGTGAGGAAAGTCACTCTACCTCAATCTTACTTTATTCTTCACAATATACTTTTGCTGCATTTCTTCCCCATATTAAGGTTAAAAGGATATTCTCCTTATGACCCTCGATATGACTGTTGACCCTTAATATGAGAGTGAAGCCACTGGAAAAGTTGTGAGGTGCAGCAGTTGAAGACATCCTCACAGGAGAGTGGGCTCCACTAAAGATACATAGGTGTTGTACTTGAGTCTTATTCGTTAACTTGTCGGTATTGTATACGTTGACTTAACTGTCCCTGCTTAATTTTCAAGATCTTGCATTTGTCACTGTTTTGGTTAGGTTAAATTAGGTTAGGTTAGATAAGTTTGTTTCCCGTGACTTTCATCCTGATGTTTCAGTTACTTCGGTGATTTTTGTTTTATTTTTAGATGTTCATATGATAAAATATACCAAATGTTTATTTGTTAAAATTCTTCTGACCATCTTTTTATCTCGGTCAGGTCGTCAAGGAACGTCTCCATGATCTGGTACGTTTTTTTTATTCCTCTTAGCAGCTTCATATTACCAAAAAGGAAAAAAACTTGAACACGTACAATTCGGGTCCCTCTGGGAGATCGTTAGCACAAATTTGAAACAGCGATAGTACCGACCTTAGGCACTCCGCTTGTTTGGTACACACTCTATTACACCTCTTTCCTTTCTTTCACATAATCTTGGAAAGATTTTATTTCTTGCTTATGTTTCTGTGACCAGTTTTTTAATTACTCTCTGGCATGACAAAGACTCAAAAGATTTCATTAAATACAGAAGGATGTAGTTCACCGAGGATTGCCCTTCCTCTTTTGTCTCAGTAACTCTATCTCCACGCTCTATAAATGAGAGAGGATTTCCCATTCCTGAACCTCTGAATGTGTGTGTGTGTGTGTGTATGTGTGTGTGTGTGTGTGTGTGTGTGTGTGTGTGTGTGTGTGTGTGTGAGTGTGTGTGTGTGTGTGTGTGTGTGTGTGTGTGTGTGTGTGTGTGTGTGTGTATGTGTGTGTGTGTGTGTGTGTGTGTGTGTGTGTGTGTGTGTGTGTGTCTGTGTGTGTGTGTGTGTGTGTGTGTGTGTGTGTGTGTGTGTGTGTGTGTGTACTCACCTAATTGTACTCGCTTAATTGTGATTGCAGGGGTCGAGACTCAGCTCCTGGCCCAGCCTCTTCACTGATCGCTACTGGGTCCTCTCTCTCTCTGCTTCCTGAGCTTTGCCATACCTCTTCTTAAAACTATGTATGGTTCCTGTCTCCACTACTTCACTTGCTAGGCAATTCCACTTGCTGACAACTCTATGACTGAAGAAATACTTCCTAACGTCCCTGTGACTCGTCTGAGTCTTCAGCTTCCAGTTGTGACCCCTTGTCCCTGTGTCTCCTCTCTGGAACATCCTATCTCTGTCCACCTTGTCTATTCCCCGCAGTATCTTGTATGTCGTTATCATGTCTCCCCTGACCCTTCTGTCTTCCAGTGTCGTCAGTCCGATTTCCCTTAACCTTTCCTCGTACGACATTCCCTTGAGCTCTGGGACTAGCCTTGTTGCAAACCTTTGTACTTTCTCTAACTTCTTGACGTGCTTGACCAGGTGTGGGTTCCAGACTGGTGCTGCATACTCCAGTATGGGCCTAACATACAGAGTGTACAGTGTCTTGAACGATTCCTTATTAAGGTATCGGAACGCTATTCTCATGTTTGCCAGGCGCCCGTATGCTGCAGCAGTTATTTGGTTGATGTGTGCCTCCGGTGATGTGCTCGGTGTTATGGTCACCCCAAGGTCTTTCTCCCTGAGTGAGCTCTGTAGTCTTTGTCCACGTAGCCTATACTCTGTCTGCGGTCTTCTTTGCCCCTCCCCAATCTTCATAACTGCATTTGGCTGGATTGAATTCGAGAAGCCAGTTACTGGACCACATGTCCAGCCTGTCCAGGTCTCTTTGCAGTCCTGCCTCATCCTCGTCCGATTTAATTCTTCTCATCAACTTCACGTCATCAGCGAACAGGGACACTTCAGAGTCTATTCCTTCCATCATGTCGTTCACATATATCAAAAATAGCACTGGTCCTGGGACTGACCCCTGTGGGACCCCGCTCGTAACAGGCGCCCACTGTGATACCTCTTCACGTACCATGACTCGTTGCTGCCTCCCTGTCAGGTATTCCCTTATCCATTGCAGTGCCCTCCCTTTTACATGCGCCTGATCCTCCAGCTTCTGCACTAATCTCTTGTGGGGAACTGTGTCAAAGGCCTTCCTGCAGTCTAGGAAAACGCAATCTACCCACCCCTCTCTCTCGTGTCTTACTTCTGTTACCTTGTCATAAATCTCCAGAAGGTTTCTGATACAAGATTTGCCTTGTGTGTGTGTGTGTGTGTGTGTGTGTGTGTGTGTGTGTGTGTGTGTGTGTGTGTGTGTGTGTGTGTGAGTGTGTGAGTGTGTGTGTGTGTGTGTGTGTGCGTGTGTGTGTGTGTATGTACTCACCTAGTTGAGGTTGCAGGGGTCGAGTCCAAGCTCCTGGCCCCGCCTCTTCACTGGTCGCTACTAGGTCACTCTCCCTGAACCATGAGCTTTATCGTACCTCTGCTTAAAGCTATGTATGGATCCTTCCTCCACTACATCGCTTCCCAAACTATTCCACTTCCTGACTACTCTGTGGCTGAAGAAATACTTCCTAACATCCCTTTGATACATCTGTGTCTTCAGCTTCCAACTGTGACCCCGTGTTGCTGTGTCCAGTCTCTGGAACATCCTGTCTTTGTCCACCTTGTCAATTCCTCTCAGTATTTTGTAAGTCGTTATCATGTCCCCCCTATCTCTTCTGTCCTCCAGTGTCGTCAGATTGATTTCTCTTAACCTCTCCTCATAGGACATGCCTCTTAACTCTGGGACTAGTCTTGTTGCAAACCTTTGCACTTTCTCTAGTTTCTTTACATGCTTGGCTAGGTGTGGGTTCCAAACTGGTGCCGCATACTCCAATATGGGCCTTACGTACACGGTGTACAGGGTCCTGAACGATTCCTTATTAAGATGTCGGAATGCTGTTCTGAGGTTTGCCAGGCGCCCATATGCTGCAGCAGTTATTTGGTTGATGTGCGCTTCAGGAGATGTGCCTGGTGTTATACTCACCCCAAGATCTTTTTCCTTGAGTGATGTTTGTAGTCTCTGGCCCCCTAGACTGTACTCCGTCTGCGGTCTTCTTTGCCCTTCCCCAATCCTCATGACTTTGCACTTGGTGGGATTGAACTTCAGGAGCCAGTTGCTGGACCAGGTCTGCAGCCTGTCCAGATCACTTTGTATTTTTGCCTGGTCTTCGATCGAATGAATTCTTCTCATCAACTTCACGTCATCTGCAAACAGGGACACCTCGGAGTTTATTACTTCCGTCATATCGTTCACAAATACCAGAAACAGCACTGGTCCTAGGACTGATATGTTTATGTAAACAATCCTTATTTCCCACGTATGTACTACATATGTATTGTATATGTACCCGATCTCTTGGTTCCCACTGTACTGTCTTATGCGTTTAAAATTACGTTCAAAAATAAATACACTAGGCTTCGCCTATATGCCGCTACCTCTAAATTTTATTAAATGCCAGTAAATGCTGCTTATTCTAATTCTGATAGCTCGAGGAGAGTGACCCCCAATTCCAGCTAGAGACAGGTACTATTGACCCCATGCAACTCAAACTAGGTGAATATTACTTGCGGCTGGCAGTGGAGTAACGTTGCTGGTCTGTCCGGTGTCCCAGAAGTTGATGTTTGATGCTTCTCGGTAATTTTTCCACTAACTTCCAGTATGCACTATAGTCTCTAGCTCTTCTAATTTTTTTCACTCACTCACTGTATTTACTGACACATCTATACATATCTCTTATCTCCCTGGTCTTGAGTCGCACTTATTCTTCAAAATACCCCACTGCGTTATTATGGCACTCTTATATGCACTCTTATGCGTGCACACGCCTATATCCCACACTCTATTCCTTATGGCACAGTCAGAAATTATCACCAAAACACGAGCTCAAACCGTGTGACTCCTCCACGGGTGTGTGTGTGTGTGTGTGTGTGTGTGTGTGTGTGTGTGTGTGTGTGTGTGTGTGTGTGTGTGTGTGTGTGTGTGTGTGTGTGTGTGTGGGTGTGTGTGGGTGTGGGTGTGTGTGGGTGTGTGGGTGTGTGGGTGTGTGTGGGTGGATGTGGGTGTGTGTGGGTGTGTGTGGGTGTGTGTGTGTGTGTGTGTGTGTGTGTGTGTGTGTGTGTGTGTGTGTGTGTGTGTGTGTGTGTGTGTGTGTGTGTGTGTGTGTGGGTGGGTGTGTGTGGGTGTGTGGGTGTGGGTGTGCGTGCGCACACTAGGCTACGCTACTCTTTTGAAGATTATAAAAAAAATTTTCACAATCAATTCCTTATTAATATACACTAATATATACTATATAATATTAATTGTGTACACTTGTGTTTGTGTGTACACTTGTGTTTGTGTGTGTGTGTGTGTGTGTTTACTAGCTTGTTGTTCTTTGAAAAAGAGGGGGGGGGTCACGTTAACACTATTTGTTATTGTTGTTGGTTCACCGGTACTCTCCCGGCCCAGGTCTTTATTGTTGTTGGTTCACCGGTACTCTCCCGGCCCAGATCTTCGTTGTTGTTGGTTCACCGGTACTCTCCCGGCCCAGATCTTCGTTGTTGTTGGTTCACCGGTACTCTCCCGGCCCAGATCTCCGCACACTAGGCTACTTTACTTTTTGAAGATTATAGGATTACTTTTTCTCACTCAATTCCTTATTAATATATACTAATGTTTATTATAATAATAATTACGGGGGGCACACGTGTGTTTGTATGGGCGTACTTGTTTACTAGCTTGTCGCTGTCAGGGGGGGGGGGTCACTAGGCTACACAACTCTTCTGGAGTTTACCTGGAGATATTTAGATAATTTACTAAACATTATCAGGGTTACCACTGTCTATCTCCTGGTACTGAAATAGGGAGAGAGAGATGGTATAGCATACAACCAGCAGGGCGAGACACTGAGACTTTAGGCACTAACCAAAATTAACCACAAATAGGCAAGTGATGTCGTCTGCACAACAATGGAGGTTCCTGCTTGTCGGCTGCTATCAACTCCTTCAATTTTGTAACTCCTTCAGGAACTTTATCATGCATTCAAGTTTTTTATTTTCTTTTTCTTTTAAGACTTGGTATTCCCTCTTTTTTCTTTAGTACAGTATTATGGTCATAACAAGTCTGATGATGTTAGCTACCTTCACAACACCAACAGCTGGGGATTGACTAATTTTTTCTTACTTTCAGTATTTACTTAATCACTCTTTTATGACCTTATCACTACACTGCTGTTATAACCAACTAACAGATGTATTTGTTAATATTTCAGATCACACCGTTAACCCAATTAACTGTTTGGATATTTTGTGTCAACACTGCTGCCAGCAGCCTGATCAGCTGACTGCTACCCTCCCTCACTCAATATTCATTCAAATTTAAATTGTAAAATTCTTAATCTTATCACATTATTCGCACTCTTGAAAGCTATTACACTCTTGTAGGTATGTTCACTGATTCTCTCACGTACGATGACCGCTAATAATATCTTAGGACAGCCACTAGAACGCTAAATCCTGGGAGCACTATTCATTGATACTGCTTCACGTGTGTGTACTCACCTATTTGTACTCACCTATTTGTGGTTGCAGGGGTCGAGTCTTAGCTCCTGGCCCCGCCTCTTCACCGGTTGCTACTGGGCCCTCTCTCTCCCCGCTCCATGAGCTTTATCAAACCTCGTCTTAAAACTGTGTATGGTTCCTGCCTCCACTACGTCATTTTCTAGGCTATTCCACTGCCTTACAACTCTATGACTGAAGAAATACTTCCTAATATCTCTCTGACTCATTTGTGTCTTCAACTTCCAATTGTGGCCTCTTGTTTCTGGGTCCCCTCCCTGGAACATCCTGTCTTTGTCCACCTTGTCTATTCCACGCAGTATTTTATATGTCGTTATCATGTCTCCCCTGACCCTCCTGTTCTCCAGTGTCGTCAGGCCGATTTCCCTTAATCTTTCTTCATAGGACATTCCCCTTAGCTCTGGAACTAACCTTGTGGCAAACCTTTGTACTTTCTCTAGTTTCTTGACGTGCTTTATCAAGTGCGGGTTCCAAACAGGTGCTGCATACTCCAGTATGGGCCTGACATACACGGTGTACAGGGTCCTGAACGATTCCTTATTAAGATGTCGGAATGCTGTTCTGAGGATTGCTAGGCGCCCATATGCTGCAGCAATTATTTGGTTGATGTGCGCTTCAGGAGATGTGCCTGGTGTTATACTCACCCCAAGATACTTTTCCTTGAGTGAGGTTTGTAGTCTCTGGCCCCCCTAATCTGTACTCCGTCTGAGGTCTTCTTTGCACATCCCCAATCTTCATGACTTGGAACTTGGTGGGGTTGAACTCCAGGAGCCAATTGCTGGACCAGGTCTGCAGCCTGTCCAGATCCCTTTGTAGTTCTGCCTGGTCTTCGTCCGAATGAATTCTTCTCATCAACTTCACATCATCTGCACACAGGGACACTTCGGAATCTATTCCTTCCGTCATGTCATTCACATATACCAGAAAGAGCACTGGTCCTAGAACTGACCCTTGTGGGACCCCACCCGTCACAGGTGCCCACTTTGACACCTAGCCACGTACCATAACTCGCTGCTGTCTCCTGACAAATATTCCCTGATCCATTGTAGCGCTTTCTCTGTTATCCCTGACTGGTCCTCCAGCTTTTGCATTAATATTTTTTGTGGAACTGTGTCAAACGCCTTCTTTCAGTCTAAGAAAATGCATTCTACCCACCCCTCTCTCTCTTGTCTTACTGCTGTCACCCTGCCAAAAAAACTCCAGTAGGTTTGTGACACAGGATCTCCCATCCCTGAAACCATGTTGGCTGCTGTTGATGAGATCATTTCTTTCTAGGTGTTCCACCACTCTTCTCCTGATAATCTTCTCCATGACTTTGCATACTATACATGTCAGTGACTCTGGTCTCTAGTTTAGTGCTTTATGTCTGTCTCCATTTTTTTAAAAATTGTGACTACATTTGCTGTCTTCCATACCTCTGGTAATCTTCAAGTTTTGATAGATGTGTTGAATATTTTTGTTAGAGGTACACATAGTGCCTCTGCTCCCTCTCTAAGGACCCATGGTGTGTGTGTGCGTGTGTGTGTGTGTGTGTGTGTGTGTGTGTGTGTGTGTGTGTGTGTGTGTGTGTGTGTGTGTGTGTGTGTGTGTGTGTGTGTGTGTGTGTGTGTGTGTGTGTGTGTGTGTGTGTGTGTGTGTGTGTGTAGTTTTCTCTCTCTCTCTCAAGCTAACTTTCTCACTTACCGCAGGTGTCTTACAGCTTAAGCTGAAAGTTGACTCACTTTCACTAAGTTATACCTAGAAGCTTCCCAACCAGCAATATTGACGCTCCATTCGCTCAATACTCTCACTCTTTGTCGGAGTTTCAACTTTAGGGATCTGGGGGAGTTAGGTTCAACGTTCCTTCGTGTGTTCCACAAGCTAGTAGCTACTAGCCTTCCTCGCTTTAAAATAAAGCTTCTACTTATCAGTATTGATATTTATGTTGGTTTGGTGTGAATCGTTACGGGCACATTAAAAGTATATTATATTGATTTTACACGGGGTAACCAATAAAGTCAAGTATTGTGACTTTTTTTCTGGTGAAAAGAGATGTTCTCCACGTATTGCAAAGAAACCAGTTTAATTTATAAAACTGACACATTAACCAATTCGATTTATGAAATTCACACAGCCAATTTCATTTATAAAATTGGCATATTAGCCAATTTCATTAGCACAATTGGCAGCATACATTCAGTAAATGATACAGGGTGAGATTAGAGATTAGCGTCAGCTGTGGGATTAGGAGCCTAAGCTTGGTGAGTTGACTTAATGCCTCACATATTATAAAATTGGGAGAACGTGTTTCAGAGGTGAGACTATCGAGGCAAGAATGATCACTGAGGGAGTGATGACCTTGAAGGAAGCTGTAGCTAAAATGAAGCTTCTTGTGGTTGCCCTTCTTGCAGTATAATATCAATCTTCCGACTGTCCACGACGGAGGGCTAATGGTGGGGATTCTTTAGAATCTTAGTCTGGTACGGAACAGTAAAGCAAGGTCTAGAATTCAGGTGAAGTGAGAGACTCAATTCTTGTATAGTTCTCACGCTTATGTGGTTGTGTTTCCCAGTCCAAAAATCAGAGATGGAATGGAAGAGTAGGTCATCCAAGAAAGTGGTGCACTCTCTCGGCAAGAACTAATCTGTGCCTAGCAAACTTTGGCAGTAAGGAATGTCAGACACGTTCGTCAATCGTCCAAGTGGTGATTCATGTACGTGGTCAGTACATTGGTTCCAGTAGTTATGTGAGAGACACAGAATGTTCACGTCATTGTTTAACGATGTCACAACAGTGTTGATTAATGTCATGTCGCTGTTGAGCGATGTCACGTCAGTGTAGAATGGTGGTTCTTCCAATCAACCTAACACCAGTACCAGTAGTTACACAATCAGATCTGTAACAGTAGTTATACCATCACACCAGTACCACTGGTTACACCATCACACCGGTACCAGCAGTTACACCACCATCACACCAGTACCACTGGTTACGCCATCACACCGGTACCAGCAGTTACACCACCATCACACCAGTACCACTGGTTACGCCATCACACCGGTACCAGCAGTTACACCACCATCACACCAGTACCACTGGTTACGCCATCACACCGGTACCAGCAGTTACACCACAATCACACCAGTACCACTGGTTACGCCATCACACCGGTACCAGCAGTTACACCACCATCACACCAGTACCAGTAGATACACCACCATCACACCAGTAACAGCAGATACACCACCATCACACCAGTAACAGCAGATACACCACCATCACACCAGTACCAGTAGTTACACCACCATCACACCAGTACCAGTAGTTACACCACCATCACACCAGTACCAGTAGTTACACCACCATCACACCAGTAACAGTAGTTACACCACCATCACACCAGTAACAGTAGTTACACCACCATCACACCAGTACCAGTAGTTACACCACCATCACACCAGTACCAGTAGTTACACCACCATCACACCAGTAACAGCAGATACACCACCATCACACCAGTACCAGTAGTTACACCACCATCACACCAGTACCAGTAGTTACACCACCATCACACCAGTACCAGTAGTTACACCACCATCACACCAGTAACAGTAGTTACACCACCATCACACCAGTACTAGTAGTTACACCATCACACCAGTACCACTAGTTGCACTATCACACCAGTACCAGTAGTTACACCATCACACCAGTACCACTAGTTGCACTATCACGCCAGTACCACTAGTTATACCATCACACCAGTACCACTTGTTACACCATCACACCACTGCCACTAGATATACCATTACACCAGTACCAGAAGTTACACCATCACACCAGTACCACTAGTTACACCATTACACCAGTACCAGTAGTTACACCATCACACCAGTACCACTAGTTACATCACACCAGTACCACTAGTTATACCATCACACCAGTACCACTAGTTACACCATCACACCAGTACCACTAGTTATACCATCACACTAGTACCACTAGTTACATCATCACACCGGTACCAGTAGTTACACCACCATCACACCAGTACCAGTAGTTACAACACCATCACACCAGTAACAGTAGTTACACCACCATCACACCAGTACCAGTAGTTACACCACCATCACACCAGTACCAGTAGTTACACCATCACACCAGTACCACTAGTTACAACATCACACCAGTACCACTAGTTATACCATCACACCAGTACCACTAGTTACACCATCACACCAGTACCACTAGTTATACCATCACACCAGTACCACTAGTTATACCATCACACCAGTATCACTAGTTACATCATCACACCGGTACGAGTAGTTACACCACCATCACACCAGCACTAGTACTTACAACACCATCACACCAGTAACAGTAGTTACACCACCATTACACCAGCACCACTAGTTACACCACCATCACACCAGTACCAGTAGTTACACCATCACACCAGTACCACTAGTTACACCATCAAACCAGCACCACTAGTTACACCATCACACCAGTACCACTAGTTACATCATCACACCGGTACCAGTAGTTACACCACCATCACACCAGTACCACTAGTTACACCATCAAACCAGCACCACTAGTTACACCATCACACCAGTACCACTAGTTACATCATCACACCAGTACCAGTAGTTACAACACCATCACACCAGTAACAGTAGTTACACCACCATCACACCAGTACCAGTAGTTACACCACCATCACACCAGTACCACTAGTTACACCATCACACCAGTACCATTAGTTACACCATCACACCAGCACCACTAGTTATACCATCACACCAGTACCACTAGTTACACCATCACACCAGTACCACTAGTTATAGCATCACACCAGTACCAGAAGTTACACCGTCACACCAGTACCACTAGTTACATCATCACACCGGCACCAGTAGTTACACCACCATCACACCAGTACCAGTAGTTACAACACCATCACACCAGTAACAGTAGTTGCACCACCATCACACCAGTACCAGTAGTTACACCACCATCACACCACTACCAATAGTTACACCATCACACCAGTACCACTAGTTACACCATCACACCAGTACAACTAGTTACACCATCACACCAGTACCAGTAGTTACACCATCACACCAGTAGCACTAGTTATACCATCACACCAGTACCACTAGTTACACCATCAAACCAGTACCAGTAGCTACACCATCACACCAGTAGCACTAGTTATACCATCACACCAGTACCACTAGTTACACCATCACACCAGTACCACAAGTTACACCATCACACCAGTACCACTAGTTATACCATCACACAAATACCAGAAGTTACTCCATCACACCAGTGCCACTAGTTATACCATCACACCAGTACCAGTAGTTATACCATCACACCAGTATCACTACTTACACCTTCACACCAGTACCACTAGTTATACCATCACACCAGTACCAGAAGTTACACCGTCACACTACTACCACTAGTTACACCATCACACCAGTACCACTAGTTACACCATCACACCAGTACCACTAGTTATATCATCACACGAGTACCACTAGTTACACCATCACACCAGTACCATTAGTTACACCATCACACCAGTACCACTAGTTATACCATCACACCAGTACCACTAGTTACACCATCACACCAGTACCACTAGTTATACCATCACACCAGTACCAGAAGTTACACCGTCACACAAGTACCACTAGTTACACCATCACACCAGTACCACTAGTTATACCAACACACCAGTACCACTAGTTACACCATCACTCCAGTACCAGAAGCTACACCATCACACCAGTACCACAAGTTATACCGTCACACCAGTACCAGTAGTTACACCATCACACCAGTACCACTAGTTACACCATCACACCAGTACCACTAGTTATACCATCACACCAGTACCAGAAGTTACACCCCCACACCAGTACCAATAGTTATACCATCACACCAGTACCACTAGTTACACTATCACACCAGTACCACTAGTTATACCATCACACCAGTACCAGAAGTTACACCATCACACCAGTACCACTAGTTACACCAATACTACTAGTTATACCATCTCACCAGTACCAGAAGTTATACCAGCACTCAAGTACCACTAGTTGCACCAGCACACCAGTACCACTAGTTATACCATCACACCAGTACCAGAAGTTATACCATCACTCCAGTACCACTAGTTACACCGGCACACCAGTACCACTAGTTATACCATCACACCAGTACCATTAGTTACACCATCACACCCGTACCTGAAGTTACACCATCACACCAGTACCACTAGTTACACCATCACACCAGTACCAGAAGTTACACCATCACACCAGTACCACTAGTTATACCATCACACAAGTACCACTAGTTATACCATCACACCAGTACCACTAGTTACACCATCACACCAGTACCAGAAGTTACACCATCACACCAGTACCACTAGTTACACCATCACACCAGTACCAGAAGTTGCACCATCACACCAGTACCACTAGCTATACCGTCACACTAGTACCAGTAGTTATACCATCACACCAGTACCACTAGTTACACCATAACACCAGTACCACTAGTTATACCATCTCACCAGTACCAGAAGTTACACCATCACACCAGTACCACTAGCTTCACCATCGCACCAGTACCAGAAGTTACACCATCACACCAGTTCCACTAGTTATACCATCACACCAGTACCACTAGTTATACCATCACACCAGTACCACTAGTTACACAATCACACCAGTACCAGAACTTACTCCATCACACCAGTAGCACTCGTTATACCATCACACCAGTACCAAAAGTTACACCATCACACCAGTACCACTAGCTACACCATCACACCAGTACCATTAGTTACACCATCACACCAGCACCACTATTTATACCATCACACCAGTACCACTAGTTATAGCATCACACCAGTACCAGAAGTTACACCGTCACACCAGTACCACTAGTTACACCATCACACCAGTGCCACTAGTTATACCATCACACCAGTACCACTAGTTACACCATCACACCAGCACCAGGAGTTACACCATCACACCAGTACCACTAGTTATACCGTCACACCCGTACCATTAGTTATACCATAACACCAGTGCCACTAGTTACACTATCACACCAGTACCACTAGTTATACCATCACACCAGCACCAGAAGTTACACCATCACACCAGTACCACTAGTTATACCATCACACCAGTACCAGAAGTTACACCATCACACCAGTACCACTAGTTATACCATCACACATGTACCAGAAGTTATCCCATCCTTCCAGTGCTACTAGTTACACCAGCACACCAGTACCACTAGTTATACCATCCCACCAGTACCACTAGTTATACCATCCCACCAGTACCACTAGTTACACCATCCCACCAGTACCAGAAGTTACACCATCACACCAGTACCACTAGTTATACCATCACACCAGTACCAGAAGTTACACCATCACACCAGTACCACTAGTTATACCATCACACCAGTACCACTAGTTATACCATCACACCAGTACCAGTAGCTACACCATCACACCAGTAGCACTAGTTATACCATCACACCAGTACCACTAGTTACATCATCACACCAGTACCACAAGTTACACCATCACACCAGTACCACTAGTTATACCATCACACAAATACCAGAAGTTACTCCATCACACCAGTGCCACTAGTTATACCATCACACCAGTACCAGTAGTTATACCATCACACCAGTATCACTACTTACACCTTCACACCAGTACCACTAGTTATACCATCACACCAGTACCAGAAGTTACACCGTCACACTACTACCACTAGTTACACCATCACACCAGTACCACTAGTTACACCATCACACCAGTACCACTAGTTATATCATCACACGAGTACCACTAGTTACACCATCACACCAGTACCATTAGTTACACCATCACACCAGTACCACTAGTTATACCATCACACCAGTACCACTAGTTACACCATCACACCAGTACCACTAGTTATACCATCACACCAGTACCAGAAGTTACACCGTCACACCAGTACCATTAGTTACACCATCACACCAGTACCACTAGTTATACCATCACACCAGTACCACTAGTTACACCATCACACCAGTACCACTAGTTATACCATCACACCAGTACCAGAAGTTACACCGTCACACAAGTACCACTAGTTACACCATCACACCAGTACCACTAGTTATACCATCACACCAGTATCACTAGTTACACCATCACTCCAGTACCAGAAGTTACACCATCACACCAGTACCACAAGTTATACCGTCACACCAGTACCAGTAGTTACACCATCACACCAGTACCACTAGTTACACCATCACACCAGTACCACTAGTTATACCATCACACCAGTACCAGATGTTACACCCCCACACCAGTACCAATAGTTATACCATCACACCAGTACCATTAGTTACACTATCACACCAGTACCACTAGTTATACCATCACACCAGTACCAGAAGTTACACCATCACACCAGTACCACTAGTTACACCAATTCTACTAGTTATACCATCTCACCAGTACCAGAAGTTATACCAGCACTCAAGTACCACTAGTTGCACCAGCACACCAGTACCACTAGTTATACCATCACACCAGTACCAGAAGTTATACCATCACTCCAGTACCACTAGTTACACCGGCACACCAGTACCACTAGTTATACCATCACACCAGTACCATTAGTTACACCATCACACCCGTACCTGAAGTTACACCATCACACCAGTACCACTAGTTACACCATCACACCAGTACCAGAAGTTACACCATCACACCAGTACCACTAGTTATACCATCACACAAGTACTACTAGTTATACCATCACACCAGTACCACTAGTTACACCATCACACCAGTACCAGAAGTTACACCATCACACCAGTACCACTAGTTACACCATCACACCAGTACCAGAAGTTGCACCATCACACCAGTACCACTAGTTATACCGTCACACTAGTACCAGTAGTTATACCATCACACCAGTACCACTAGTTACACCATCACACCAGTACCACTAGTTATACCATCTCACCAGTACCAGAAGTTACACCATCACACCAGTACCACTAGCTTCACCATCGCACCAGTACCAGAAGTTACACCATCACACCAGTTCCACTAGTTATACCATCACACCAGTACCACTAGTTATACCATCACACCAGTACCACTAGTTACACAATCACACCAGTACCAGAACTTACTCCATCACACCAGTAGCACTCGTTATACCATCACACCAGTACCAAAAGTTACACCATCACACCAGTACCACTAGTTACACCATCACACCAGTACCATTAGTTACACCATCACACCAGCACCACTATTTATACCATCACACCAGTACCACTAGTTATAGCATCACACCAGTACCAGAAGTTACACCGTCACACCAGTACCACTAGTTACACCATCACTCCAGTGCCACTAGTTATACCATCACACCAGTACCACTAGTTACACCATCACACCAGCACCAGGAGTTACACCATCACACCAGTACCACTAGTTATACCGTCACACCCGTACCAGTAGTTATACCATAACACCAGTACCACTAGTTACACTATCACACCAGTACCACTAGTTATACCATCACACCAGTACCAGAAGTTACACCATCACACCAGTACCACTAGTTATACCATCACACCAGTACCAGAAGTTACACCATCACACCAGTACCACTAGTTATACCATCACACATGTACCAGAAGTTATACCTTCCTTCCAGTGCTACTAGTTACACCAGCACACCAGTACCACTAGTTATACCATCCCACCAGTACCACTAGTTATACCATCCCACCAGTACCACTAGTTACACCATCCCACCAGTACCAGAAGTTACACCATCACACCAGTACCACTAGTTATACCATCACACCAGTACCAGAAGTTACACCATCACACCAGTACCACTAGTTATACCATCACACATGTACCAGAAGTTATACCATCCTTCCAGTGCTACTAGTTACACCAGCACACCAGTACCACTAGTTATACCATCCCACCAGTACCACTAGTTATACCATCCCACCAGTACCACTAGTTACACCATCCCACCAGTACCAGAAGTTACACTATCACACCAGTACCACTAGTAACACCATCACAGCAGTACCGCTAGTTACACCATCACACCAGTACCACTAGTTACACCATCACAACAGTCCCACTAGTTACACCATCACACCAGTACCAGAAGTTACACCATCACACCAGCACCAGAAGTTACACCATCACACCAGTACCAAAAGTTACACCACACCAGTACCAGAAGTTACACCATCACACCAGTACCAGAAGTTACACCATCACACCAGTTCCAGAAGTTACACCATTACACCAGTACCAGAAATTACACCATGGTTTCAATGGACTATCAACTAGCCATCGGCCTCCCGAAGCAGAGGCAGCCGTAAGTTGACGACTGATGACACAGATGTTGATGATTGATGAGGTAGAAGTTCATCACTGATGCATCAGAAGTTGGCTATTGATGGAACAGAGAGCACAGGGTCACCTGCATCTAGCTAGCTGAAAGGTTATAGTCCAATGATCTGCGTAGGTGTGAGCGTCAGAGACGAAGGTTACTAGCTGGTTGAAGGAGACGTCTCGTTACCAGAGGCTAGACGATCTTCTTCTTCTTCTCCTTCATCATCATCTTCTTCTTATTCTTCTTCTTCTTCTTCTTCTTCTACTTCTTCTTCTTCTTCTTCTTCTTCTTCTTCTTCTTCTTCTTCTTCTTCTTCTTCTTCTCTCTCTCTCTCTCTTTCTCTCTCTCTTTCTCTCTCTCTCTCTCTCTCTCTCTCTCTCTCTCTCTCTCTCTCTCTCTCTCTCTCTCTCTCTCTCTCTCTCTCTCTCTCTCTCTCTCTCTCTCTCCCTCTCTCTCTCTCCCTTTCTCTCTCTTTCTCTTTTTTTTTGCACAGGGTTTGATAAGGTTAGGTTAAGGATCCCTAACTTTATTGAAAAGCTATTGATAAGTTAAGGATTCCTCACTTTATTGACAAGCTAAGTGCTGTTACCCACTGTTGCGACCCCTGAATGGGTTACAATGTATATAATGTATATTACCTTTTCATATAATTTTATATTGATTATATTTGCGATAACAGCTAAATCGTAAATACATTGCTTTTTATTATTATTTGACTTAGTTATGTTGTTAGGTAGGATATAACCTCCATATATTAATATTATGTGCTCCTATATTGTTCAAGTCTTGATTGTCTAACTACTGTAATTATCGCTCGTGGCTCGTTACTCTGCCGGCTTCTCGTTGTTGCTGGGCAGCAACTGTCCATGGAGCTATCACGTGATCTAGGGGGGGTGTTCTCACATCGCCTGAAGTATTCAGTCTAGTCAAAACTCGCTTGGTGGTTGGACGTATTCCTGACAAGTGCCTAACTCTCCCTTATTGGCCCTTGTTGGAAGATCGTCTCTGTCTGATTATTGTTGTAGGTTCTGTGGTACTCTGTTAACAGAACATTGTCTAGACTTAGTGATTTTCGACGTTGTACTGAGGTTGTGTGTCGCATAGACACTCTGAGCAACTCAGGTCCTGAGCTGTAGCTTCTGACCTAACTTGTACTGGTATATGTGTACTGTCACAGTCGGGGATTTTCTAATGCTGAACTTAGATTCAGTATCATGGGAGTTTTGTGACTTTTGTGGAGGATCTGCTGATGGTCCCTACTTAGTGTCGTTATATTATCTCCTTGTTCCTGATTCTGTGTCGCAGTTGCTTGTTATATTGCTATTGGGCTTAGCATTCTTGTTATTGTTCAAGCAGACTGTTCTGATTGCCAGTTGGTCAAGAAGTTAGTTTATTTGAGGACTTTGTCAGTCACTTGTTTAAGTCTAGTCGAATCTTGAGACATAGCGAACTACTTAGAGCACTTACATACATACACACACTTATTTGAATATAGTATTAAATGTTAATGTACCTGACGGTACATAAGACTTATAAATGTGATATGTGCTATCAGCACAATACTATTGTATACGAGAGAAGTGATTATTCTTATTTTGTTGATATTAATTTAATTTAATTTGATATACGCCTAGACAACTTAATAAATTTATTAAATTTTAATTTCTCTAGTTAGTAGCCTACCAGTTGTAATCCCGAAGCACTTATTAATTCTTATTGAATTCTAATGGATAATTGGACAAGGATACTGACTAATTGTTACGAAAACCCAGTAACAGGCTGGATGCTAGAAGGGCAGTCATTTCTAGTATTCACTGGAGATCTCTAAGCTTTTTAGAAATCGCGTTTTTTATAACACCTACATCAGCTGATTTGAAAGCATTTTCATTGTTATGAAACATACAAGTAGGGAACAGGATGAAGTTGGGGCCATCTGAGGGCCAGCATTTTCATTTGATCATTTAATCAACTGACTTTACCTCAGTGATTACCATGAAGGTAATCACCGAGGAGACATACTGTAGAGCCTGCAATTCCCAGTGCTTGCAGTTTTGCCAAGAGGCCATGGTGTCACACCCGGTCGAAAGGACCAGCAATGTCCAGTGCTACCACACAGCTGACTTTGGATTCATCCAGTGACTGGTGCCATTTATTGGAGAGGTTTAACAACAGATAAGCAGCAGAGTAATCTTTCCTGAAGCCATATTGACGATCACAAAGTAGTGAGTGGTAATCAAAAAACTTTATCATTTGTCTTGAGATTATTGTCTCAAGGATCTTGCCAGTGATTGACAAGAGTGACACAGGTCTGTAGTTGCTGATTTCTGCTCTGCCCTTCTTTTTGTGAACAGGGACCTCATTTGCCTCTTTCGACACTGTACTAGGCAATGTTGAAAGATGCGAGTTAGAGGTGCTGGTAGCTGGTCTGCACATCTCAGCAATCTTGGGCTCAACTTGTCTGGGCCCACAGCCTTTTCTAAGTCAAGCAATTTAAGAAGATGCACCTCCTCCTGCCTTATTGTCACCGCTGACAATTTTGACACAGGTCTCGCAGCTTGGCAAGGAGGGCCCCTCGCTGGGTCAGGAACCTGCATTTTGGTAGCAAAGAGTTTGGAAAAGAGGTCTACTTTCTTTTGACAACTGGTAAGGGTGATCCCATCCTGTCGATTTTGAGGTGGAATAAGTTCATCAGGTAGATATCCTTGTCTGTCCTTGACCAGGAACTACCAGATTTTGGAGCCCACTCTACCTGATGCTAGCTTTCTTTTTGTGTCCACCTCCTATTTAGAAATGTCCCACTTTTGAACTTCACCCATATGCCTACAGGCTTGCCTGTGCAAGTTCCTATTATAGGCAGTAGGATGTCTCTTATATCTTCGCCAAATCCTGTACTTAGCAGTAGCAGCCTCTCTACAACTAAAGCTGAACCAAGGCTGATTTGTAGGCGTCGTCTCATACTGCCGGTGAGGGATGTGTTCTTGTTGTAGATTAAGGATGTGTCCAGTGAAGGCATTCACTTGATCGTCAACATCCCCTTGGAGAACATTCCAATCGGTCGATTCAAGGTTTTTTGAATCATTTCTTCAAAAGATTAAATTTTTTGAGTTAAAATATATATTTACAAAGTACTTCACAAAAAAAGTTTAATTTTGCTTTCTTTTACCTCTTTCTTATAACCATGTCGTGCATGTGGACTCCTCACCTAGTTCTGTTGGGATCTTAAGTGTCGTAAAAACAGCCTTGTGGTCAGACGATCCAACATAGCCGAGGGGTTGATAAGTGACTATTCCTTCTGCTAGATCACTCACTACTGGGTCAAAGGAGGAGTCAGAGATGTGAGTAGGGAAATCATCAAAGTTTCTTATGTCAAACACTGCAAAAAGATCACCAAAGTCCCTTAGTATAAGATATTGGTAGGGGTCTCCAACAATTATGATAAGTTGACAGTTGTGTTGGAGCAGAAGTGAATCAACATTTTCCATTAGGAAGTTGATGGGGTCTGCATGTTGCCACTGAGGTCTGTACATTGCACATGCTAGTACAGAGGTACTAGTGCTTATGCATAGCTTGAAGAACAACATTTTCATGTGAGTAGGAATGGCAACGTCAATGTGCTGGGCATGTACACTTTTAGAGAAGCACACAGCAACACCTCCTCCTTGCCCTTGCTTGTCTCTTCTCATCCATGAGGTGTAGCCAGCAATTTTCGCAAAATTTTCTGGAGTCCTGTCGTCCAAAAATGTTTCAACAACAGCTGTCATGTCGGGACGTCGGGAGTTCCAAAAAATGTGTGAGCTCTCCGACACTGGTAATGAAACCTCTAATGTTGGCCGACAGGATATTGACAGACTGGCTCCTCATGATGTGTTCAGCTAGAGGGGGTGGGTGTGTAAGGTGTATAAGGTGCCTGCCTCTGAGACAGGTAGGATACCGAGGCAGCTTCTGGGATGTTGGTCTATGGTCTTGTATAAGGCACAAAATCACCTACTGGGCTGATATAGGAGAAGCTGAGTGGGTGACGTGTGAGTGTGTTCACCAGTTAAGAGATCCTGCTGGTTTGTTCCGAGAACAGGTCTCTAAACAGGTGACCCTGTCTGTCAAGTTCCTTTTCCTTCCGACACTGGTCCTCCTGATGTCCCCTCTTGTGGCAGTAATTGCATCTGGTATCACACAGGCAATTGTTAGTGGTGTGCCCCCTCTGGTGACAGCGAGAGCACTGCCTAGGTGTCTGGGAGGGTGGACTCCTATTTGTTTCACCTCTTGTGTTTCCCTGTTGATTTATCCGCAGGTTCTGCCGCTGGTGAGCCTGATGATTGTGTATCTGATGAACGTTTTCCCGGGACTGTGTTGGTGGAAGGTGAGATGGTTGTAAATGTCGTCTTCCTCCTCCACGTGATCTTCCACTTCCTCTACCACGCCCCTGTACAGTTCTGAGAGATGTGTCCCTGCTGTTCGTACTTTGGTGCAGCACCTATTCAGGTGCAGTGATAGTCTGATTATTAACCGCTCTAATCTCTGGTGGAGAAAATTCTGACTCAGTACTTGCAGATGAAGCACTGTATTAATATTGATAGAATTACCGACAATATGCTAAGTAAAAGGACACAAGTGCAACTAATGTGACATTTTATTTTGGCAACGTTTTTCTCTCCAGGAGAGGCTTGACAAAGCTCCTGGAGAGCGAAACGCTGCCACAATAAAATGTCATATTTGCTACACTTGTGTCCTTTTAGTTAACAGACGAAGCACTGCTGCCAGATGTTGGAGTAGTGTCGACAGGTGTGCTGACAGGTGTAAGATCAGTGATGGCATGTGCACTGTCTGGTGTACTCTCATGTGCTGAAGCAGTGATGTCAGGTGTAGTTGAGTTAACTGATCCAAGGCTTGCTGCGTTGCTGGGAAGAGGATCTGTTCCCTCTGTATTGATCAGAGGAATTGTGTTAGAATCCCCAAATGTAGTGTTTTGAGCTTTTTCTATCTGTGGACGCTTAGCGATGACAGAATTCCACCAGTTATTTACTTCTGAGTTGAGCTCATTGTGTGACTTCCAGTCTTTGTCAACAGTGTCACCATCAGCTAAGCAGCTTATGTCACTTAATGTAGACCTGCACAGGCCTTCTGCAAT
>NC_091293.1:14396864-14429364 GCF_038502225.1 Cherax quadricarinatus | reverse complement strand
TCCCTGCAATCTTTTCGAGGATGACCCCTACCTCGCCTTCCTTCCCCGACAAATTTATACGCTCTCCATGTCATTCTACTTTGATCCATTCTCTCTGAATGACCAAACCACTTCAACAACCCCTCTTCAGCCCTCTGACTAATACTTTTATTAACTCTACACCTTCTAATTTCCACACTCCGAATTTTCTGCATAATATTCACACCACACATTGCTCTTAGACAGGACATCTCCACTGCCTCCAACCGTCTCCTCGCTGCAACATTTGCAACCCAGTTTTCACACCCATATAAGAGTGTTGGTATTACTATACTTTCATACATTCTCTTCTTTGCCTCCATAGATAACATTTTTTGTCTCCACATATACCTCAATGCACCACTCACCTTTTTTCCCCTCATCAGTTCTATGATTAACCTCATCCTTCATAAATCCATCCACTGATACGTCAACTCCCAAATATCTGAAAACATTCACTTCGTCCCTACCACGAACATGTGGTATTGATCAATAACAACACTACTTGCCAAGAATTCAAACCCATGTTGTACTGGCTGGCCATTGTGAGCGAGAACCACATGACGCCTTAACCCACAGGACAATCTAATCCTACAAGAACCAAGCACCCAGCCAACCTAGGTGTCTTACTCTTGATCGAAGGACATACGGAGGTGTGGGAGCTTTCAAGCTAATTTCATTCTCATCCCTGTTGGGTGTACTAGCCTACGAGCAGCATATATACATTATTGTAACCACGAACAAGTTGTTACTGATCAATACCACTCGTTCGTGGTTACAATAATATATGTCTATATATATATATATATATACATATATATATATATATATATATATATATATATATATATATATATATATATATATATATATATATATATATATATATATATATATATATTTATTTATTTATTTATTTATTTATTTATTCATTTACTTATTTATGTGTGTGTGTGTGTACTCACCTAGTTGTACTCACCTAGTTGAGGTTGCGGGGGTCGAGTCCGAGCTCCTGGCCCCGCCTCTTAACTGATCGCTACTAGGTCACTCTCCCTGAGCCGTGAGCTTTATCATACCTCAGCTTAAAGCAATGTATGGATCCTGCCTCCACTACATCGCTTCCCAAACTATTCCACTTACTGACTACTCTGTGGCTGAAGAAATACTTCCTAACATCCCTGTGATTCATCTGTGTCTTCAGCTTCCATCTGTGTCCCCTTGTTACTGTGTCCAATCTCTGGAACATCCTGTCTTTGTCCACCTTGTCAATTCCTCTCAGTATTTTGTATGTCGTTATCATGTCACCCCTATCTCTCCTGTCCTCCAGTGTCGTCAGGTTGATTTCCCTTAACCTCTCCTCGTAGGACATACCTCTTAGCTCTGGGACTAGTCTTGTTGCAAACCTTTGCACTTTCTCTAGTTTCTTCACGTGCTTGGCTAGGTGTGGGTTCCGAACTGGTGCCGCATACTCCAATGTGGGCCTAACGTACACGGTGTACAGGGACCTGAATGATTCCTTATTAAGATGTCGGAATGCTGTTCTGAGGTTTGCTAGGCGCCCATATGCTGCAGCAGTTATTTGGTTGATGTGCGCTTCAGGAGATGTGCCTGGTGTTATACTCACCCCAAGATCTTTTTCCTTGAGTGAGGTTTGTAGTCTCTGGCCCCCTAGACTGTACTCCGATTGCCCTTCCCCAATCTTCATGACTTTGCACTTGGTGGGATTGAACTCCAGGTGCCAATTGCTGGACCAGGTCTGCAGCCTGTCCAGATCCCTTTGTAGTTCTGCCTGGTCTTCGATCGAGTGAATTCTTCTCATCAACTTCACGTCATCTGCAAACAGGGACACCTCAGAGTCTATTCCTTCCGTCATGTCGTTCACAAATACCAGAAACAGCACTGGTCCTAGGACTGACCCCAGTGGGACCCCGCTGGTCACAGGTGCCCACTCTGACACCTCGCCACGTACCATGACTCGCTGCTGTCTTCCTGACAAGTATTCCCTGATCCATTGTAGTGCCTTCCCTGTTATCCCTGCTTGGTCCTCCAGTTTTTGCACCAATCTCTTGTGTGGAACTGTGTCAAACGCCTTCTTGCAGTCCAAGAAAATGCAATCCACCCACCCCTCTCTCTCTTGTTTTACTGCTGTCACCATGTCATAGAACTCCAGTAGGTTTGTGACACAGGATTTCCCGTCCCTGAAACCATGTTGGCTGCTGTTGATGAGATCGTTCCTTTCTAGGTGTTCCACCACTCTTCTCCTGATAATCTTCTCCATGATTTTGCATACTATACATGTCAGCGACACTGGTCTGTAGTTTAATGCTTCATGTCTGTCTCCTTTTTTAAAGATTGGGACCACATTTGCTGTCTTCCATGCCTCAGGCAATCTCCCTGTTTCGATAGATGTATTGAATATTGTTGTTATGGGTACACATAGCGCCTCTGCTCCCTCTCTCAATACCCATGGGGAGATGTTATCTGGCCCCATTGCCTTTGAGGTATCTAGCTCACTCAGAAGCCTCTTCACTTCTTCCTCGGTTGTGTGCACTGTGTCCAGCACTTGGTTGTGTGCCCCACCTCTCCGTCTTTCTGGAGTCCCTTCTGTCTCCTCTGTGAACACTTCTTTGAATATCTTGTTGAGTTCTTCACATACTTCACGGTCATTTCTTGTTGTCTCTCCTCCTTCCTTCCTTAGCCTGTGTGTGTGTGTGTGTGTGTGTGTGTGTGTGTGTGTGTGTGTAGGCGGAAAGGAGTGAGGTGTGAGTGACACATGGCGACCTGAAGAAAAAAGTGATCAATTTCCCAGGACCGAAACGTTTTCTAATAAATATGTTCTAGTGTTTGCTTACGTTTCTTTCTAAACTAATTTGTCGGTATCTATTACCAAGGTTTATACCAACCTCGTGCCTAAATTAGCAACTGCCTGTGTCAGGATAGCGAGAGTTAGAAGCTACACCTTCCTGCCATTGTTATCGTCATCATACGGGTACTAAATAGTTACCACATGTTACAGTATATGTGGATATTACATGCGGTTATCACTTTCATATAATCATAATAACATAATTGCAAACAAATAACAAAATATCTGTGATTTGTTTGTAATTGTGTTATTTACGATTTCGTAAGTCATGAAGGCAGCTTTGAGGGGATTTGAGCTAGAGCACGACATAGCCAAGCTAATGTGGGACTCATCTGTATAAACCTGCATTTGTGGTCACAGAGGTGGCCTATGCTAACCTCCCTATGGTGAATACTAATGCACATAGTTGGATGTGTCTTGTTAAAGACAGTTGGTCCAGCTGTTAGCACACTGGCCTGAGAGTTTTAGGGTTCACCTGCCCTGGGTGTTGTGGATGTTACATCTGCTGGTAGTGCTGCTAGTGAGAAGGCTGACAGGAGTGGTGGTAGGGGTGGTGGTAGTGGTGGTGGTGGTGGTGGTGGTGGTGGTGGTGGTGGTGGTGGTGGTGGTGGTGGTGGTGGTGGTGATGGTGGTGGTGGTGGTGGTGGTGGTGGTGGTGGTGGTGGTGGTGGTGATGGTGGTGATGGTGGTGGTGATGGTGGTGGTGGTGGTGGTGGTGGTGGTGGTGGTGGTGGTGATGGTGGTGGTGGTGGTGGTGGTGGTGGTGGTGGTGATGGTGATGGTGGTGGTGGTGGTGGTGGTGGTGGCGGTGGTGATGGTGATGGTGGTGGTGGTGATGGTGGTGGTGGTGGTGGTGATGGTGGTGATGGTGATGGTGGTGGTGGTGGTGGTGGTGGTGGTGGTGGTGGTGGTTGTGGTGGTGGTGGTGGTGGTGGTGGTGGTGGTGGTGGTGGTGATGGTGATGGTGATGGTGGTGGTGGTGGTGGTGGTGGTGGTGGTGGTGGTGGTGATGGTGGTGGTGGTGGTGGTGGTGGTGGTGGTGATGGTGATGGTGATGATGGTGGTGGTGGTGGTGGTGGTGGTGGTGGTGGTGGTGGTGATGGTGGTGGTGGTGATGGTGGTGGTGGTGGTGGTGATGATGGTGGTGGTGATGGTGGTGGTGGTGGTGGTGGTGATATTGGTGGTGGTGATGGTTTTGGTGTTGGTGGTGGAGGTGGTGATGATGGTGATGGTGGTGGTGGTGGTGGTGTAGGTGGTGGTGATGGTGGTGGAGGTGATAATGGTTGTGGTGGTGGTGGTGGTGGTGGTGGTGGTGGTGGTGGTGGTGGTGGTGGTGGTGGTGGTGGTGGTGGTGGTGATGGTGGTGGTGGTGGTGATGGTGGTGGTGGTGATGGTGGTGGTGGTTGTGGTGGTGGTAGTGGTGGTGATGGTGGTGGTGTCAGGATAGTTGCTGAACCCCCTTATATGTGTTGTATAGATTAGCTGAGCATTATAGTATCATCCACGTGTTTATATAGAAGACCCCTTAGGCATGTGATTGTATGACGTCACGGGATGCAGCTTGAGTGTGAGGCGAGTTACCTCGGTTTCAGGACAGGCAGAGGCTGGTCTCCATCTCCCATCATCACAGTCTGACAATATATCGTTACCATCCAACAAGTGTGTCTACCTTCAACCCTCGATATCTCCATTTAAGAACCCCTACGATAAATGGTGGCAACAGAGGGCCTGTAATTCTGACGATTACAGCGATTTCTGGAGATAAATTTCGACCGAGCCGGCTGCCATCTTGTGAGTAGGCCTGCCGAGAAGGTTAACGCCAGCCAGCTACCTCAGCCAGTTCCTCCCGCCCAAGCTCCTACCAGCTTCTACATTATTCACTGGTCAGTCTCTTTGTATTAGTGTTTATCTGCTTATTTGCATCACTCCCGAGGAGTTGACCCGAGTTTGCAAAATAAGCCAGCTTCCAGTATCTGGTGGGGGAGTCAGAACAACCGAGTCCAGTCCAGCCTAGTCTACTCCATCCAGTTCTTTTGCCTGCCAAGCCAGCTTCTACCCCTGCTGTGCTCATCGTGAGAAGTTCTCAAGCTATTCTGTGTGAAGGGTTAAGATAAGCCAGCTAGCAACTAACCCAGGTTTCTTCCCCCAGTACTCAAGCAAGCCACGTGAGTAGTCTTCATCGCTTGTGATTCAAGCTCCAAGCATTCTGAGTGCTTTTTCATCCCTGTGGTGTTGTGGTATTTCGTGGGTGTATTTTAAGCCAGCCAGCTTAGAATATCTTCACACCAGTGTGGGTGTCCTCAGTGAGGCTTACACTGTTCAACCCATAGGCCCACGACCACGTGTGTCTCACCACCCCCGGTCTTAGCCCTGTTAAGCCCACCCACCCACTCACCACACGGCCTCAGACGCCTTAGCCCTGTTAACCCACTAACCCAACCACTCTCACTGTGTTTTGGTACTCACCCAACCTCTACCAGTGTTTTGGCGCACTACTAAGGGTTATAGCACCATATTTTAAGGACCACATAGGGGGTCAAGAGCTAGAGTGTGTCTTCGACAGTGGTGCCACCGTTGAAAGCCTCCTGTGTGAAGTCTATCGTCGATGTAAGCGCAATTCTACGATCACGTGTGCAGAGGACAGCAGCAAGACGACAAAAACAATCCTCCAACCTTCCACCATCAACCTTATTCTTCACCAAGTCATTACAGCGATAATATTTTTCATAGAGACATTTGCGAGTGTTGAGACATTTCTTTTGTGTTTCAGTGATTTTCTTCTGGAGTTTATCTGGAGTTTATCTGGAGAGAGTTCCGGGGGTCAACGCCCCCGCGGCCCGGTCTGTGACCAGGCCTCCTTAGGTCAGTGTCCCAGGATGCGACCCACACCAGTCGACTAACACCCAGGTACCCATTTTACTGATGGGGAACATAGACAACAGGTGGAAAGAAACACGTCCAACGTTTCTACTCTGGCTGGGAATCGAACCCAGGCCCTCACCGTGTGAAGCGAGAGCGTTAACCACCAGGCCACATATGAGCAGTATAGAACTTGTGTTTACACTTCACAGTCACCTTGTGTTCTCAGTATTCCAGTGAAGTATTTCAGTAATTTTTCACCTTATATTCTGCATCACAACTCAGTGTTGTCTCAGTTATATATATATTTTTTTTCATCCCAGCATTTGTGTATTCTTTTTTTTTGTTTGTTCTCTGTGTGTTGAACATTTTTTTCTGTTCATATTCTTTCATTTAGCCAGTGTCTAATTTGTCTTATTTCCACAGACAATAGTGCCATTGTTTTGTGCAAGCAAGAAATCATTATTATCAAAGTTTTCACACATCAAGTTTCATTGCAAGAAAATTCTAGTATTGTGTTTATGTTGATGTGTTGTGTTCTGCATCACTGTAAGTGTTCAAACTTTTTTGTTCTGTGTTTTAGCACCTATTATTTTTCATGTTTCATTGAACAAATTCACTCTTAGTGCAATTTTTAAGTTCTTCTTTTAGAGTAAATTGTTCTTTTGTTTGTTAAGTGTTGCTTGAGTGCAGTTAAGAGTTAAAGTGTTCCCTCAGTTCATTCCTTGATATATTTCTTTTCTTGCGTGTGTAATAATTTTTATTATTGCACTTTGACTCATTTTGCAATAATTCTTGTGCAAATATTGTGTTGCCATTAAAGTTTTTCTTGCAGAGATTTTATGCAGTGTTGTGCAATACTTTTTGATTAGCAATTGTTATTTGCAATATTGCTACAGTTTATTTCAGTGCAGTTTCATATGCTCTGTTCTGTGCATAATATTTTTTTCTTTCTGTGCCATTTTATTTTATTTCAGTGAATTGTGTCCCAGTTTGTTTTATTTTGCACAAGCTTTATTGAGTCCATTTTATCATTTTATTATGTATTTCCCTGTTGCATTGAAAGTAAAGACAACTCACTGTGCCATTCTTTCAGTTTAGAGTAAAAGTTGAGCAAATTAGATTTGAGTAAAGTACAAGTTCTCTTGATTTTCAAAGTGTTGTTTGTTCAGATAATCATTTACTCTGTGACTGAGTTCTTTGCTTACTGTGTGACCTGTCAATTTTTAGTTACTTATGCAGAATCGTTAAACATTTTCTTCCCATTTAAGCTTACTGTGTCATTCCTTCTATTTTTTTTTTTTGGCCTTATGCCCTTTAATAAGTTCAATGAGAAGATGTCCCAGTCACTTTTGTATGTTCACTTAATGTATCATACCAGTCAAAGTCAATATGAATCAGTCTACAGTACCAATATTCCCTTACTGACTGAAAGACAATACCTAGCTCTTGAGCAATGTGTTTGTTCTCACAGCTTGTATCTGAGATTTGTTAAAGTGCTGCGAAATGTGAAGTTAAGATTAAGTTCCTATAGATTCGTTCATTACTTATTAACGTAGCCGAGCGGTCAGGCACAAGTAACTCTGCCACTCCCATCTGTGTTCCACCTACACCTTCAGACTTGCAAGATAGTGTTCCGTTGCCTCAAGTGTCCGGGGACACTCAGACTGCCTTGAGTGCACAGCCTATCCCTGCAATGTCTGCTGGTTCGAGTAGTAGTTTCTCCACAGGGGATGCCTTGTCAGAAAACGATTACTTGAAACTAGTAATGCCATCTCTTGTTGATGTGACATGCTGTCTGCAGAAAGACGTCTCTGTTACAGCTAGTGCTCTCACTAGAGTGTCTGTTGTTGTTCCTAATGTTCCAGATGGTGATCCCATCCTAGTTGACAGTAATCAGTGCATTGTAAGAAGTTATTTCTCGACTAACTTTCACATGTTGTTAACGTTTGTAAGTGAAGTTTCTTTATAGCTGATACCTCGTGTCACTGTGTGCGACTCAGATTGAATATCAGCATTGTTGACCGTGTTCATTTATTTTCTCCTGTGCTTGCAGTTTGAGATAGTAGATTCGTTCTCCTTTGCTCATATTGCGTGTTATAGCGTTAATTTTTTCAACCGGGGTTGAGTCATCCACTCCACCGAGTTTGTGCATTCCTCCAGTAAGAAAGAACCGATCCCTTGTGTTCTGGTGATTCGATTCCTGCTCCAGGAAGATCTTATTCTGGCTGTGAAGCCACCAGCACCCATTAGTGACTTTGTAATGAGCCAGGAATTACTGTATCGAACAGCCGAGTTGGGTACTCCAAGCAGGAGAGTTTACCAGTTAGTAATTCCACAGTCACTAGTGAACGTAGCTCTACAGCTAGTTCACGATGCACCAGGTGTTGCACACCCTGGTATGGATCGTTCTGTGAAACAAGCCAGAATGAAATACTTTTGGCCACGTATGGCAACTGACATTTCAGACTATGTTAAGAAATGTAGTGTTTGTATGCAACACAAAGGAAATGTCAATGGTCCTAATCCAATCCAAGTGTACCCAACCACTAGCGAACCGTGGGAAAGAGTTGCCCTTGATTTATTAACCAATTTCCAATGTTCCCTCCAATGCAACAAACATCTGTGTGTTATGGTAGACCATTTCACCAGATATTGTGAGTTAGTTCCTATTGCAGATAAGACTGCAGAGACAGTAGCTAAAGCGTTTAACGAACGCATTATCTGCAGGCATACCACCCCTAAGTCCTTAGTAACAGATAATGGAGGTGAATTCTGTAATGAGATTCTTGAAAATTTGTGTACTTTATACAAGATCTCTAAATCCACCATTGTTCCTCATCATCCTGCCAGCAATGGGTTAGCCGAACGAACCAATAAGAAAGTACTTGATGTCCTGAGAGCCACTATCAACCCCAATAGTGAAACTTGGGATGAAGTCATACCAGATGTTCAATGTGCCATAAATTCTGCTTACAATGCTTCCATAGGTGATATAGATACTCCACATTATGCATGTTACAAAAAACGCGATTCTAAAAGCTTAGAGATCTCCAGTGAATACTAGAAAAGACTGCCCTTCTAGCATCCAGCCTGTTACTGGGCTTTCGTAACAATTAGTCAGTATCCTTGTCCAATTATCCATTAGAATTCAGTATGATTCAATAGTGCTTCAGGATTACAATTGGTAGGTTACTAACTAGAGAAAATAAAATTTAATAAATTTATTGAGTATCGTCTAGAGGTATATTATCTAATTAAATTAAATCAATATCAACAAAATAATAATAATCACTTCTTTCGAGTATAATATTATTGTGATGATAGCACATATCACATTTATAATTCTTAAGTACCGTCTGGTACATTAACATTTAATAAGATATTACAAATATGTACATACAAGTAAGTTTGTGTATGTGTGTAAGTGCTCTAAGTAGTTCGCTATGTCTCAAGACTCGACTAGACTTAAACAAGTGACTGACAAAGTCCTCAGATAAACTAACTTCTTGACTGACTGGCAATCAGAACAGTCTGCTTGAACAATAAAAAGAATGCTAAGCCCAATAGCAATATAACAAGCAACTGCGACACAGAATCAGGAACAAGGAGATAACATAACGACACTAAGTAGGGACCATCTGCAGATCCTCCACAAAAGTCACAAAACTCCCATACTACTGAATCTAAGTTCAGCATAAGAAAATTCCCGACTGTGATAATACACAGATACCAGTACAAGTTAGGTCAGAAGCTACAGCTCAGGACCTGAGTTACTCAGAGTGTCTATGAGACACACAACCTCAGTACAACGTCGAAAATCACTAAGTCTATACAATGTTCTGTGAACAGAGTTCTACAGAACTAACAAGAATAATGAGACAGACAATCTGTCCAACCACCAAGAGAGTCTAGACCAGACTGAATACTTCAGGTGAGGTGAGGACACCCCCCTCGATCACGTGATAGCTCCGTGGGTCGCTGCCCAGCAAGAAGCCGGCAGAGAAACGAGCAAAGAGCGATAATTACAGTAGTTAGACAATCAAGACTTGAACTGAGCACATATGTTACATCCCACCTAACAACATAACTAAGTCAAATAATAATATAAAGTCATATATTTACGATTTAGCTATTATCGCAAATATAAACAATATAAAATTATATGAAAAGGTAATATACGTTATATTCATAATCATAATATACATTATATATATTGCAACCCATTCAGGGATTGCAACAATGCATTGTATGGTGTTGACAAGCGTTTACCCTATGAGTAGTTATATTCCACTCCGAAACCCAATTACAACCCTGATGATTTCGTAGCAACTCGTACCAGCATGGCTCAAAGTGTTTTTAGAAGAATCCGTGAAATACTTCATAAATCAACAGCAGAATTTACTAGAGTAACTAATAGCAGTGCTAAGCCATCAAAAGTCATAGTAGGTTCGAGAGTAATGCTGACAAATTTCAACAAAACATCCGCAATGCCTAAGCTCCATCAAAAGTTTGTCAGACCTTATCGAGTTGTAGAACATTTCTCTGGTAATAAGTATAAGGTTAGAAAAATTAGTACTGGTAAGTACAAAGAATCGCATTTAGATCATATGAAATTAGTATGCAATGTTGATGATATTGCTACCCAAACTAATGTGACAGATGCTGAAAATCCTCTTGACTCTGTACCCTCTACCTCAAATACTCAGTCAGATAACCAACCTGAATGTCGTTACTCCTTGCGTACTCGACAAGTAATGAGAACCCCACAAGTATCTTTTGTAGATACTCGTTCAGATCTCCCTCAGTCAAGGCATGTGTTAGCCATGCAGAGGAATTCGATCCTCCCAGAGATGATAACCATTCTGCATATGTAAACCTCACCCTCGCAGAATTGGGTTTAAATGTACATAGTCTGTATAACTAGATGTCAGAGATGAAGTAAATTGTCAACTGTTTGTTATTAACTGATTAGTTTTCCAGAAAAATTTTTTTCGTATTCACGTTCCCTCCGTATTCTGAGAATTTGACAGTAATAGTGGGAGGGGTTGGATTTGAGTGGGACTTTCACATCAGAGCTTATTTCTTGGGTGGCATTGAAAATTGGGTTGGGCAAATGTTTTGTTAGTGGGATGAATTATAAAGGACCTGCCTAGTATGGGCCAGCAGGCCTCCTGCAGCGTTCCTCCTTTCTTATGTTCTTATGTAGTCTGAGTGCACCAGATACCTTTGCTGTTAATTTCACCTTGTATATATATATATTTATTCTTCCTCAGAATCAGTAGAGTGCATGAATACAGATCGATCGATCAATTCCATCCATATCGTACAATGATTTGTTCTTATAGTTTGTAATGCATTACGTTAAAAATCATTACGTTAAAAGTGATTACGTTAGCATCCATTGCGTAAAATTCATTTTGTTAACATTCATTATGATACCATCCATTAGTTCTAAGTTATATATGAATTTGTTATTGTATAGAATCAGCCCAGAACTGCCTGCTTGTTCAGCCTATAAGATAGTAGTGTAGGTCGAGACGACATACGTAACATGACCGAGCTGTCAGCATAGTTGCTGAATCCCCTTACATGTGTTGTATAGATTAGCTGAGCATTATAGTATCATCCATGTGTTTATATAGAAGACCCCTTAGGCCTGTGACTGTATGACGTCACGGGATGCAGCTTGAGTGTGAGGCGAGTTACCTCGGCCTCAGTCGGCGTTTGACATAGGCAAGAACAGGCAGAGGCTGGGCTCCATCTCCCATCATCACAGTCTGTCAATATATCGTCACCATCCAACAAGTGTGTCTACCTTCAACCCTCGATATCTCCATTTAAGAACCCCTACGATAGTGGTGGTGATGGTTGAGTTGATGGTGATGGTGGTGGTGGTAGTGGTGATGGTGGTGGTTGTGGTGGTGGTGGTGATGGTGGTGATGGTGATGGTGGTGGCGATGGTGATGGTGGTGGTGGTGCTGATGGTGGTGGTGGTGGTGGTGGTGATGGCGGTGGTGGTGGTGATGGTGGTGGTGATGGTGGTGGTGATGGTGATGGTGGTGGTGGTGGTGGTGGTCGTGGTGGTGATGGTGGTGGTGGTGATGGTGATGGTGATGGTGGTGGTGGTGGTGGTTGTGGTGGTGGTGGTGGTGGTGGTGGTGGTGGTGGTGGTGGTGATGGTGGTGGTGGTGATGGTGATGGTGATGGTGGTGGTGGTGGTGGTTGTGGTGGTGGTAGTGGTGGTGGTGATGGTGGTGGTGGTGGTGGTGGTGGTGGTGGTGGTGATGGTGGTGGTGGTGGTGGTGGTGGTGATGGTGGTGGTGGTGATGGCGGCGGTGGTGGTGGTGGTGGTGGTGGTGATGATGGTGATGGCGGTGGTGGTGGTGGTGGTGGTGGTGATGGTGGTGGTGATGGTGGTGGTGGTGGTAATGGTGGTGGTGGTGGTGGTGCTGGTGGTGGTGGTGGTAATGATGGTGTTGGTGGTGGTGATAATGGTGATGGTGGTGGTGGTGGTGGTGGTGATGGTGGTGGTGGTGGTGGTGTTGATGGTGGTGGTGGTGATGGTGGTGGTGGTGGTAATGGTGGTGGTGGTGGTGGTGGTGGTGATGGTGGTGGTGGTGGTGGTGGTGGTGGTGGTGGTGGTGGTGGTGATGGTGATGGTGATGGTGGTGGTGGTGATGGTGATGGTGTAGGTGGTGGTGGTGGTGATGGTGGTGGTGGTGGTGGTGGTGGTGGTGGTGGTGGTGGTGGTGGTGGTGGTGATGGTGGTGGTGGTGGTAATGGTGGTGGTGATGGTGGTGGTGGTGGTGGTGGTGGTGATGGTGGTGGTGGTGGTGGTGATGGTGGTGGTGGTGAGGGTGGTGGTGATGGTGATGGTGGTGGTGGAGGTGGTGGTGGTGGTGGTGGTGAGGGTGATGGTGGTGGTGGTGATGGTGGTGGTGGTGGTGGTGGTGGTGGTGATGGTGTTGGTGGTGGTGATGGTGGTAGTGCTGCTGATGGTGGTGGTCGTGGTGATGATTGTGATGGTGGTGATGGTGGTAGTAGAGGCGATGGTGATGATGGCGGCAGTAGTGGTGACGGCGGTAGTCCTCGTGATAGTGGTGTTGGTGGTATTACTGGTGATGGTGGTGATGGTGGTGTAGTACTGGTGGTTGTGGTGATGCTGCTAATGGTGGTGAGAGGGATAGTACTGGTGAGGGTGGTGATGACTGTGATGGTGGTAGTTTTGGAGATGAAGGTGGTGATGGTGGTAGTATGATGATGGTGTGTGAGGGTGGTAGTACTGGTGATGGTGGTAGTTTTGGTGATGATGGTGGAAGTACTGGTGATGATGGTGATGGCGGTAGTACTGGTGATGGTGGTAGTTTTGGTGATGAAGGTGGTGATGGTGGTAGTACTGGTGATGGTGTGCGAGGGTGCTCGTTCTGGTGATAGTGGTAGTTTTGGTTTAGGTGATGATTGGTGGTGATGGTTGTAGTACTGGTGATGATGGTGATGGTGGTAGTTCTGGTGATGGTGTGTGAGGGCGGTAGTACTGGTGATGGTGGTAGTAGTATTGATGGTAGTGATGGTGGTGATGATGGTGATGGTGGTGATGGTGGTAGTACTGGTGATGGTGGTGATGGTAGTGATGGTGGTAGTAGTGGTGATGCTGATGATAGTGGTAGTACTAGTGATGGTGGTGGTGATTGTTGCAACCCCTGAATGGGTTACAATGATTATTATGTATATATGTAATGTATATTATCTTTTCATATAATTTTATATTGCTTATATTTGCGATAATAGCTAAATCGTAAATGTATGACTTTATATTATTATTTGACTGTTATATTGTTATTTAGCTTATGTTGTTAGGATGTATATAAAATGTGCTCAGTTAGTCTTGATTGTCAAACTACTGTAATTATCGCTTGTCGCTCGTTATACTGCCGGCTTCTGAGCTGCAGTTGTCCACGTAGCTATCACGTGATCGAGGGGGGGGTGTCCTCACCTCTCGTGAAGTATTCAGTCTGCTCGAGACTCACTTGCTGGTCGGACAGATTGTCTGTCTCATTATTCTTGTTAGTTCTGTAGAACTCTGTTCACAGAACATTGTATAGACTTTGTGATTTTCGACGTTGTACTGAGGTTGTGTATCACATAGACACTCTGAACATCTCAGGTCCTTAGCTATAGCTTCTGGCCTAATTTTGTACTGGTTCCTGTGTATTGTCACAGTCAGGGTGTTTTCCTATGCTGAACGTAGATTCAGTATTATGGGAGTTTTGTAACTTTTGTGGAGGATCTGCAGATGGTCCCTACTTAGTGTCGTTATATTATCTCCTTGATCCTGATTGTGTCGCAGTCGCATATTGCATTGCTATTGGGCTTAGCATTCTTTGTTGTTCAAGCAGACTGTTCGGGTTGCCAGTCGGTCAAGAAGTTAGTTTATTTGAGGACTTTGTCAGTCACTTGTTTAAGTCTTATTCGAGTCTTGAGACATAGCTAACTACTTAAGAGCACTTACACGCATACACACACTTGTACATATTTGTAATATCTTATTAAATGTTAATGTACCTGACGGTACTTAAGAATTATAAATGTGATATGTGCTTTCAGCACAATAATACTGAACTCGAGAGATTGATTTTATTTTTATTGCTGTGATTTAATTTACTTTGATAATATACCTCTAGACAACTTATAGACTTAATAAATTTATTAAATTTTAATTTCTCTAGTTAGTAGCCTACCAGTTGTAATCCTAAAGCACTATTGAACCATACTGAATTTTAATGGATAATTGGACAAGGATACTGACTACTTGTTACGAAAACCCAGTAACAGGCTGGATGCTAGAAGGGCAGTCCTTTCTAGTATTCACTGGAGATCTCTAAGCTTTTAGAATCGCGTTTTTTGTAACAGTGATGGTGGTAGTAGTGGTGATGATGGTAGTACTGGCGATGGTGGTGATGGTAGTGATGGTGGAGATGGTGGAAGTAGTAGTGATGGTGATGGTGGTGGTGGTGGTGGTAGTAGTGGTGATTTTGGTGATGGTGGTAGTAGTGGAGTCGGTGGTGATGGTGGTAGTAGTGGCGATGGTGGTAGTACTGGTGATGGTGGTGACGGTAGTGATGGTGCTAGTAGTGGTGATGGTGGTGATGGTGGTAGTACTGGTGATAGTGGTGATGGTGGAAGTACTGGTGATGGTGGTAGCACTGGTGATGGTGGTAGCACTGGTGATGGTGGTGGTGATGGTAGTGATGGTGGTGATGGTGGAAGTAGTGGTGATGGTGAGGAAGGTGGTGGTGGTGGTAGTAGTGGTGATGGTGGTGATGGTGGTGATGGTGGTGATGGTGGAGATGATGGTAGTGATGGTGGTGATGGTGGTGATGGTGGTAGCGGTTTTACTAGTTAGGGTTGAGGTGATGGTGGTAGTACTGGTGATGGTGGGGATGGTGGTGGTGATGGTGGTAGTACTGGTGATGGTGATGGTGGTAGTACTGGTGATGGTGGTGATGGTGGTGGTGATGGTGGTAGTACTGGTGATGGTGGTGGTGGTAGTACTAGTGAGGGTGGAGGTGATGGTGGTAGTACTGGTGATGGTGATGGTGGTAGTACTGGTGATGGTGGTGATGGTGGTGGTGATGGTGGTAGTACTGGTGATGGTGGTGGTGGTAGTACTGGTGATGGTGGTGATGGTGGTGGTGATGGTGGTAGTACTGGTGATGGTGGTGGTGGTAGTACTAGTGAGGATGGAGGTGATGGTGGTAGTACTGGTGATGGAGGTAATGGTGGTGGTGATGGTGGTAGTACTGGAGATGGTGGTGATTGTGGTAGTACTGGTGATGGTGGTGGTGATGGTGGTGGTGATGGTGGTGGTGATGGTGGTGGTGATGGTGGTGATGGTGGTAGTACTTGTGATGGTGGTGATGGTGGTAGTGCTGGTGATGGTGATGGTGGTGGTGATAGTACTGGTGATGGTGCTAGTACTGGTGATGGTGGTGATAGTGATGATGATGGTGGTAGTACTGGTGATGGTGGTGATGGTGGTGGTAGTACTGGTGATGGTGGTGATGATGGTGGTGGTAGTACTAGTGAGGGTGGAGGTAATGGTGGCAGTACTGGTGATGGTGGTGATGGTGGTGGTAGTACTGGTGATGGTGGTGATGATGGTGGTAGTACTGGTGATGGTGGTGATGGTGGTGGTAGTACTGGTGATGGTGGTGATGATGGTGGTGGTAGTACTAGTGAGGGTGGAGGTAATGGTGGTAGTACTGGTGATGGTGGTGATGGTGGTGGTAGTACTGGTGATGGTGGTGATGATGGTGGTGGTAGTACTAGTGAGGGTGGAGGTAATGGTGGTAGTACTGGTGATGGTGGTGATGGTGGTGGTAGTACTGGTGATGGTGGTGATGATGGTGGTAGTACGAGCAGCACTAGTGGCATAAGTCCAGCGCTATTCTGACCAGTCGTATTAATAACCGCTCAAGTGCTTGTATGCGTCATGATATTAACTTTCAAACACTTTTTTAACCTGCTCCGTGGCCAGAGTGGAGGAAGAGGAGGGTGGAGAAGGTGGGGAGGGAGAGGAAGTAGAGAGAATGAGGAGGGTAGGAAGGTGGGTAAGTTACGAGGAGGAAAATGAGGGTGGGGAGAGAACCTTATGCTATACTATCCTTGCCTTAATTAACGAGAAAAGAACAGATAGCTAGACTAGAGTTAGTCCTGATATTAACCGTAAGGTTAACTATTTGTTTATCTCACTTCCATACTTTTTTTTTCTCTCTCTCTCACACACACACACACACACACACACACACACACACACACACACACACACACACACACACATACACACACACACACACACACGCACACAAACCTTCTGGAGTTTTATGATAAAATAACAGAAGTAAGACAAGAGAGAGAGGGGTGGGTTGATTGCATCTTCTTGGACTGCAAGAAGGCCTTTGACACAGTTCCTCACAAGAGATTAGTGCAGAAGCTAGAGCATCAGGCGCATATAACAGGAAGGGCACTGCAATGGATCAAAGAATACCTGACAGGGAGGCAACAACGAGTCATGGTACGTAATGATGTATCACAGTGGGCACCTGTGACGAGCGGGGTCCCACAGGGGTCGGTCCTAGGACCAGTGCTATTTTTGGTATATGTGAACGACATGACGGAAGGGTTAGACTCAGAAGTGTCCCTGTTTGCAGATGATGTGAAGTTAATGAGGAGAATTAAATCTGATGAGGACCAGGCAGGACTTCAAAGAGACCTGGACAGACTGGACACCTGGTCCAGCAAATGGCTTCTCGAATTTAATCCTGCCAAATGCAAAGTCATGAAGATAGGGGAAGGGCACAGAAGACCACAGACAGAGTATAGGCTAGGTGGCCAAAGACTGCAAACCTCACTCAAGGAGAAAGATCTTGGGGTGAGTATAACACCGAGCATGTCTCCGGAAGCACACATCAATCAGATAACTGCTGCAGCATATGGGCGCCTGGCAAACCTGAGAACAGCATTCCGACACCTTAGTAAGGAATCATTCAAGACACTGTACACCGTGTATGTCAGGCCCATACTGGAGTATGCAGCACCTGTTTGGAACCCGCACTTGATAAAGCACGTCAAGAAACTAGAGAAAGTACAAAGGTTGGCAACAAGGTTAGTTCCAGAGCTAAGGGGAATGTCCTATGAAGAAAGATTAAGGGAAATCGGCCTGACGACACTGGAGGACAGGAGGGTCAGGGGAGACATGATAACGACATATAAAATACTGCGTGGAATAGACAAGGTGGACAAGGACAGGATGTTCCAGGGAGGGGACACAGAAACAAGAGGCCACAATTGGAAGTTGAAGACACAAATGAGTCAGAGAGATAGTAGGAAGTATTTCTTCAGTCATAGAGTTGTAAGGCAGTGGAATAGCCTAGAAAATGACGTAGTGGAGGCAGGAACCATACACAGTTTTAAGACGAGGTTTGATAAAGCTCATGGAGCGGGGAGAGAGAGGGTCTAGTAGCAACCGGTGAAGAGGCGGGGCCAGGAGCTAGGACTCGACCCCTGCAACCACAAATAGGTGAGTACACACACACACACACACACACTCACACACACACACACACACACACACACACACACACACAGAGGGGGCACAGAAACAAGAGGCCACAATTGGAAGTTGAAGACACAAATGAGTCAGAGAGATATTAGGAAGTATTTCTTCAGTCATAGAGTTGTCAGGCAGTGGAATAGCCTAGAAAATGACGTAGTGGAGGCAGGAACCATACACAGTTTTAAGACGAGGTTTGATAAAGCTCATGGAGTGGGGAGAGAGAGGGCCCAGTAGCAACCGGTGAAGAGGCGGGGCCAGGAGCTAAGACTCGACCCCTGCAACCACAAATAGGTGAGTACACGCACACACACACACATATACACACACACTCACACACACATACATACACACACATACACACACACACAGACACACACACACACACACACACACATATACACACACACACGCACACATATATACACACACACACACACACACACACACATATATATATATATATATATATATATATATATATATATATATATATATATATATATATATATATATATATACACACACACATACACACACACACACACATATATATATATACACACACACACACACACACGCACACACACACGCACACACACATACACACACACACATACACACACACACATACACACACACACACACACACACACACACACACACACACACACACACACACACACACACACACACAGTAACAAGGGGACACAGTTGGAAGCTGAAGACACAGATGAATCACAGGGATGTTAGGAAGTATTTCTTCAGCCACAGAGTAGTCAGTAAGTGGAATAGTTTGGGAAGCGATGTAGTGGAGGCAGGATCCATACATAGCTTTAAGCAGAGGTATGATAAAGCTCACGGCTCAGGGAGAGTGACCTAGTAGCGATCAGTGAAGAGGCGGGGCCAGGAGCTCGGACTCGACCCCCGCAACCTCTACTAGGTGAGTACAACTAGGTGAGTACACACACACACACACACACACACACACACATGTAAGAGGTGAGTTCTCTAGAAACGAGAGGAATGTGGATACAGTATTTACAGTGGAGAAAGGAAGGACTCCGGAAAGCCAGAATAGGGAGATATACCAACAAGTGCTGCATGAAAGACATACAACCGAGGAAGAAGTGAAGACTCTGCTAAGTGAACTACATGCATCAAAGGCCATAGGACCGAACACCTCTCCGTGTGTCCTGACTGAGGGAGCAGAGACACTGTGTGTGCCACTAACAACAAACTTCAACATATCCATTGAAACTGGGCAACTTCCTGAGGTATGAAAGACGGCAAATGTAATCCCAGTTTTTAAGAAAGGTGATAGACACGAGGCATGAACTACAAAGTAGTGTCACTTACATGTATAGTATGCAAAATCAAGGAGAAGAATATCAGGAGGATAGTGATCGAGCACCTAGAAAGGAACAAGCTTGAGCACAACAACCAGCACATTTGAAGGGAAGGGAAATTCTGTTTCACAAACCTACTGGAGTTTTATGACAAGGTGACAGCAGTAAGACTAGAAAGAGAGAGGGAGGGGTAGACTGCATTTTCTTGGACTGCAAGAAAGCTTTCGATTCAGTTCCTCACAGGAGTTTAGCGCAAAAGCTAGAAGATAAGGCATATATAACAGGAAAGGCACTGCTGTGGATCAGAGAATACCTGACAGGGAGCCAACTACGAGTCATGGTACGTGACGAGGTGTCAGAGTGGGCGCCTGTGATGAGCGGGGTCCCAGAGTGGTCAGTCCTAGAACCGGTGTTGTTTCTGGTATATATGAACGACATTCCGGAAGGAATAGATTCAGAAGTGTCCTTGTTTGCAGATTTTACGAAGTTAATGAGGAGAATTAAATCGGATGAGGATCAAGCCGAACTACAAAGGGACCTGGATAGGCTGCAAACTTGGTCCAGCAACTTGCTCCTGGAATTTAACCCCACCAAATGCAAAGTCATGAAGATCAGGGAAGGGGAAAGAAGACCACAGACAGAGTACTGGCTAGGGAGGCCAAAGACTGCAACCCTCACTGAAGGAAAAGGATCTTGGGGTGGGTATAATACCGAGCACATCTGCGGCGCACATCAACCAGATAATTGCTGCAGTTACATTGCCGATATTTTCATTAATAATTAAAACGAAAATATCTTGCTTCATATTTAATTAGTTATGTATGCAGGTTGGATGTTACATTTTCACTTCACTGTCCTTGCTGTCGGAGAGTTGTGACTGGCTGTCAGCTTTCGCAAACTGCTTTGCTAAGTACCGGCTTGCTTGTTTGTGTCGGCGTCGCTGGAGTAACACTGACTAGTCACGTGATCTCACCTGAGGTTGTATCTGCCCTCACTACCTCACTCTCTTTATAGCTGCTTCTTACCTGAGAAACACCTCTCTCGTTATATGCGTCTTGTCCTAGAAGCATCTCTCTTGTCTCTCGTCTCCCTCTGGCTGCTTGTTAGTGATTTAGACTGTTTTTGGTAGAGTGTGATTTCGTTGGAGAGCTGAAACATACTTCTTGTATCTTTGTTCACAGATAATTGTTCAGACTTAGTGATTTTTGACGTCTTGCAAAGGCTGTGACGTGTGGAGACACTCTGTTCGTTCCTCGTCCTAAGTTAAAGCTTCTTACCTACTTTGTGACATCTACACACTGCCGTAGTCAAGAATATGGTTATGCTGAACTTATATTTAGTATTAATGGAGTTATATGCCTTTTATGGAGGATCTGCTGAAGGTCTCCAGTTAGGGTTGTTATTTTGTCTCCTTGTTCCTGAAGCTGTTCTGCTGCTTGGTACATTATTGCTGTTTGGCGAATGGTTCGTCATACTGTTCAAGCAAACTGTTTGATTGTCTTGATGGTCGAGAAAATAGATTTGTAGACTAGTTGACAGTCACTGTTTAAATCTAAATTGAGTCTAGTCTTACTGAGACAACGAACACTTGGAGCACATACACATATTCTCACACACACATGTATACACTAGTATTACTCTTATACCTGATATGAATGTACCAGATGGTACTGTTACGAAATGTGCCCTCAGCACTGTACTACTATATTTACAATTTAACAGTGAACTACAAGAGAAGTGTAGGAGCTTATATTCTAAATTATATCAAACTTATTTACTTTGATATTGTCCACCTAGACACCTTTGTTATTAAAGATCTCAAATTTTATTTCGTTGATTTATCATCCACTTGTGATCGCAAAATACTATTAATATTTCTCTCAAATTCAGGAGATAACTGGACTCGGTCATATACTGACAAACTGTTACAAAACCAGAAACAGGCTAGATGTTAGAGGGGGATCAATAAGTTGACCTTCTAGTATTCTCTGGAGATTTCTGTACTTGATAGATATTGCATTTTGTAACATGCTGCACAAGTTTGGAACTCACACCTGATCAAGCACGTCAAGAAATTAGAGAATGTGCAAAGGTTTGCAACAAGGCCAGTCCTGGTGCTAAGGGATATTTCCTACGAAGAAAGGTAAAAGAAAATCGACCTGACGACAATGAAGGACAGGCGGGATAGGGGACACATGAAAACGACGTATAAAATACTGCGAGGAATTGACAAGATGAACAAAGACAAGGGTCACAATTGGAAATTGAAGATACAGATGAGTCAAAGGGATGTTAGGAAGTATTTCTTCAGTCATAGAGTTATCAGGAAGTGGAATAGTCTGAAAAATGGCGTAGTGGAGGCAGGATCCATACATAGCTTTAAGACGAGGTGCGATAAAGGTCATGGAGCATGGAGAGAGTGGATCCAGCGAAGAGGTGGGGCCAGGAGCCGTGAATCAACCCCTACAACCACAAACAGGTAAAAACAAATAGTTAAGAACACACACACACACACACACACACACACACACACACATCAATCACAAGAGAATACGACTCAGTCGAGCATGACAGCAGCGTCGACCTCATTAATCACTTCGTTATGTCAAGTCAAACAATCACCGCTGGTTCAGACCCCACCCATGACCACCTTCTAACCAACTTTTGCCCCCACCCACGATGCCACCCTTGACCCCGCACTTAACCCCAACCACGACCCCTTTCGACCCTACCCACGATCCCTCCCTTCAACCCGACCCTTGTCCCCAGTCACGACGCCTTTCGACCCCCACCCTTGACCCCACCCACGACCCCCATCAACCCCCACCCTAAACCTTCCTTGAGCCCACCCATGATCCAACCTTCGGCCATCCTAGACCCCACCCATGACCCCACCCATGACCCCACCCATGACCCCACCCATGACCCCACCCATAACCCCACCCTCGATACCGTTAAATACTACAAGTAACTGTATTCTATATTTTATATGCATTATTTTATTGCAAATTGTAAGATTTATCGTGTGCATAAGATATATTTACTTAATATCATAAATTGTATGATGATCTTAGCAGGAATTGAAAAAGTAATAATATTTATGATGCAAGTATTGTGTTGTGTCTTTGTAGGATCTTTGTAATTTATTTAGCGAACTTTGCTTTGTTGAGGGATGTGACACAGATGCAATCTGTGTTTTAGGATTTCTTACACATTTTCTTATTGGTTGCCACAGTAAGGGGCGTAAGTAAGTAAGTAAGTAAGTAAGTAAGTAAGTTTATTCAGGTATACACAAATACAGTTACATAGAATTATCATACATAGCAGCATATGTGTAGAGAACCTAGGATAACCCAAAAAAGTCAGACAGAGTGACTTATCACTGTATCACGTCCGTGTGTCGCTATTCATTGTTTTATGATAACAGTTAACTTTTATATGTGAGTGAGAGCTGTTTCTGTGATTATCGTTCACACAGCTTTTAAGAAATTTATGGAAATTGTCCGGAGAGGAGGACTGCCTCTCGGTGTGTCTGCCGAATGTTGGCATTGCTTCAGTGTGAACCTGCTGCTGCTGGCAGGCTGAGTATACTCTTTTCTTCATTTCTAGCTGTTCGTATATGGTTTTATATATATTACACATCTCTGGGTGTGAATCAGAGTGTGTACTGGCGCTTTTGAGGGTTTTACCACACGTATCTTATGTCAGGTCCTAATTTACGAGTATTTAGCTTGGCTCTAGATATTACGTTTCTGTGTCTCCGTTCACACAGTCGGGGTACACGGGACTTAAACTGCGTAGCATTGTAATTTGGTTTTTGCTTTAGCAGCTCTGTCCACTTTAGAGTGTCTGATGGTCATTGTTGCTTATATATATATATATATATATATATATATATATATATATATATATATATATATATATATATATATATATATATATATATATATATATATATATACAAAACAACCACTTTGAAAGAATAGAGAAGTTCCAAGCGCTTTCGTGACTACTCACATTATCAAGGAACATTATATATATATATATATATATATATATATATATATATATATATATATATATATATATATATATCAGAGCGTAATAAAAAAATTAAGTAAAGTGTTTGTGTTTAATGTTTTTATTTTCCTGAACATATCATCAGTGTTTATTAAGTACTCAGGTTCACCCTTGGTGCTAGAACATTATTGTGATAACATTCTTATTACGCCTGTGTACAGGTCAGTCAATGTGATTCTGATAGTGGAATTAGCTGTATTGATTCAGGTATAAATATGTTTAAATAATCACGGCCACTGGTACCATATCTGCAGACAGATATCATACCCTACAGAAAAAGAGGCTTGGCAGATAGTACAAAATACCCCCACCGAAAATCAGGGGTGCCATGAGCACACTAAGAGACAATACAATAAGTTTAAGGGACCCAAGACTACTCGCAGTCTCCCATCATACACAAAGGAAAATGCAAATAGGCTCCCAGCTGTCTTCAAGAGGAACATGGCTATGCTTCGAACGTTGCACTGTGTGCGGCCAGCAGAAACAGCCTGGTATCTTGATAAGACTTTGATGCACTAGAACCCTAATAGGGGACCGGTCTGGAGGGGGTGTCGTTGACCCCCGAAACATCCAAGTATCCTTCAAGAACTTGGGTAATCACCATCACAGGGGAAATCACCACCACTGTGATAATCACCACGACTGTGATAAACACCACCATTGTGATAACCACCACCACTGTGATAACCACCACCACTGTGATAATCACCACCAGCTGTCATAGCCACCACCATTTATGATAACCACCACCAAATGTGACAACCACCACCAACTGTGATAACCACCACCATTTGTGATAACTACCACCAACTGTAATAAGCACCACCAACTGTGATAACCACCACCATCTGTGATAACCACCACCACTGTGATAACCACCACCAACTGTGATAACCACCACCATTGGCGTTCACCTCAAAATGTGACAACCACCACCAACTACGATAACCACCACCATTATTTGTGATCATCACCAACTGTGATAACCACCATCATTTGTGATAACTACCACCACTGTGATGACGGCCATCATTTGTGATAACCACCACCAACTGCGATAACCACCACCATCTGTGATAACCACCACCACTGTGATAACCACCACCAACTGTGATAACCACCACCATTGGCGTTCACCTCAAAATGTGACAACCACCACCAACTATGATAACCACCACCATTATTTGTGATCATCACCAACTGTGATAACCACCATCATTTGTGATAACTACCACCACTGTGATGACGGCCATCATTTGTGATAACCACCACCAACTGCGATAACCACCACCATCTGTGATAACTACCACCACAGTGATGACCGCCATCATTTGTGATAACCACCACCAACTGTGATAACCACCACCATCTGTGATAACCACAACCACTGTGATCACCACCACTGTGATAACCACCACCAACTGTGATAACCACCACCAACTGTGATAACCACCACCATCTGTGATAACTACCACCACAGTGATGACCGCCATCATTTGAGATAACCACCACCAACTGTGATAACCACCACCATCTGTGATAACCACCACCACTGTGATCACCACCACTGTGATAACCACCACCAACTGTGATAACCACCACCATCTGTGATAACCACCACCACTGTGATCACCACCACTGTGATAACCACCACCTACTGTGATAACCACCACCAACTGTGATAACCACCACTATCTGTGATAACCACCACCACAGTGATAACCACCACCACTGTGATAACCACCACCACTGTGATAACCACCACCTACTGTGATAACCACCACCAACTGTGATGACCACCACTATCTGTGATAACCACCACCACTGTGATAACCACCACCACTGTGATCACCACCACTGTGATAACCACCACCAACTGTGATAACCACCACCAACTGTGATGACCACCACCCCCTCAAGGAAGGTTCCTTGATGTTGGTGAAGGGCTCTTGATTTAGGAAATTGGATCTGTGCTCCAGTTCCCCGAATTAAGCCTGAATGCCTTCCACATCCTCCCCAGGCGTTGTATAATCTTCCGGGTTTAGCGCCTCCCCCCTTGATTATAATAATAATAATGTGATAACCACCACCATCTGTGATAACTACCACCACTGTGATCACCACCACTGTGATCACCACCACTGTGATAACCACCACCATCTCTGATAACCACCACCATCTCTGATAACCACCACAACTGTGATAACCACCACCACTGTGATCACCACCACTGTGATAACACAACCACTGTGATAACCACCACTATCTGTGATAACCACCATCACTGTGATCACCACCACTGTGATAACCACCACCACTGTGATAACCACCACTATCTGTGATAACCACTACCACTGTGATAACCACGACCAACTGTAATAACCGCCACCACTGTGATCACCACCACTGTGATAACCACAATCACTGTGATAACCACCACCACTGTGATCACCACCACTGTGATAACCACCACCATCTGTGATAACCACCACCACTGTGATCACCACCACTGTGATAACCACCACCATCTCTGATAACCACCACCATCTCTGATAACCACCACCATCTCTGATAACCACCACCATCTCTGATAACCACCACCATCTCTGATAACCACCACAACTGTGATAACCACCACCACTGTGATCACCACCACTGTGATAACACAACCACTGTGATAACCACCACCAACTGTGATAACCACCATCACTGTGATCACCACCACTGTGATAATCACCACCACTGTGATAACCACCACTATCTGTGATAACCACCACCACTGTGATAACCACGACCAACTGTAATAACCGCCACCACTGTGATCACCACTGTGATCACCACCACTGTGATAACCACCACCAACTGTGATAACCACCACCACTGTGATAACCACCACCACTGTGCTAATCACCAGCACTATGGTAATCACCACCACTGTGATAATTACCACCACCAGGGTAATCATCACGCTCGTTAGCGCGCTCTGGGAGCCTCGTTAAGGTAACCGTTTGTCAATTGACTCGTTACCGCAAACGGCAAGATAAGAGACTAAAGTCGTTTCTCGCAGATGGTTAAACGACTGTGTGTGTGTGTATGTGTGTGTATGTGTGTGGGTGTGTGTGTGTGTGTGTGTGTATGTGTGTGTGTGTGTGTGTGTGTGTGTGTGTGTGTGTGTGTGTGTGTGTGGGTATGTGTGTATGTGTATGTGTGGTGTGTGTGTGTGTGTGTGTGTGTGTGTGTGAGTGTGTGTGTGTGTGTGTGTGTGTGTGTGTGTACTCACCTATTTGTACTTACCCATTTGTGGTTGCATGGGTCGATACTCAGCTCCTGACACCGACTCGTCACTGATCACTACTAGGTCCTCTCTCTACCTGCTCCATGAGCTTTATCATACCTCGTCTTAAAGCTATGTATGGTTTCTGCCTCCACTATCTCACTTTCCAGACTATTCCACTTCCTGACTGAAGAAATATTTCTTAACATCCCTCTGACTCATTTGGGTCTTCAACTTCCAATTGCGACCCCATATTTCTGTGTCCCTTCTCTCGAACATCCTGTCTATGTCCACCTTATCTATTCCTCGCAGTATTTTGTATGTCGTTATCATGTCTCCCCTAACCCTCCTGTCCTCCAGTGTCGTCAGGCCGATTTCCCTTAACCTTTCTTTGTAGAACATTCCCTTTAGCTCTGGAACTAGCCTTGTTGCAAACCTTGGCACTTTCTCTAATTTCTTGACGAGCTTGACTAGGTATGGATTCCAAACTGGTGCTGCATAGTCCAGTATGCGCCTGATGTATATTTTTAGATGAATGGTTCAGAGAACCGACATGTTGATAAATTAGACACATGTGCAACTCTTGGGTATCTTTATTGAGGAAACGTTTCGCCACACAGTGGCTTCATCAGTCCATACAAAGGAGAATCTTGAAGAACAGGAGGAGAATGAGGTAATCAGTCCCTCAACGTTGAGTCGATGTGGTTAGTCCATCAATCTTGAATAGAATACGGCATACGTGCGGAGAAGGAGCTTATAAACCGTTGGTAGGAGAGGAGCAGCAGTCATAGGCGGTGTCACAATTGTTCAGTGCGGAAGTAGGTCGTGCCCAAGAATTAGGCAAGCGAAGAATTCCCAAGTATTAAGATCCCTAATTCTTGGGATCTTAATACTTGGGAATTCTTCGCTTGCCTAATTCTTGGGCACGACCTACTTCCACGTTTGGTATTTTATACCATTTTAATATGCACTCTGTCAGACGCTGCAACACAATGGTATCTTGGTACAGAATAGAAAACACCTTGGACAACTTTTGAAGAGAGAATGGCTGGATCTGAGAGGGACCTGACCTCTCAATGATTACATTTTTTCTTCTACTAGTGGGTGCGCCTCACCTCTTGACTGTATATAACTCTCCCTACTATTGCTTCAATTTCACATTGTTCCAGAATATGGAGCAAAACTCTTCTCCAGGCTGAGGGACTGACCACCTCAAAACTGCGTCTTCAAAGGTAATGGACTTAAAACAACGTCTTTACTTCTCTACTGTTTCAGCTCACTCTTCTGTACTCGACTGAAAAAGCCTACTATATAGGCGAAACGTTTCGGAATAAAAATACCTAACTGTTGCACATGTGTCTTACCAATCTGTCGGTATTTATACCATTTTAATATTCACTGGTGGATTAAATCTGGTGGTTGTAGTATATGGATGGAGTCTAGTAATTGTGGTGGATCCATAAATAGAGTCTGGTAGATGTGGTGTATAGACGGAATGTAGAGGTTGTGCAGAGATGGGCAACATAATGAAGCACAAGAAACATGCTGAGGGCGGGATAGACAGAGAGACCATGAGGAAGCTCACCAGACAAAGGACGGTGTCGCTTTGATAAAGAATGCAAATATTTTCACGCTGAGATGTGTCCGTCGTCGTTAGCGACAAGGAAATGTCATGAATCGAGGTTCCCAATTTCCAAGTGAAGACGACACAGCAGTATGAAAATACATACCAAATATTTTTTAGGAGAAGAGATATACCAGAGAAACGAAGAAGTACGAGAAAAGTCAAAAGGAAAAAACTTGTACATAAGACAATGCAACACAGAATATCAATAGGTCACACACCAGAGCCAAACACACATCAGCCCACATTTCCAGTACACAGATAGCCGTACTACAGGGTGGCATTAGCGAAACCTACACGAAAACCCATACATCCTAAATGGTAAATCCTCCTTCCGTTTTGCTAACATTCAGAAATTAAAAAGGAAAAGAAAAACAAACGTAACTTATAAATGGCCTCCTCACAAAAGTTTGGAACTTTCACAGAAACACATACAAGACATGTTTTGAATGGGAATATATGGGTGAAAAACTTGAATCGTTTGTAGATGTGACAGTGAACAGAAAGAAGTGGGTCTCTGTGTGAAAGATACCTTTTATTTGCAAGGAACTGTTGAAATCAATAAATGATACAATAGAGGTTCTAGGAATTAAAGCGAAGTACGAGAATCTAGTGGTTATCCTAGCATATGATCCACCGTCAGCAATGGTTGAAGAGTTCACGGAACAAATAAGAAAAATACAGAGATGCCTCCAAAATCTTGAAAATCCTGCTATAAACAGAGATTTGAACCTTCCAAATCACCGCGTTGTGCTATGTATAGTTCCTGGAAGAACGTTAAGTTTTGTGAGAAATTTACTCTGAATCAACAGATTACAAAACTCACTAGAAGTGAAAATACCCTGAATTTAATTTTCAAAAACAACTAAAAACTAATCAGAGACATAGCAAGCACAAATACAACATACTCTGATCACAACATCAAAGATGTATAAAGGAAGTATATATGCAGGGGTGGGAAACTCCAGAAACAGTATACGAGAATGGAGGTTCAGTAAATTCAACTTCATAAATAAGGGAATCGACTGGGACAAACCAAACAAAGAACTATCAGACATACCCTGGTAAACAGTCATGAGCACCCTTAACCCTCACCAGTGCTTAGAAAAGCTGAATACAGAAGCGAACAATTTCTCTGTAAAAATATATACCGCTGAGAAAGCCTAAGAGAAGATTGAATATAGAAGGAGAGTGTAGGAGAATGTTCAGAAGAAGAAGAAGAAAAGGGGTTACCGAACTGCCGAAAAAGGTGAATATATGAGAACGGAGGAAATATAACCTTAGCCGACAAATTACTGAGTCAGAACAAAAACTTAATCTTTCATCATAGAGAACAAGAGAACAAAAAGTTATCCAAGATATTTAAAAAAAAAACAATGCACATATGCAGAATCCAAATCAAAATGTACTTGTAGAATTGACCCATTTATCAAGGGAGCTTCATAAACAGATGATGATAAAGAAAAGAGCTAAATTAAAAAACACCTAAATGAACGAAAGTTCAGCAGTCCTATGAATGAAAGCCGGGTGGAGAATGTATTGTTTTTCCTTGTCTATGACGGCCTCACAGATCATATAATTGACACAAATACAAATCCTGAAGAATACAAAAAAAAAAAAAAATATAAAAAATAAAACATATATCCACTCACGCAGCACCTGGACCAGATTCGTGGAATTCTTGCTAACAAAAAAAGTGAAAAATACCCCTAGCACGAGCACTCATTGTTCTTTGGAGGAAGAGCTTATATTTAGGCGAGATTCCAGAAGCCTTCAAGAGTGTGGACAGAAATCCTTCGCATAAAAGACTCACTTGAACGCTACCCAACAATTCCAAGCCATGAGCCACAACACTGAACATCATAAGTCTTTGAAAGGCTCATGAGACATCAAATTACAGACTTTGTGGAACAAAATAACCCACACAACCCAACCAGCATGGATTTAAAAAAGCAAGATCATACTTATCACAGTTACTGAGCTACGGTGACAGCATTATGGAGGAGTTAGAAGAAAACCAAAATACAGATGAGGTATACACGGATTTTGCAAAAGTTTTTGACAAATGCAACCTTGAAATGAATGCTCTTAAACTAAGGGTGACTGATATAATGGGGAAAGTAAGTAAATTGATTTTCAGTTTTCTGACAAACAGAGCAAAGTCCAGCATTACCAAAGTAAAAAGTTCAGTACCCCAAGGCATGGCGTCTTTACTGCCACAGATCCTCGTTGCAGACATAGGTTAAAGCACTCGCCACAGTTTCGTATCATTTGCAGACATCAAAATACCTACGAAAATCACCTCGGTAATAGACAGGGAAAAACGAAAGAGATATAAACAAAGTCTGCTAGTAAACAGTGAAGAATAACTTGATGTTCAATAATGGTAAGTTCCAACTACTTAGACGTGGAAAGAATAAAGAACTCAAGGGTAGACTATACTAAACGCAAGGTCACCAAATAGGACGACAGGAACATGTTAAAGATCTGACTGTAATAATGTCAGCTGATCTTCATTTCAAAGAACATTATAAGGCAAATTTCTAGAACGCCAGACTAATGATAGGGTACATAATGAGAACCTTCAAAACAAAGAAAGTAGTGTCATTGGTGACACTTTTAAATCGCTTATGCTTTCTCGCTTAGAGTATTGCTCAGTGTTAACGGCTCCTCTCAAGGCAGGAGAGATTTAAGGGCTGGAACAGATACTGAGGTCATTTTTGATCCATATAAAGCCAGTAAAGCATCTGATTTACTGGAAACACCACAAAATCCTACATATGTACTCAGTGGAGCGGAGAGGGAGATATGTGATAATATATAAATGGATGCTAGCTGAGAGCCTGGTCCCAAGTATATACACTGCCATAACAATATATTGGTGATATATATGGAAAAATATGCACAAATAAACCCCGTGAAAACCAGGGGCGCCTGGGGTACAATAAGAAAATATTGTATCAACATTCGTGAACCCAGACTGTTTAACACGCTATAGCGAGATACCAGAAACAATGACGGAAATAGTGTAGAAGCTTTCAATTGGAAACTGGAGATGTACCTCCTGCAAGTGCCACATCAATCTGGTGCTTACCTGGATGACCAGACAAGCACCAGACAGGCCTGCCCCAAGGCAGGTCTGCTGGGGTAGGAAAACTCTCGAAGCCCTACCGAGGTATATCCAAGAGAGATGAAGTTTGATGGTTCTTTTAGATAGGTGGAATCTGGAAACCATGGTAGATACACGGAAGTGATGGTAGACACATGGAGTTTGGTGGTTGTGGTAGAGAGATGGAGTCCGGTTGCTGTGGTTCAGAGATGGAGTCTGGTGGTTGTGGTATACAGACGAAGTCTGGTGGTTGTGGTTCACAGATGGAGTCTGATGGTTCTGGTACACAGACGAAACCTGGTGGTTGTGGTTCACAGATGGAGTCTAGTTGCTGAGGTTCACAGGAGTCTGGCGGGTCTGGTACACAGATGGAGTCTGGTGGTTGTGCTTCACAGATGGAGTCTGGTGGTTGTGGTACACAGATGGAGTCTGGTGGTTGTGGTTCACAGATGGAGTCTGGTGGTTGTAATTCACAGATGGATTCTGGTTGTTGTGGTACACAGATAGAGTCTGGTTGTTGTGGTTCACTGATGGATTCTGGTTGTTGTGGTACACGGATGGAGTCTGGTTCTTGTGGTTCACAGATGGAGTCTGGTGGTTCTGGTACACAGACGAAACCTGGTGGTTGTGGTTTACAGATGGAGTCTAGTTGCTGAGGTTCACAGGAGTCTGGTGGGTCTGGTACACAGATGGAGTCTGGTGATTGTGCTTCACAGATGGAGTCTGGTGGTTGTGGTACACAGATGGAGTCTGGTGGTTGTGCTTCACAGATGGAGTCTGGTTGTTGTAATTCACAGATGGATTCTGGTTGTTGTGGTACACAGAGTCTGGTTGTTGTGGTTCACAGATGGATTCTGGTTGTTGTGGTACACGGATGGAGTCTGGTTCTTGTGGTTCACAGATGGAGTTTGGTGGTTGTGCTTCACAGATTGAGTCTGGTGGTTGTGGTTCACAGATGGAGTCTGGTGGTTGTGCTTCACAGACGGAGTCTGGTGATTGTGGTACACAGATGGAGTCTGGTGGTTGTGCTTCACAGATGGAGTTTGGTGGTTGTGCTTCACAGATTGAGTCTGGTGGTTGTGGTTCACAGATGGAGTCTGGTGGTTGTGGTTCACAGATGGCGCCTGGTTGTTGTGGTTCACAGATGGAGTCTGGTTGTTGCGGTTCACAGATGGAGTCTGGTTGTTGTGGTTCACAGACGGAGTC
>NC_091293.1:14344364-14391864 GCF_038502225.1 Cherax quadricarinatus | reverse complement strand
CAACCAGGTCAACCTCAGTGCAACCATACACTCTAAATCAAAACACCCATGCCATATCCAATGCCCCCACCCACTACATTAAAAACTCCACCCACACAGCAACAACCCATAGTTCCTTACCAGGTCTCCCACTTCCCCAACCCCAATATACCTCCCAGACCACAGTCTTAGAAAAGAAGTTGAAGGTGTGGTATACAAATGCAGATGGAATAACAAACAAATATGAGGAGTGGCACGAAAGAATCAAAGAGACATCCCCAGACATAATAGCACTCATAAAAACAAAACTCACCAGAATAATAACAGATTCAATCTTTCCATCCGGATACCAAATCCTCAGGAAAGAGGGAGGAGAGGGGGAGGAGGAGTTGCACTGCTCATTAAAAACCAGTGGGGGTTTGAGAAAATGGAAGGAATGGATGGCACGGGCGAAAGGGACTACTTAGTAGGAACAATCCAGTCTGAGGGACATAAGGTGATAATTGCAGTAATGTACAACCCACCACAGAACTGCAGGAGTCCAAGAGAAGAATATGATGAGAGCAACAGAGCAATGATCGACACACTAGCCGATGTGGCCAGGAGAGCACACATGGGGGGAGCAAAGTTACTAGTTATGGGTGATTTCAATCACAAGGAGATTGACTGGGAAAACCTGGAGCCCCATGGGGGTCCCGAAACATGGAGAGCCAAGATGATGGATGTGGTACTGGAAAACCTCATGCATCAACATGTTAGAGACACTACCAGAGAGAGAGGAGAGGATGAACCGGCAAGGCTGGACCTTGTATTCACCATGAGTAGTTCGGACATCGAGGGTATCATGTATGAAAGGCCCCTGGGAGCTAGTGATCATGTGGTTCTGTGCTTCGACTACATAGTTGAGCTCCAAGTGGAGAGAGTAGCAGGAATAGGCTGGGGAAAACAAAACTACAAAAGGGGGAACTACTCAGGCTTGAGGAACTTCATTCCAGACATTCAGTGGGAGAGGGAACTGACAGGAAAACCAGTACAAGAAATGATGGACTATGTTGCAACAAAATGCAAGGAGGCAGAGGAGAGGTTTGTTCCCAAGGGAAACAGAAATAATGGGAAGAACAGAACGGGTCCTTGGTTCACCCAAAGGTGTAGGGAGGCAAAAACTAGGTGTACTAGAGAATGGAAAAGGTACAGAAGACAGAGAACTCAGGAAAATAAAGAAATCAGCCGAAGAGCCAGAAACTAATATGCACAGATAAGAAGGAAGGCTCAGAGACAATATGAAAATGACATAGCATCAAAAGTAAAGACTGACCCGAAGCTGTTGTACAGCCACATCAGGAGGAAAACAACAGTCAAGGACCAGGTAATCAGACTGAGGAAGGGTGATGGGGAATTCACAAGAAACGACCAAGAGGTATGTCAGAAGCTCAACACAAGATTTAAAGAGGTATTTAGAGTGGAAACCAGTAGGACTCCAGGAAATCAGAACAGGTGGGCACACCAGCAAGTGCTGGATGAGGTACATATAACCAAGGAGGAGGTGGAGAAGTTGCTGTGCGAACCTGACACCTCAAAGGCGGTGGGACCAGACAACATCTCTCCATGGGTCCTTAAAGAGGGAGCAGAGATATTGTGTGAGCCATTAACAAAGATCTTCAACACATCATTTGAAACTGGGCAACTCCCTGAGGCATGGAAAATGGCAAATGTAGTCCCAATTTTTAAAAAGGGAGACAGACATGAGGCACTAAACTACAGACCTGTATCACTAACGTGTATAGTATGCAAGGTCATGGAGTAGATCATCAGGAGGAGAGTGGTGGGACACCTGGAAAGAAACAAGTGTATAATTGACAACCAGCACGGTTTCAGGGAAGGAAAATCCTGTGTCACAAACCTACTAGAGTTTTATGACACGGTGACAGAAGTAAGACAAGAGAGAGAGGGGTGGATCGACTGCATATTTTTGGACTGCAAGAAGGCCTTCGACACAGTTCCTCACAAGAGGTTACTGCAAAAGCTAGAGGATCAGGCACACATAACAGGAAAGGCACTGCAATGGATCAGAAAATATCTGACAGGGAGGCAACAACGAGTCATGGTACGCGACGAGGTGTCAGAGTGGGCGCCTGTGACAAGCGGGGTTCCACAGGGGTCAGTCCTAGGACCTGTGCTGTTCTTGGTATATGTGAACGACATAAGGGAAGGGATAGACTCAGAAGTGTCCTTGTTTGCAGATGATGCGAAGTTAATGAGAAGAATCAAATCGGATGAGGATCAGGCAGGACTACAAAGAGACCTGGACAGGCTACAAGGCTGGTCCAGCAACTGGCTCCTTGAATTTAACCCTGCCAAATGCAAAGTCATGAAGATTGGGGAAGGGCAAAGAAGACCGCAGACACAATATAGTTTAGATGGCCAAAGACTGCAAACCTTACTCAAGGAAAAAGATCTGGGGGTGAGTATAACACCGAGCATATCTCCTGAGGCGCACATCAATCAGATAACTGCTGCAGCATACGGGCGCCAGGCAAACCTACGGATAGCGTTCCGATACCTCAGTAAGGATTTGTTTAAGACTCTGTATACCATTTACGTCAGGACCATACTGGAGTATGCAGCACCAGTTTGGAATCCACACCTAGTCAAGCACGTCAAGAAATTAGAGAATTGTGCAAAGGTTTGCAACAAGACTAGTCCCAGAGCTACGGGGATTGTCCTACACACACACACACACACACACACACACACACACACACACACACACACACACACACACACACACACACACACACTCACACACACACACAGACACACACACAAACACACACACACACACACACACACACGCACACACACACTGTTGCGAATAAGAAATTTTTTAAAGAACTTCAGAGGCCTGTTACCATTTATTTCTTATGCAACAAGATTTTTGGATCCGAGTTATTGGTAAGTTAGAGTCTAGGGGAAATAATTTCAACTGGGAAACTCCATCGAATAATATTCAAATTTATTAAAGTATTTAAATACAATACTTTATCTTCTCTTTGTAGTTAATGTAACTTAATACTTTGTACAATAAATTTACCATATACATTTAGTTCAAAATCATGGAAATGTCACATTAATAAGGAAGTTTAATTATTCTTCCTGTATCTAAGTCCTCATTAATATTTACGTCTCTTTCTTAACAAGACTGTAAACTCAAAATACAAAAGGTACAAGATTTAACAAGACCGTTGAATCTGGCCGTAAAGTATCTCTGTGGATTACTGGACTGACCAAGAATATAAATATCAAAAGAGTCTTTCAAAGTAATGAGGAACAAGGTGAGTCAGCTCTAGAGTCCAATTCTCAAAACCATTCAACTGTACACCGTAAGAGTCAATATACGATCAGTTGTCAGGGCTAGAGCTGGGAGCAGACTGACTACTTGCCAGTCTGTTGACGCGTCTTCAGGTTGGATCAGCTGAGCCACGTCAGCCAGCCGGACATAAACAATTGAACAATTCACCGGATGGTTCCGAGACTTAAACTCTATATACACAAGATATCCTACCTAACAATAATAGTAAAATAATAGTGATAATAACAAAATAGTGATAATAGTGATAATAACGATAATAGTGACAATAACGATAATACCATGGTATTTTTCATATATTAACAGATAATAACATAACGCCGAAAGTCTCTATTTTAGCTATAAACGGGGACTTTCGCGCTATAATATTAAGTGATGAACATATTCTCTTACAATATTTAAATAACACAGGATGACCAATTTCGAAGATATAACACACACACACACATACACACACACACACACACACACACACACACACACACACACACACACACACACACACACACACACACACACACACACACACACACACACACACAGAAAAACGGAGAGGTGGGGCACACCACCAACGGCTGGACACAGTACGCACAACCGAGGAAGAACTAAAGAGGCTTCTGAGTGAGCTAGATACCTCAAAGGCAATGGGGCCGGATAACATCTCTCCATGGGTCCTGAGAGAGGGAGCAGAGGTGCTATGTGTACCCCTAACAACAATATTCAATACATTTATCGAGACAGGGAGATTACCTGAGGCATGGAAGACAGCAAATGTAGTCCCAATCTTTAAAAAAGGAGACAGACATGAAGCACTAAACTACAGACCAGTGTCACTGACATATATAGTATGCAAAGTCATGGAGAAGATTATCAGGATAAGAGTGGTGGAACACCTAGAAAGGAATGATCTCATCAACAGCAGCCAACATGGTTTCAGGGAAGAGAACTCCTGTGTCACAAACCTATTGGAGTTCTATAACATGGTGACAGCAGTAAGACAAGAGAGAGAGGGATGGGTGGATTGCATTTTCTTGGACTGCAAGAAGGCGTCTGACACAGTTCCACACAAGAGATTAGTGCAAAAACTGGAGGACCAAACAGAGATAACAGGGAAGGCACTACAATGGATCAGGGAATACTTGTCAGGAAGACAGCAGCGAGTCATGGTACGTGGCGAGGTGTCACAGTGGGCACCTGCGACCAGCGGAGTCCCACAGGAGTCAGTCCTAGGACCAATGCTGTTTCTGGTATTTGTAAATGACATGACGGAAGGAGTAGACTCCAAAGTGTCCCTGTTTGCAAATGACGTGAAGTTGATGAGGAGAATTCATTCGATCGAAGACCAGGCAAAACTACAAAAGGTTCTGGACAGGCTGCAGACCTGGTCCAGCAATTGGCTCCTGGAGTTCAATCCCACCAAGTGCAAAGTCATGAAGATTGGGGAAGGGCAAAGAAGACCGCAGACGGAGTACAGTCAAGGGGGCCAGAGACTACAAACCTCACTCAAGGAAAAAGATCTTGGGGAGAGTATAACACCAGGCACATCTCCTGAAGCACACATCAACCAAATAACGGCTGCAGCATATGGGGGCCTAGCAAACCTCAGAACAGCATTCCGACATCTTAATAAGGAATCGTTCAGGACCCTGTACACCGTGTACGTTAGGCCTATATTGGAGTATGCGGCACCAGTTTGGGACCCACATCTAGCCAAGCACGTAAAGAAACTAGAGAAAGTGCAAAGGTTTGCAACAAGACTAGTCCCAGAGCTAAGAGGTATGTCCTACGAGGAGAGGTTAAGGGAAATCCACCTGACGACACTGGAGGACAGGAGAGATAGGGGGGACATGATAACGACATACAGAATACTGAGAGGAATTGACAAGGTGGACAAAGACAGGATGTTCCAGAGATTGGACACAGTAACAAGGGGACACAGTTGGAAGTTGAAGACACAGATGAATCACAGGGATGTTAGGAAGTATTTCTTCAGCCACAGAGTAGTCAGGAAGTGGAGTAGTTTGGGAAGCGATGTAGTGGAGGCAGGATCCATACATAGCTTTAAGCAGAGGTATGATAAAGCTCAAGGTTCAGGGAGAGTGACCTAGTAGCGACCAGTGAAGAGGCGGGGCCAGGAGCTTGGACTCAACCCCTGCAACCTCAACTAGGTGAGTACAACTAGGTGAGTACACACACACACACACACACACACACACATCAGGGAATACTTGTCAGGAAGACAGCAGCGAGTCATGGTACGTGGCGAGGTGTCAGAGTGGGCACCTGTGACCAGCGGGGTCCCGCAGGGGTCAGTCCTAGGACCAGTGCTGTTTCTGGTATTTGTGAACGACATGACGGAAGGAATAGACTCTGAGGTGTCCCTGTTTGCAGATGACGTGAAGTTGATGAGAATAATTCACTCGATCGAAGACCAGGCAGAACTACAAAGGGATCTGGACAGGCTGCAGACCTGGTCCAGCAATTGGCTCCTGGAGTTCAATCCCACCAAGTGCAAAGTCATGAAGATTGGGGAAGGGCAAAGAAGGCCGCAGACGGAGTACAGTCTAGGGGGTCAGAGACTACAAACCTCACTCAAGGAAAAAGATCTTGGGGTGAGTATAACACCAGGCACATCTCCTGAAGCGCACATCAACCAAATAACTGCTGCAGCATATGGGCGCCTAGCAAACCTCAGAACAGCATTCCGACATCTTAATAAGGAATCATTCAGGACCCTGTACACCGTGTATGTTAGGCCCATATTGGAGTATGCGGCACCAGTTTGGAACCCACACCTAGCCAAGCACGTGAAGAAACTAGAGAAAGTGCAAAGGTTTGCAACAAGACTAGTCCCAGAGCTAAGAGGTATGTCCTACGAGGAGAGGTTAAGGGAAATCAACCTGACGACACTGGAGGACAGGAGAGATAGGGGGGACATGATAACGACATACAAAATACTGAGAGGAATTGACAAGGTGGACAAAGACTGGATGTTCCAGAGATTGGACACAGTAACAAGGGGACACAGTTGGAAGCTGAAGACACAGATGAATCACAGGGATGTTAGGAAGTATTTCTTCAGCCACAGAGTAGTCAGTAAGTGGAATAGTTTGGGAAGCGATGTAGTGGAGGCAGGATCCATACATAGCTTTAAGCAGAGGTATGATAAAGCTCACGGCTCAGGGAGAGTGACCTAGTAGCGATCAGTGAAGAGGCGGGGCCAGGAGCTCGGACTCGACCCCCGCAACCTCAACTAGGTGAGTTCAACTAGGTGAGTACACACACACAGGCTGAAGCGAGTTACAGGGGTATTGACCAGAGAAGACACAGCATCTGAAGCTGGGAGGCCCAGCGGGAAGGAAGGAGATGTAACTTATGCTATCAGCCCACCAAGCAGGGCCAAGGATTGAAGAGGGAGAGCAGCTGGGTGCAGGTGGAGAAGGTGATAGGTCAAATGCAGAGGAACGACCACGCCACCAAGAGCTACAGGAAAAAACAAGGGAGAAAATGGCCACGTACAGACAGGAACCAGAGTCACAGAGGGAAAGGTAATGGGAGGAGGAGAGGGTGATGTCAGTGTTTATTCATGGGCTTGAGGAGAGCGAGGGAAGGACACACACTAAAAGTCGACAGGCAGAAAGAAAGGAGACTGAGAACATCATCTCCGAAATAGGTGAAGAAGACATGTCCGAGATTGTAAATTTTCAGAGAATAGGGGGTACTTGAAGGGGAGAAAATGACCAATCAAGCTGATTTTCAGGACAGAAACAGCACGTAAAAGGATCCTCCAAGAGAAACCATGGTTGAAAGAATTGGCAGAATAAAAGAAGGTGTTACTAGACGCAGACAGAACACAAACAGAACGACAGCAGCTGAAGGAGAGGACAAAAAAGCAAAAGGAGCTAGGAGGAGAGACAAGAATAGAATCAGCAGAGGTCAACCAGAGCAGGCCAGAACAACAAGAGCAAGCACATGCAGAACTATCCCCAGAGCCCCAAAACCAATGATGCTATCCCAACTCAAACCACAACCTACACCCAGAGTTCCCACCCAACACTCAGCTAAAGAATCCCACAGTACACTGCCAGGTCCTCCACCCTCACAGATCCCCTCCCCCCAAAAATGCAGTGTTGGAGAGAATACTGAAAGTATGGTACACCAATGCTGATGCAATGACAAATAAGCAGAATAACAAATAAGTGGGAAGAGTGGCATAAAAGAGTCAAAGAAGTATCATAGGACATCATAGCTCACAGGTATGATAAGAGATGCCATCTTTCCAATGGGTTATCAGATAATGAGGAAAGACAGAGGGAGAAGATGGGGTGGAGGAATGGCACTGCTGATCAAAAACCAATGGGATTTTGATGAGCTGGAGAGAGGAGAAAGAGGAGAAGCAAGAGATTACATAGTAAGAACGCTTCAGTCTGTAGGTCCCAAGGTGGTAATAGTAGCGATATATAATGCACCACAGACCAGCAGGAGGCAAATGCAAGAGTATAATGAGAGTAATAGACCGATGGTTCACACACTGGCTGAAGTGGCCAGAAAGGCCCATGTGAGCAGGGCAAAGCTGCTGATCATGGCTGACTTCAACCACAAGGAAATCGATAGGGAGAACTTGGAGCCACATGGGGGCCAAGAAACGCGGAGGCCTGAGATGATGGAGGTGGTACTGGAAAACTACTTGTACCAACACGTAAGGGACACTGCCAGAGAGAGAGGAGAGAATGACCCAGCGAGACTGGACCTAGTATTCACCTTGAGTAGTGCAGATATTGAGGACATCACATATGAAAGACCCCTTGGGGCCAGCGATCATGTGGTTTTAAGCTTCAAATACACAGTAGTGTTACAAGTGGAGGGGAAAGCAGGAAGGCCAGGACGAATGAAGCCAAACTATAAGAATGGAGACTACGTGCGAATGAAGAACTTCTTGAACGGCGTTCAGTGGGACAGAGAACTGGCAGGGAAGTCAGTAAACAAGAAGATGGAATATGTAACAACAATATGCAAGGAAACTGAGAAGAGGTTTGTACCCAAGGGTAACAGGAATAATGTAAAAGCCAGGATGAGCCTGTGGTTCACCCAAAGGTGCAAGGAGACCAAACCAAGTGTGCTAGGAAATGGAAGAAGTATAGAAAGCAAAAGACTCAGGAGAATAAGGAGAGTCAGAAATGAATATTCACAGGTAAAAAGGGAGGCCCAACGACAATATGAGAATCACATAGCAGTGAAAGCCAAATTTGACCCGAAGCTGTTGTACAGCATCATCAGGAGGAAAACAACAGTCAAGGACCAGGTAATCAAGCTAAGGAAGGGAGGAGGAGAGATCACAAGAACGACTGCAAAGTATGTGAGGACCTTAACATGAGATTCAAAGAAATGTTCACAGAGGAGACAGAAGGGACTCCAAAAAGACGGAGAGGTGGGGTACACCACCAAGTGTTGGGCACAATACACACAACCGAGGAAGAAGTGAAGAGACTGCTGAGCGAGCTAGATACCTCCATGGCGATGGGGCCGGATAACATCTCTCCATGGGTCGTGAGAGAGAGAGCAGAGGCTCTATGTGTACCCCTAACAACAATATTCAACGCATCTATCAAAAAAGGGAGATTACCTGAGGTATGGAAGACAGCAAATGTAGTCTCAATTTTGTAAAAATGGAGATAGACATGAAGCACTAATCTGTAGACTAGTGTCACTGACATGTATAGTATGCAAAGTCATGGAAAAGATTATCAGCAGAAGAGTGGTGGAACACCTAGAAAGGAATGAGCTTATCAACAACAGCCAACATGGTTTCAAGGATGGGAAATCCTGTGTCACAAACCTACTGGAGTTCTATGACAGGGTGACAGCAGTAATTCAAGAGAGAGAGGGGTGGGTAGATAGATTACATTTTCTTAGACTGTAAGAAGGCGTTTGACACAGTTCCACTCAATAGATTAGTGCAAAAACTGGAGTACCAGGCAGAGATAACAAGGAAGGCACTAAACTGGATCAGGGAATGCCTGCCAGGAAGACAGCACCGAGTCACGTTACGTGGTGAGGTGTGACGAGCGGGGTTTCACAGGTGTCAGTTCTAGGACCGGTGCTGTTTCTGGCATTTGTGAACGACATAACAAAAGGAATAGACTTCGAAGTGCCCCTGTTTGCAGATGATGTGAAGTTGATGAGAAGAATTCAGTCGGACGAGGACCAGAGAACTACGAAGGGATCTGGACAGGTTGTAGGCCTGGTCCAACAACTGGCTCCTGGAGTTCAACCCCACCAAGTGCAAAGTCATGGAGATTGGGGAAGGGCAAAGAAGACCACAGATGGAGTACAGTCTAGGGGGCCAGAGACTACAAACCTCGCTCAAGAAAAAAGATCTTGTGGTGAGTATAACACCAGACACATTCCCTGAGGCGCACATCAAGCAAATAACTGCTGCAGAATATGGGTGCCTATCAAACCTCAGAACAGTATTCCGCTATCTTAATAAAGAATCGTTCAGGACCCTGTTCACTGTGTACGTTAGGCCCATGTTGGTGTATGCGGCACCAGTTTGGAGCACACACCTAACCAAGAACGTAAAGAAACTAGAGAAAGCGCAAAGATTTGCAACAAGACTAGTCCCAGAGCTAAGGGATATGTCCTACAAGAAGAGATTAAGCTAAATCGACCTGACGACACTGGAGGACAGGAGAGACAGGGGGGGACATGATAACGGCATATAAAATACTGATAGGAACTGACAAGGTGGATAAAGACAGAAGGTTCCAGAGATGGGACACAGCAACAAGGAGACGCAGTTGGAAGTTGAAAACTCAGATGAATCACAGGGATGTTAGGAAGCATTTCTTCAGTCAGAGAGTTGTCAGGAAGTGCCATAATTTGGGAAGCGATGTAGCGGAGGCAGGATCCGTTCATAGCTTAAAGAAGAGGTATGATAATGCTCATGGTGCACGGAGAGTGACACAGTAGCGGACAGTGAAGAGGCGGGGCCATGAGCTATGACTCGACCCCTGCAACCATAACTAGGTGAGTACAACTAGGTGAGTACAACTAGGTGAGTACACACACACACACACACACACACACACACACACACACACATGAAGTATTTCTTCAGTCATAGAGTAGTTAGGAAGTTGAATAGTCTGGCAAGCGATGTAGTGGAGGCAGGAACTATACATAGTTTTAAGACGAGGTATGTGCAAGAAAGGTATAAAATACCGACAATATGAAAGTTAAGACACATGTGCAACATCTGGATATCTTTATTGTAGTAGACGTTTCGCCATCCAGTGGCTTTATCAATACAGATTCTAGGACATAATAGGAAGACAGTAGAACTATATACAAAAGATGAGGTAATCAGTCCCTCAGCCTTGGAGTTAGTGTTCACAGCATCGTGGTGGAGGAGAGTCTGGAGCAAAGGCAAGAAGACTGGCGCTTTTTATAGGCGTCAGTGAATGGGACGGGCAGCAGACGAGGGCAGTCACTGGTAGGCGAGATTCCCCAGTGGAAGTAGGTCCTTCCCAAAGAGATGGGTTAGTTGCAGCAGCCGTGAAGAAGGTCTTGTAGATGTCCTCTGAACCAAGATTCCATGATGTTGCAGTGTCTGACAAGTTGTGCAAGAAAGGTATAAAATACCGACAATATGAAAGTTAAGACACATGTGCAACATCTGGATATCTTTATTGTAGTAGACGTTTCGCCATCCAGTGGCTTTATCAATACAGATTCTAGGACATAATAGGAAGACAGTAGAACTATATACAAAAGATGAGGTAATCAGTCCCTCAGCCTTGGAGTTAGTGTTCACAGCATCGTGGTGGAGGAGAGTCTGGAGCAAAGGCAAGAAGACTGGCGCTTTTTATAGGCGTCAGTGAATGGGACGGGCAGCAGACGAGGGCAGTCACTGGTAGGCGAGATTCCCCAGATGTTGCACATGTGTCTTAACTTTCATATTGTCGGTATTTTATACCTTTCTTGCACAACTTGTCAGACACTGCAACATCATGGAATCTTGGTTCAGAGGACATCTACAAGACCTTCTTCACGGCTGCTGCAACTAACCCATCTCTTTGGGAAGGACCTACTTCCACTGGGGAATCTCGCCTACCAGTGACTGCCCTCGTCTGCTGCCCGTCCCATTCACTGACGCCTATAAAAAGCGCCAGTCTTCTTGCCTTTGCTCCAGACTCTCCTCCACCACGATGCTGTGAACACTAACTCCAAGGCTGAGGGACTGATTACCTCATCTTTTGTATATAGTTCTACTGTCTTCCTATTATGTCCTAGAATCTGTATTGATAAAGCCACTGGATGGCGAAACGTCTACTACAATAAAGATATCCAGATGTTGCACATGTGTCTTAACTTTCATATTGTCGGTATTTTATACCTTTCTTGCACAACTTGTCAGACACTGCAACATCATGGAATCTTGGTTCAGAGGACATCTACAAGACCTTCTTCACGGCTGCTGCAACTAACCCATCTCTTTGGGAAGGACCTACTTCCACTGGGGAATCTCGCCTACCAGTGACTGCCCTCGTCTGCTGCCCGTCCCATTCACTGACGCCTATAAAAAGCGCCAGTCTTCTTGCCTTTGCTCCAGACTCTCCTCCACCACGATGCTGTGAACACTAACTCCAAGGCTGAGGGACTGATTACCTCATCTTTTGTATATAGTTCTACTGTCTTCCTATTATGTCCTAGAATCTGTATTGATAAAGCCACTGGATGGCGAAACGTCTACTACAATAAAGATATCCAGATGTTGCACATGTGTCTTAACTTTCATATTGTCGGTATTTTATACCTTTCTTGCACAACTTGTCAGACACTGCAACATCATGGAATCTTGGTTCAGAGGACATCTACAAGACCTTCTTCACGGCTGCTGCAACTAACCCATCTCTTTGGGAAGGACCTACTTCCACTGGGGAATCTCGCCTACCAGTGACTGCCCTCGTCTGCTGCCCGTCCCATTCACTGACGCCTATAAAAAGCGCCAGTCTTCTTGCCTTTGCTCCAGACTCTCCTCCACCACGATGCTGTGAACACTAACTCCAAGGCTGAGGGACTGATTACCTCATCTTTTGTATATAGTTCTACTGTCTTCCTATTATGTCCTAGAATCTGTATTGATAAAGCCACTGGATGGCGAAACGTCTACTACAATAAAGATATCCAGATGTTGCACATGTGTCTTAACTTTCAAGACGAGGTATGATGAAGCTCATGGAGCAGGGGGAGAGAGGACCTAGTAGCGGTCGGTGAAGAGGCGGGTCCAAGAGCTGAGTCTCGACCCCTGCAACCACAATTAGGTGAGTACAATTAGGTGAATATATACTCAAACACACACACACACACACACACACACACACACACACACACACACACACACACACACACACACACACACACACACACACACACACACACACACACACACACACACACACACACACACACACACACACACACACACACACACACACACACACACACACACACACACACACACACAGTTACACTTTCAGTTTCACATTTACCTTAATAACCCACCATGAAGCAACCTCCTTGCACTCATTATAATCCTATTAAGATTCCTGGCTGCACTCGCTAGTGCCAGGCTAGTGCCAGGCTAGTGCCAGGCTAGTCACTTACTGCTAACATCCTGAGATCCAGTAGTGCCAAGCTAGTCACTTACTGCTAACATCCTGAGATCCAGTAGTGCCAGGCTAGTCACATACTGCTAACATCCTGGGATCCAGTAGTGCCAGGCTAGTGCCAGGCTAGTCACATACTGCTAACATCCTGGGATCCAGTAGTGCCAGGCTAGTCACATACTGCTAACATCATGGGATCTAGTAGTGCCAGGCTAGTGCCAGGCTAGTCACATACTGCTAACATCCTGGGATCCAGTAGTCACCTCGCGTACCACCTAATGATGCCACCAACTGTAGTTTTCTTGTAGAAATTCCGGGACACTGGGCACTTTATACATATTTCACTAAACACTGGTACACATTAGATAAGAAAGGTGAGGTTGTAAACTCACTGTCTTAAAAGTTCAAATGATTATTAAACACTCTGAGATAAACATACATCCTGTGTTTATACTACAGGGATGAGGAACATCATTATACGGATATACACAACGGGGCTACGTACACATTGTCCGTAGCAAGAGGCTCTCAAGTAAGCCTCTAGTGATTCCCCGGCTTTCCTATTGCGAGTGTCAACCTGTGAGACCGAGCTTCTACACGTATCAGCTTCTGATTGTATATGAGGTTGAGTTAGAATGAGAGAACATGAGTGTGTCTAACCTTAAAACCCCTTACCCTCTACACCCCTTTCCTATGCCTATAAGATTAACTTCCTATACTGTACCCATCCAGGGCCAACCCTATGCAGTCCCAATGACTAAACGTCACTGCGTCCACTTTAAGAACATTAGAAAGGAGGAACACTAAAGCAGGTCTACTGGCCCGTACTAGGCAAGTCTTTTTCAAAGAGAGACCCACTAACAAACGTTTCTGTCCAACCTGTTTTCAAGCTTCGATAACCCTGTTAACTTACGTGCAAGTCCCACTCAAATCCACTCATGCATTTATTTAACCTAAATTTGAAGGTTTCTTCCGTGATAAGCCAACATCCCGAGGCCGGTGATCGAATTACTTTTATTAAGCTCATTTATTCCTTATATAAGCTCCAGAATTATAATGGATAACAGAAGCATTCTAACATTAAAATTTAAAGAAGTATCTACGTATCACACATCACATCAGAAGCCTCTTCACAAATACTTGGGACAACTGCATGTGTGCGAGACATCCTTCACTGAAGGTGATCTTCATAGTGGAAACACAATACTCAGTCGAATTCTTCGTGAAATTTTCAGAAATTCGACTCGTAGAGAGAGGGATAGAGGGAGGGAGGGATGAAGGGGGGGAGAGGAAAGGATTAAGGGGGAAGGGAAAGGAGAGAGGAGAGCAAAGAAGAGACTGGGAGTATGGAATGAGTGTGTGAGGTCAAGAGGGCACACAATAGGTCAGGCCTCAGGTTAAAGGTCACCCTAAAGACTTTTTGCACTCATTTTACTGAGGGCGAAGAGAAGCAGTACGATATTTATTATAGATGAGTTAAGCATGTAAGGAAGAGTGCATAAGCATGTCGTTTATTACTCTTTGTAAAGTCCAGTGGCGTTAGATTTCTATCAGAAATTATGGAAATATCAACCGAATTTTGAGTCTCAGTCATCAAAAAAAAAAAAAAAAAAAAAATAATTAATTAATAAAAAAGATTACAGCAAACAGGTGATATCACTATATGCCAAACAACCACTGTGAAAAAATAGCGAAATTCCATGTGCTTTCGTGACTTCTCATATTATCAAGGAACTATTAACAAAATCAACTGGAATGCATACAAAGGGGCAAAACTACACCTCAAAATCACGTCACCACAACAAGACCACACCTCACAGATGCGTGACAACACCCGACTCTGTTCAACACACCTGATTATCTACCCAAGAAATTGATTTTTTTACTTGACTACTATATCACTAAATTCTTCCCAAATTTTATTAATTATAAATGAATCCAATTTATATACACCGAAACAAATATTCATATTATTTTCAAAACTGCTTTTTATGAAACATGATTCTATTATATTCCTGTCGACCATGGACTTGCTTGATGCAACTTTCTCAGCATTTTGAAAATCAATTAGATTATTAAACTTTTTCACATGAATAAACAGAGCATTAGAATCATGTCCAGTTCTAATACTATATTTCTGTTCTTTTAATCTTAGCTCGAGACTTTTACTAGTTGACCGTAATAAACTTTATCGCATATCTTACAAGGAATCTTATAGACACGTCCAACAGAATTTTGGGGGAATTTTTTATCAAAATTTTTTTTTTACTGTATCAAGATTTTTAAATACAATTTTGATATTATAAGTCCAAAGAAGAGAAGGCATATCAACCAAGTTTTCATGGCTGGTTGTCTCTTTTTGGACTGTAAAAAGCATTTCTAGCTATTTTAAAAGGTTTATCAGTTATATTTCTTGGGTATTTTAGATCATTAGTTGGTTCATAAATTTTGGAGATTTCTTCATCTTTGAACTCAGGACTGCAAATATGTAAATCTCTCAAAAACATTGATGAGAAAACCAACAGTTTAACTCTATCTTGATATGAAGAATAATAGTGTTCTCTTTCATATACTGATCAAACAGGTAAATTTCTGGAAACCAGAATAGTCCAGCATAAATACTTAGGAGAGGGCAGGACTCTAATGCTATCTTTAACCACGTTATTTCATGTAATCATCCACAGGAATGGGATGCTGCCCAAATCATAGTACCAAAACAGTTCTGTCATTGAAAGAAACATAATTAAATCTTACCTCTTGGAACATGAAAGGAATAAAGTATATAACTCAAATTATGGGTTATACAAACTCGACAGCTATTTAGTAGAGTCTGCTGTACAAAATCTTTAACAGCAATGCTATACAAAATCACAGGATTGTTCATTATGTCTGGTGGTTTGATGGACTAGTGACTCCAGACGAGTGTCTATGCACCAAAACTTTATACCATGTAAGTCGTGATGGTTATAATACGCATTTAGCTGTTAGTGTACCATACAGTGACACGTACACAAGATTACAAGATAACATAAGGAGAGGTTAAAGGGTATTAGTAGAAATTAGAAATTTAGATCATAGAAATATTATCGGAAAAGCATAGAAGATTCCCAAGTAAGGAATATTAACCGACACTAAGAAAAGTAGACAATATTTATGAAGAGATACTTCTGAGTACCTCAGTAGAACATTCGAGTAGCCCAGAGGAAGATATTTCAACGGACAAAGAGCACACTCCATTCCTTTCTTTTATTATTTAAAAAGGTTACACAGAATATTGCAATCCACATGTATAGTATCCAACGAAAAATGCATTTTCTCAAACCACATGACCTGTAATAAACGACTAGAAAAATCTAGGGGGAGGCTATTAATTCTTATAATTTCATACCTGACATCTCAGAAACCCTCCTACCCCATATGGGGGAGTAGGGGAAAGGCACTAGAGTGGGGTTGGCACAGACCACTGACCACAGTTTAAGGGAAACCGTGGACGGTGACACATCCTCACTACACTACCCTGAGAACTCTCCCTGCTTTAGTTGCTCTCTTGCAATGTTGCACAGCTCCTGATGATGCACTGAAAGTGTGAAAGTACTTGAGCTACAGATTACCACCCCCCGTTGCTTGTCTTACATATATATATATAAAAATATATATAAATATATATATATATATATATATATATATATATATATATATATATATATATATATATACATATATACATATATATATATATATATATATATATATATATATATATATATAAATATATATATATATATATATAAATATATACATATATATATATATATATATATATAGATATATAAATATATATATATATATATATATATATATATATATATATATATATATATATATATATATATATATATATATATATACACACACATATATATATATATATATATATATATATATATATATATATATATATATATATATATATATATATATATATATATATATATATATATATATATATATATAAATATATATATATATATATATATATATATATATATATATATATATATATATATATATATATATATATATATATATATATATATATGTCGTGCCGAATAGGCAGAACTTGCGATCTTGGCTTAAATAGCAACGCTCATCTTGCCATATAGCACAAGCGAAAAAATTTTATGCAATAATTTCGCAAAAATCATTCTGAACCTAACGAAAAAAATACATTTCACTGTGTTTGTTTAGTATTTAATTGTTGTAAACAAATCTAAAATATATTTAGTTGGGTTATTCTAAAATAAATTGTTCTTGTTATAATAAGGTTAGGTAAGTTTTCTAAGATTCTTTTGTAGCAAAATTAAAAATTTTTACATTAACATTAATGAAAAATATATATCTTTAAACTTATAAGAGAAAATTTTAGAAAGGACTTAATTTTAAATGAATTCTTGCTAATTGACCAGTTTTACATATTCGGCACGACATATATATATATATATATATATATATATATATATATATATATATATATATATATATATATATATATATATATATATATATATATATATATATATATATATATATATATATATATATATATATATATATATATATATATATATATATATATATATATATATATATATATACATATATAAAACTAGGAGAGAGTAAGAATATTTCCCAGTAAAAGTAGGCCTTAGGCAAGGATGTGTGATGTCACCATGGTTGCTCAATATTTTTATAGATGGGGTTGTAAGAGAAGTGAATGCTCGGGTGTTGGCAAGAGATGTGGGGTTAAAAGATAAAGAATCTAACGCAAAGTGGGAGTTGTCACAGTTGCTATATACTGATGACACTGTGCTTCAGGGATATTCTGAAGATTGGCAGAAGAGTTTGATACGGTATGCGAAAGAAGAAAATTAAAAGTTAATAGGAAAGAGTAAGAAGGTGAGGAAAACCAAAAAAAAATTAGCTAACTATAGACTGGATAGCAGATTGGAAGGAGAGATTATGGAGGAGGTGAATATATTCAGATTTTTAGGAGTGGACGTGTCAGCAGATGGGTCTATGAAAGATGAAGTGAATCATAGAACTGATGAGGGGAAAAACGCGAGTGGTGCACTTAGGAGTCTGCGGAGACAAAGAAATTTGTCCATGGAAGCAAAGAGGGGAATGTATGAGAGTATAGTTTTACCAACGCCCTTATATGGGTGTGAAGCATGGGTGGTGAATGTTGCAACAAGAAGGCCAGAGGCAGTGGAGATGTCATGTCTGAGAGCAATGTGTGGTGTGAAAATAATGCAGAGAATTCATAGTTTGAAAATTAGGAGGAGAAGCAAGATTACCAAAACTATTTTCCAGAAGGCTGAGCAGGGGTTGTTGAGTTGCTTGAGACGTGTAGAGAGATTAGAACAAAATAGAATCACTTGGAGTGTATGAATCTGTAGTGGAGGGAAGGTGGGATAGTGGTCGGCTTAGGAAAGACTGGATGGAGGGAGTAAATGAGGTTTAGTGTGACAGGGGCTTGGACTTCCAGCAAGCATACGTGAGCGTTTGAGATAGGACCGATCGTAGGCAAATGATTTTTTGGACTTGATGTGTTGTTGAAGTGTGAGCAAGGTAACATTTATCAAGGAATTCAGGGAAACCGGCAGGCAGGACTTGAGTCCTGGAGATAGGAAGTCCAGTACTTGCACTCTGAAGGAGAGGTGTTAACGTAGCACTTTTATAACTGTCGTGCAAGTGCGACTTTGGCAAGACAGTGATGGAGTGAATGATAGTGAAACTTTTCCTTTTCTGGCCACCCTGCCTTGGTGGGAAATGGGCGATGTGTCAATATATACATATTTTTTTTTAACAAGTCGGCCGTCTCCCACCGAGGCAGGGTGACCCAAAAAGAAAGAAAATCCCTAAAAAGAAAATACTTTCATCATCATTCAACACTTTCACCTCACTCTCACATAATCACTGTTTTTGCAGAGATGCTCAGAATACAACAGTTTAGAAGCCTCCTCGCTGCAGCATTTACAACCCAAGCTTCACACCCATATAAGAGTGTTGATACTACTATACTTTCATACATTCCCTTCTTTGCCTCCATGGATAACGTTTTTTGTCTCCACATATACCTCAATGCACCACTCACCTTGTTTTCTTCATCAATTCTTTGATTAACCTCATCCTTCATAAATCCATTCGCCGACACGTCAACTCTCAAATATATGAAAACATTTACTTCTTCCATACTCCTCCTACCCAGGCCCGGTGGCCTGGTGGCTAAAGCTCCCGCTTCACACACGGAGGGCCTGGGTTCGATTCCCGGCGGGTGGAAACATTTCGACACGTTTCCTTACACCTGTTGTCCTGTTCACCTAGCAGCAAATAGGTACCTGGGTGTTAGTCGACTGGTGTGGGTCGCATCCTGGGGGACAAGATTAAGGACCCCAATGGAAATAAGTTAGACAGTCCTCGATGACGCACTGACTTTCTTGGGTTATCCTGGGTGGCTAACCCTCCGGGGTTAAAAATCCGAACGAAATCTTATCTTATCTTATCTTTATCTAAATCATTTGATACTCTCATCACCTTACTCTTATCAATGTTCACTTTCAACTTTCTACCTTTACGCACACTCCCAAACTCGTCCACTAACCTTTGCAATTTTTCTTTAGAATCTCCAATAAGCACAGTATCATCAGCAAAAAGTAACTGTGGCAATTCCCATTTTGAATTTGATTCCCCATAATTTAATCCCAACCCTCTCCCGAACACCCTAGCATTTACTCCTTTTACAACCCCATCTATAAATATATTAAACAACCATGGTGACATTACACATCCCTGTCTAAGACCTACTTCTACCGGGAAGTAGTCTCCCTCTCTTCTACACACCCTAACCTGAGCCTCACTATCCTCATAAAAACTCTTTACAGCATTTAGCAACTTACCACCTATTCCATATACCCACTCTATCATATGCCTTTTCTAAATCCATAAATGCAATAAAAACTTTCCTACCTTTATCTGAATACTGTTTACACATATGCTTCAATATGTCGTGCCGAATATGTAAAACTGGTCAATTAGCAAGAACTCATTTAAAATTATTTCCTTTCTGAAATTTTCTCTTATACGTTTAAAGACATATTTTTTTCATTAATGTTAATGTAAAAATTTATAATTTTGCACCAAAAGAATCTTAGAAAACTTACCTAACCTTATTATAATAAGCGCAATTTATTTTAGCCTAACCCAACTAAATATATTTTAGATTTGTTTACAGTAATTTAATACTAAACAAACACAGTGAAATATTTTTTTTTCGTTAGGTTCAGAATGATTTTGGCGAAATTATTGCATGCACAAATTTTTGCTTGTTGTATATGGCAAGATGAGCGATGCTATTTAGGCCAAGATCGCAAGTTCTGCCTATTCGGCAAGACATATATATATATATATATATATATATATATATATATATATATATATATATATATATATATATATATATATATATATATATATATATATATATATAAATATATATATATATATATATATATATATATATATATATATATATATATATATATGTCGTGCCGAATAGGCAGAACTTGTGATCTTGGCTTAAATAGCAACGCTCATCTTGCCATATAGGGCAAGTGAAAATTTTTGTATGCAATAATTTCGCCAAAATCATTCTGAACCTAACGAAAAAAATATATTTCATTGTGTTTGTTTAGTATTAAATTATTGTAAACAAATATAAAATATAATTAGTTGGGTTAGGCTAAAATAAATTGTTCTTGTTATAATAAGGTTAAGTAAGTTTTCTAAGATTCTTTTGTAGCAAAATTAAAAAATTTTACATTAACATTAATGAAAAAAATATATCTTTAAACGTATAAGAGAAAATTTTAGAAAGGACTTAATTTTCAATGAGTTCTTGCTAATTGACCAGTTTTACATATTCGGCACGACATATATATATATATATATATATATATATATATATATATATATATATATATATATATATATATATATATATATATATATATATGCAAAACAACCACTCTGAAAGAATAGAGAAATTCCAAACGATTTCGTGACTACTCACATTATCAAGGAACTATGATAATGTGAGTAGTCACGAAAGCGCTTGGAATTTCTCTATTCTTTCAGAGTGGTTGTTTTCCATATTTTGAAATCACCTGTTTACTGTGATCTTATTGCATATATATATATATATATATATATATATATATATATATATATATATATATATATATATATATATATATATATATATATATATATATATGTATATATATATATATATTTATGTATACATACATATATATATATATATATATATATATATATATATATATATATATGTATGTATATATATATATATGTATATATATATATATATATATATATATATATATATATATATATATATATATATATATATATATATATATATATATATATATATATATATATATATATATATATAGATATATCTATATATATATATATATATATATATATATATATATATATATATATATATATATATATATATATATATATATATATGTATATATATATATATATATATATATATATATATATATATATATATATATATATATATATATATATATATATATACATATATATATATATATATATATATATATATATATATATATATATATATATATATATATATATATATATATATATATATATATATATATATGTATATATATGTCGTGCCGAATAGGCAGAACTTGCGATCTTGGCTTAAATGGCAATGTTCATCTTGCCGTATAGGACAAGTGAAAATTTGTGTATGCAATAATTTCGCCAAAATCATTCTGAACCTAACGAAAAAAATGTATTTCACTGTGTTGGTTTAGTATTAAATTATTGTAAACAAATCTAAAATATATTTAGCTGGGTTAGGCTAAAATAAAATGTTCTTGTTATAATAAGGTTAGGTAAGTTTTCTAAGTTCCTTTTGGTGAAAAATTATAAATTTTTACATCAACTGTAATGAAAAATTATATCTTTAAACGTATAAGAGAAAATTTTAGAAAGGACTGATTTTTAAATGAGTTCTTGCTAATTGACCAGTTTTACATATTCGGCACGACATATATATATATATATATATATATATATATATATATATATATATATATATATATATATATATATGTATATATATATATAAATATATATATATATATATATATATATATATATATATATATATATATATATATATATATATATATATATATATATATATATTTAGGGAAAGCCACGGGGGGTGGAAATCTTTAGCTCAAGTTCTTTCACACTTCTCAGTGCGTCATCAGTAACTGTGCAATGTTGCAAGGGAGCAACCAAACTAGAGATAGAGGTCTCAGAGTAGCGTAGGTGTCACCGGCCACAGTTACCCTAAGACTGGGTTAGTGGTCGGTGCCAATCCCACCCTACCATCATCCCCCTAGTCCCCAAATGGGGTAGGAGGGTTTCTGAGATGTCAAGTATGAAATTATATTATTTAAAAAGCCACCCTTAAGCTTTTTCTAGTCGTTTATGACAGGTCATTTGGTTTGAGAAAATAAGTTTCTCGTTAGATTCTGCAGACATGGATTGCTATTATTCAGTGTGACCTTTTCATACAATGAGAATCTGGCTTGCCTGCATGAGGCATTAAAAAAGATCAATATAACCCTTGCTTTCAAAAACACGAGGACAGTGAAGCAAAGGCTCCTTAAAAACACATCCTCCAACAAAGTTGGTGGGGTGTACTCGGTGTCCTCTCTCACATATCGGTCAAACAGGTAAATTTCTGGAAACCAGAATTGCCCAGCATAAATACTCAGTCAGGACAGGGCAGGAGTCGAATGCTATCTTTAACCACGTTAGTGCATGTAATCACCCACCGGGGTGGGATGCTGCCCAGATTATAGTACCACGCAGTTCTGTCATGGAAAGAAACATAATTGAATGTTCCCTCTTGAAACATGAAAGGAATACAGTATACAACTCAAATTATGGGTTATACAAGCTCGATAACTATTTAGTAGAGTCCATTGTACACATTCATAAACAACAATGCAATACAAAATCACAGGATTGTTCTTTATGCCAGGCGGGTTGAGGGATTAGTGACGCCCGACCAGTGTCTACGCACCAAAACTTCAAACCTCGTCAGTTGTAATGGTTATACAACACCTGTAGCTGTTAATGTACCATACAGTGACAAGCACACAAGATAACGAGATAGCGTAAGGAGAGGTTAAAAGGTATTATTATAATTTAGATCATAGAAATATTATCGGAAAGACATAAAAGATCCCAATGTATGGTATGTTAACTGACACTGAGAAAAATGGTAGACAATATTTAGGAAGAGATACTTCTGAGTACATCGGTAGAACATTCGAGTACCTCAGAATAGGACATTTATTAATTTATCCAAATCCTCCTGGAGTTCATTGCTATCCTCCTCAGAATGAATTATAGGGCCTATCTTTGTATCATCAGCAAATTTACTCATGTCACTCTAAATCCCTTCATCAAGGTCATTAATGTAAATTATGAACAAGAATAGGCCTAAAACTGATCCTTGTGGAACGCCACTAGTGACTAATCCCCATTCAGATTTCACTCTGTGCTTTCTATTGGTAAGCCATGCCTCTATCCATGCTAGAACTATACCTCCTATACCATGAGCTGCCACTTTTCTTAAGAGTCTCTTGTGAGGTACTCTATCGAAGGCTTTACTAAAATCCAAATAAACAATATCATATTCCTTATCACTGTCAACTGCCTCAAATGTTCTATTGAAGAACGTCAGTAAATTTGTCAGGCGGGAACGACCTCTCGTGAATCCATGCTGAGATTCATTTATCAAGTTATGCTCTTCAAGGTGACTTATAACAATGTCAGCTGTAACTGATTCTAATAACTTGCCCACTATAGATGTAAGGCTTATTGGACGGTAATCTGAACTAGTGGACTTATCCCCTGATTTGAATATAGGAACCACATTATCCATCTTCCACAACTCTGGCACAACACCGGTAAGGATGGACGCATTAAACACACTCGTTAATTAATGGCTGACTAAGCTCCATCTTGCATTCCTTAAGTACCCTGGAAAACAACTCATCGGGTCCCGGGGACTTATTTTACTTCAGTTTGTCTATCTGTTTAATAACCATGTCCCTCGTGACAGTAATATTAGTTAATTTAAATTCATCAGGAGCTAAATGATTGTTAATTACTGGAATCTCATTTACATCTTCCTGTGTAAAAACTGACAAAAAATAGTCATTAAATAAGGAACACATTTCCACTTCGTTATCCGTCAGCTGTCCATTCCCAGTTTTCAGAGGTCCTACTTTTCCCTTCACTTTTGTCCTATACACTTGAAAGAACCCCTTTGGATTAGTCTTTGATTCATTAGCAACTCTAATTTCATAGTCACGTTTAGCCTTTCTAATCCACTTTTTTACTTCTCTTTTAAACTGAACATATTGGTCAGTAAGGTTAACCTCTCCTCTTCTGATGCGCCCATAAATTCCCCTTTTCTCCCCTAATAGATGTTTTAGCCTCCTGTTAATCCATTTGAGATCGTTATTATTAGACCAATTTCTCTCTGGGGAATGTATATACTCTGGGCATTGTGTACATTATTAAGAAAAAATCATAAATGCAGATCCCTTCATATTCATAAGTATGATCATCGTCAATAAAATCATTAGCTAGATAACCCCAATCTAGATTTGACAGGTGTTCCCCAAGTCCATTATAATCGGTAGAACGGAAATCAGGGATTTTTTTACCGTATTATCATTATTCTTGTATTCCCAGTTAATGCTAAAAGTGATGAATTTGTGATCACTTGCACCAAGCTCTTCAGTGATCTCCAGATTATTTATGAGTGTTTCTTTATTTGACAAGACTAGGTCTAGCAAATTATTACCCCTGGTAGGCTCTGTTACACACTGCTTCAGAAAACAGTCCTGAACTGTTTCCATAAAGTCACTGGACTCTAGATTACCGGTCAAAGAATTCCAGTCAATTTGACTAAAGTTAAAATCCCCAACTATCACTATGTTATTGTGTCTAGAAGCCCTAACAATTTCGTCCCAAAGAAGTCTCCCTCTATCGTGATCCAAGCCTGGAGGTCGGTATATTACACCTAAAATTAGTTTTTCTTGACCTTCTACAAAATCTACCCAAACAGATTGTGTTACATTTCCATCTATTTTTATACCTGTTTTTATGCAACAGTTAATATTTTCTCGAACATATAATGCAACTCCTCCCTCCTTCCCATTACATCTATCCACATGGAAGAGCTTAATTAAACCCTTGAATATTACACTCAGCAATCATATCCCGACTCTTTAAATCATTCCAGGTTTCTGTTAATGCAATGACATCAAAGTTCCCAGCACATGCTACCAAACGTAGTTCATTAATTTTATTTCTTGCACTTCGACTGTTAGCATAAAATACCATCATATGTTTTTTCTTCTGCACATTTTTCCTATTCATCTTTGTTTTTACACAATTTCTGAAATTATCATTACCCAGAGTTACTCCATGACAGTTACTATTAAGATTCTTAATATCAGAGCATAAGTCAATATATCCATACTCATTATTTATCATTTCTAAACCCATACCTCTAACTAATCGTAGTTTAAAGTCCTAACAACCCCCTCAACTGAGCTAGCAAGAAAACCCACACCTGACCTGGATAAGTGAACCCCATCTCTGGCATACATGTCATTTCAGCCATAGAAATTGTCCCAGTTGTCAATGAATGGTACTGCATTATCCTTACAGTGTTTATCCAGCCAACAATTAATACCAATTGCTATGGACAATCATTCATTTCCAACACCCCTTCTTGGCAAAATGCCACATATAACAAGGCACCCCCCCCCCTTCTTCCTAATTATGTCTATTGCTGTCTTGAACCTTCTAACTAAATCCTCACTTCTACGCTTGCCTACATCATTGCCTCCAGCACTGAGGCATATAATAGGATTGATCCCATTACCGTTCATGATGTTGTCAAGCCGGCTAACAATATCCTCCTTCCCAGCCCCAGGAAAGCAAACCCTCTGTCTCCTACTCTTGTCCTTCAAGCAGAACGCCCTGTCCATGTACCTAACCTGGCTATCCCCAACAACAACAATATTCTTACCTTCCTCGGTGTCGTTCGTCGTGATGTTCTCAGTAGTCGACTCACATTCGTCGGGTAACACAGAGAATGCATTAGATGTTTCCACAACAGTTTCCACAGCAGTCTCTTTCTTCTGCATCGTTTCTATCTTTCCATTCGTCTTCTTGATCGTCAACTTCGTTCCATGCTGTCCAGCCACTGTCCAGTTTCCCTTCTTGACCTGAGGACTCAGAACAGGAGGACTCCTACGAATCCTCTTGTTTTCCTCAGTCAATCGCCGTATCTCCATCTTCGCTACCCTCAATACTTCCTTAAGCTGCTGGTAAAGTTGCTCGATGGAGGGCATATTGGTTCAATCCAAGAAGAGTACACTAATCTTCCTCACTGAGCTAAGTATACGTCACCACTCAAAGTACACGTCACCAATGAAGTATAAGTATAAGTAAAAGAAGTCCAAAAGATATTTTACAGCTCTATACATCGCTAGTGAGGCCTCATTTAGATTATGCCGCTCAGTTTTGGTCTTCTTACTACAGAATGTATATAGACTCATTGGAAAACATACATAAAAGAATGACTAAAATTATTTACTGTGTAAGGAATCTCCCATATGAAGATAGACTTAGAGCCTTAAATCTCCACTCCGGAGATACGTAGAATGAGGAGAGATATCATTGAAGTGTATAAGTGGATGACGAGCATAAACAAAGGAGATATTAATAAAGTACTGAGGGTGTCGAACGAGGTAAGAACCAAAAATAATGGATTAAGTAGGATAAATTTAGATTTAGAAAAGACATAGGTAAGTACTGGTTTTCTAACAGAGTTGTAGATGCGTGGAACAATCTTCCTAGTAGGGTGATCGACCTTGGGTAGCTCTAAGATGAGGCTGGACAAATATATGAGTTGGAGGGGCTGGGTTTGACTGGTGTCATTGGGTATGGGAGTAAACTCTTGGGTAACTTTGGGTAGAGGTCGTTCTGATAAGGACCTGCCTTGTATGGGCCAGTAGGTCTTCTGCAGTGTTCCTCCATTCTTATGTTTTTATGTCAAGTTTGAAATTATAAGATATAATAGCCAGCCCCAAGCTTTTTCTAGTCGTTTATAACAGGTCATGTGGTTTGAGAAAATACGTTTACTGTTGGATACTATACATATGGATTGCTATTGTTCTGTGTAACCTTCAAAAATAATAAAAGAAAGGAAAAGAATGTGCTCTTTGCCCGTTTAAATGTCCTGCTCTGGGGTACTCGAATGTTCTACCGACGTACTCAGAAGCATCTCTTCCTAAATATTGTCTACTATTCTTCTCTCAGTACCGGTTAATATGCCTGACTTGGGAATCTCCCATGCCTTTCCGATATTTTTATGATCTAAATTTCTAATTTCTACTAATACCCTTTAACCTCTCCTTATGTTATCTCGTAATCTTGTGTGCTTGTCACTGTATGGTACACTAACAGTTAAACGCGTTATATAACCATTCACAACTGACGTGGTATGAAGTTTTGGTGCGTAGACACTGGTCGGGCGTCACCAATCCATAAACTCACCTGGCATAGTGAGCAATCTTGTGATTTTGTATACCATTGTTATATAAGATTGTGCACAATGGACTCTACTAAATAGCTATCGAGCTTCTATAACCCGTAATTTGAGTTATATTCTGTATTCCTTTCACGTTTCAATAGGGAAGATTCAATTATGTTTCTTTCCATGACAGAGCCGTTTGGTACTATAACCTGGGCAGCATCCCATTCCGGTGGGTGATTACAAGAACTAATGTGGTTAAAGATAGCATTCGACTCCTGCCCTGTCCTGACTGAGTATTTATGTTGGCCTATTCTCGCTTCCAGAAATTTACCTGTCTGACCAATATGTGAGAGAGGACACTGAGTACATGGGACATTGTAAACCCCACCAACTTTGTGGGAGAATGTGTTTTTAATGAGCCTTTGTTTCACAGTCCCTGTGTTTTTAAAAGCAAGGTTTATATCGATATTTTTTAATGCCTCACGTAGGCAAACAAGATTCTCATTGTATGGTAAAACTAGTATATTTTTCCTGGCCCACTCTTCCTTAGGTTCAGTCCTGAAGAAAGTCTTTCTTGCTGACATTAGTGCCTTCTCGACAAAATTCCTAGGATATCTCAGTTTTGTGGCTATGTTGAATATCTTCTTGATTTCGTCCTCTAGGTACTCTGGACTGCAGATGCTCAAGGCTCTCAAGAACATTGTGAGGAACACACTCCTTTTTATCCTGGTTTCGTGGTTGGAGTAGTAGTGAATGTATGACGACACACTGGTGGAATTCCTGTAAACTGCGAATTTGAATTGTCTATCGACAAGATGGATTAAAACATCTAGGAACGGCAAAGTGTTCTTTATTTCATGTTCTGTGGTGAACTGAATGGAAGGAACTAAGCCATTGAATCTGGGTAGGAGCTCATCGATGTTGTGATCATTAGGCCACAGGGAAAGAACATCATCTACGTATCTGAACCAACTAGCTTTATCTGGGAAAATGTCTTTAAGAAGTCTAGAATTCTTTTTCCTTGAAGTATGTTTATTCTCATATCTGAGGCTGAGAGTCCCCAGTTAGCACTACAAATGGTACTTCTGTTATATGTACAATTGTACATTTACATATGCTAGTTAAACTGAAGGTCATTATCCTGAGAAAGTGGTGGGGGTCATTATAAAATATTTAAATGTTTTACATGCCCTAAAAAATAAAAAAAATGTGATGGAGATATTTTCAATGTTCTCCATTTTGAAATTTGAAATATAACCTTTTTTTTTTTTTTGCAGCGACATAAGGAAAATTATGACTGGTGACGTAAACAGACATTCCCAGTGTAGATTTTTTTATTTTTTTTTATGATGAATTAATATCAGTAATTAGTGCAGCACAATGGAGCATTATACAATACAGTGACAATATAGTGCAAAAAAGTGAAAAGTTTATGCAATTACAGTGACAACACTATACAGAAAGTAACAACACGCTACAACAGCGGCGATAGCAATATAAAATGAGTGTCAACACAAGACAATAACAGTGAAAACACGATACATTAACAGTGACAACACGTTACACTTACACTGACAACACAATACAGTAAGTGACAACACAATACAATAACAATGATATTACAATACATTAACAGGGACAACACAATACAAAAACGATGACAACACAATACAATAACAGGGACAACAAAATACACAAACAATGACAACACAATACAACATTGACAATATGATGCAATAACAGTAATACATATAAAGGTCAACATACACATTACAATAATCTAACAGGAGATAGAGAAACCAATAGATTCATTAGTACAATAGATAGAATCTTCCCGACCCAAATCAATCAGGAGGTGAAGACGCTAATAGATTCAAAGTATGATAGAGACTTGTTTACTCACATCTATCGGATGAGGAAGCTACACAAGTGCGATAGATGGGATCTTCCTGACCCACATCTATCAAGAGGTGAAGAAGTTCATTGATTCATATGAATGATAGACAAAGGTTTTCTGACGACAAACAGATCGTAGCCCTTTTTTTTATATTTTCTTTTTTTTAGGTATTACTGAGGTCAGTCTTCGCCTCTCATAATACATCATACATGAAATATACGCTTAAAAAAACACTTAAGTAAATACAAGACAAAAAACGCATCACTTTGTATATTAATAAAAACTAAAAATGCAAATAATATATTAAAAAAATACAAGGATTGCGCAGAAAACTGGAAAAGATATTAAAGAAGTAATATTAAAAGTAAACATTGGAATGGAAAGGTTACATCAAATGTAAATAAACCAATAATCATGAGCAGTAAAATTTAATGAAAATAATTTATTTTAATATTTATGTACTATGTAGTTTCTCTCTGTCTCTGTCGGTCTGTCTGTCTGTCTGTCTCTCTCTCTCTCTCTCTCTCTACATATATATATATATATATATATATATATATATATATATATATATATATATATATATATATATATATATATATATATATATATATATATATATATATATATATACATATATATATATATATATATATATATATATATATATATATATATATATATATATATATATATATATATATATATATATATATATATATATATATATATATATAATTTACCAAACTGCAGCAGGCCAAGACTCGACCATACGAACCTTGTACCGCCTCCAGAGACAGCACAATGTACGCATCACCTTACTACTAGGCCAGCGATCCTACAAGAAAAAGGCATACAGCTATATATTGCTTGTTGAGGTGAGTATTCAGACAGGATGACGCTGAGATACCACTGCCACGAGTGTCCTCGGGCGAAGGCAAACACATGGCTACGTGCTGTGTGCTTGGTTCTTGTAGGATCAGTGGCGTAGTGGTAAGGTGATGCGTGCATTGTGCTGTCTCAAGAGGCGGGACAAGGTTCGTAGGGTCGAGTCCTGGCCTGCCGCAGTTTGGTAAATGGTATATATATATATATATATATATATATATATATATATATATATATATATATATATATATATATATATATATATATATATATATATATATATATATATATATATATATATATATATATATATATATATATATATGTCGTGCCGAATAGGCAGAACTTGTTATCTTGGCTTAATTAGCAACGCTCATATTGCCATATAGGACAAGCGAAAATTTGTGTATGCAATAATTTCGCCAAAATCATTCTGAACCTAACGAAAAAAATATATTTCACTGTGTTTGTTTAGTATTAAATTATTGTAAACAAATTTAAAATCTATTTAGTTGGGTTAGGATAAAATAAATTGTTCTTCTTATAATAAGGTTATATAAGTTTTCTAAGATTCTTTTGGTGCAAAATTATAATTTTTTTACATCAACATTAATGAAAAAAATACATCTTTAAACGTATAAGAGTAAATTTCAGAAAGAACTTAATTTTAAATGAGTTCTTGCTAATTGACCAGTTTTACATATTCGGCATGACATATATATATATATATATATATATATATATATATATATATATATATATATATATATATATATATATATATATATATATATTATATATATATATATATATATATATATATATATATATATATATATATATATATATATATATGCAACGAAAGCACAGAAAACAGGTGATATCACAACATACAAAACAACCATTGTAAGACAATAGCGATATTCCAAGCGCTTTCGTGACTTTTTACATTATCAAGAATAATATGAGAAGACATGAAAGCACTTACAATTTCGCTGTTTTTTTCACAGTGGGCAACTAATATATCGGATCATTATCAAGTTGTAGCTACAGTTAGAGTAAGAGGTAGATGGAAAAAGAGGAAAATGGCAACAACAAGTAAGAGGGAGGTGAAAGTGTATAAACTAAGGGAGGAGGAAGTTCGTGTGAAATATAAGCAACTATTGGCAGAAAGATGGGCTGGTGCAGGTATGAGAAGTGGGGCGGGTTGAAGAGGGTTGGAATAGTTTTAAAAATGCAGTATTAGAATGTGGGGCAGAAGTTTGTGGTTATAGAAGGGTGGGTGCAGGTGGAAAGAGGAGTGATTGGTGGAATAATGAAGTAAAGGGTGTGATAAAAGAGAGAAAGATAGCTTATGAGAGGTATTTACAGAGCAGAAGTGTTATAAGAAGAGCAGAGTATATGGAGAGTAAAAGAAAAGTGAAGAGAGTGGTGAGAGAGTGCAAAAGGAGAGCGGATGATAGAGTGGGAGACGTACTCTCAAGGAATTTTAATGAAAATAAGAAAAAAAAATTGAGTGAGTTAAACAAGTTAAGAAAGCCTAGGGAACAAATTGATTTGTCAGTTAAAAACAGAGTAGGTGAGTTAGTAGATGGGGAGATGGAGGTTTTGGGTAGATGGCGAGAATATTTTGAGAAACTTCTAAATGTCGACGAAAAAAGGGAGGCGGTAATTTCATGCACTGGCCAGGGAGGTATACCATCTTTTAGGAGTGAAGAAGAGCAGAATGTAAGTGTGGTGGAGGTACGTGAGGCATTACGTAGAATGAAACGGGGTAAAGCAGCTGAAACTGACGGGATCATGACAGAAATGTTAAAAGCAGGGGGGGGGACATAGTGTTGGAATGGTTGGTATTTTTGTTTAATAAATGTATGAAAGAGGGGAAGGTACCTAGGGATTGGCAGAGATTGTGTATAGTCCCTTTATATAAAGGGAAGGGGGAGAAAAGTGATTGTAAAAATTATAGAGGAATAAGTTTACTGAGTATACCAGGAAAAGTGTACGGTAGGGCTATTATTGAAAGAATTAGAGGTAAGACAGAAAGTAGAATTGCGGATGAGCAAGGAGGTTTTAGAGTGGGTAGGGGATGTGTAGATCAAGTGTTTACATTGAAGCATATGTGTGAGCATTATTTAGATAAAGGTAGGGAAGTTTTTATTGCATTTATAGATTTAGAAAAGGCATATGACAGAGTGGATAGGGAACCAATGTGGTAGATGTTGCATGTATATGGAATAGGTGGTAAGTTACTAAATGCTGTAAAGAGTTTTTATGAGGATAGTGTGGCTCAGGTTAGGGTGTGTAGAAGAGAGGGAGACTATTTCCCGGTAAAAGTAGGTCTTAGACAGGGATGTGTAATGTCACCATGGTTGTTTAATATATTTATAGATGGGGTTGTAAAAGAAGTAAATGCTAGGGTGTTCGGGAGAGGGTTGGGATTACATTATGGGGAATTAAATGCAAAATGGGAAGTGTCACAGTTACTTTTTGCTGATGATACTGTGCTTATGGGAGATTCTAAAGAAAAATTGCAAAGGTTAGTGGACGAATTTGAAAGTGTGTGTAAAGGTAGAAAGTTGAAAGTGAACATAGAAAAGAGTAAGGTGATTAGAGTATCAAATGATTTAGATAAAAAAAATTTGATATCATATTGGGGAGGAGAAGTATGGAAGAAGTGAATGTTTTCAGATATATGAGAGTTGACGTGTCGGCGGATGGATTTATGAAGGATGAGGCTAATCATAGAATTGATGAAGGAAAAAAGGTGAGTGGTGCATTGAGGTAAATGTGGAGGCAAAAAATGTTATCTATGGAGGCAAAGAAGCAGCACAAGCAGCAACACAACAAGAAGACAGTAACAGCAACAGTAGCTGTTATAATGTAAATTTAAAATCTAATTTCTCCATTCACGTATTTCAATGAAAGCCGTTACTTTTCTTCAGGAAGCCGAGATTTAGAAGAGAGCTTTCTGCTGTACCTCCCTAACCTCAGCCTCTAGAGCAGACACATGTAACATTAACTAGGAAGACTTTTAGGTTTTTGCCCAACAGATAAATGGAATATATTTCGTAAGGTCTTCCGTTTCTGTTTTTTTTTTTTTTTTTTTTTTTTACACAAGGTTGATAAGGTTAGGATCCTATCTTTATTGACAGCTATATTACAGGTTAGGTTTCCCTAACTTTTGAAAGCAAGAGCTGTTCCCTACATCAGCTCATTTGAAAGCATTTTTATTGTTATGAGACATAAAAGTCGGACAGGATGAAGTTGAGCCATTTTGGGCCAGCATTTTCATTTGATCAACTGACTTTATCTCGTTGACATCATATGCTGAGAATGTGTTCCATACTGAGTCATCCTGGGTATATAGGATCTCAGATGGAGTGATGTTCTCTCTCCCCTCTCCCCCTCTCTCCTCTCTCTCCTGTCTCTCTCTCCCTCTCTCTCCTCTCTCTCTCTCTCGCTCTCTCTCTCACTCCCTCCCTATCTCTCTCTCTCTCTCTCTCTCTCTCTCTCTCTCTGTTACTCTCTGTCTGTCTGTCTGTCTGTCTGTCTGTCTTTCTCTCTCTTGCTCTCGCTCTCTCTCTCTCTCTCTCTCTCTCTCTCTCTCTTCTGTCTGTCTTCTTCTTCTTCTCTCTCTCTCTCTCTCTCTCTCTCTCTCTCTCTTCCCCTCTCTCTCTCTCTCTCTCTCTCTCTCTCTCCTCTCTCTCTCTCTCTCTCTCTCTCCTCTCTCTCTCTCTCTCTCTCTCTCTCTCTCTTCCTCTCTCTCTCTCTCTCTCTCTCTCTCTCTCTCTCTCTCCTCTCTCTCTCTCCTCTCTCTCTTCTCTCTCTCTCTCTCTCTCTCTCTCTCTCTCTCCCCCCTCCTCCCTTCTCTCTTCCTTCTCCTCTTCCTCTCTCCCCCATCTCCTCTCTCTCTTCTTCTTCTTTCTCTTCTTCTCTTCTTTCTCTTCTCTTTCTTCTCTCTTCTCTTCTTCTCTTCCCCTTTTCTCTCTTCTCCTTCTCTCTCTTCCTCTCTCTTTCTTCTCTCTTCTTCTCTTCTCTCTTTCTTCTTCTTCCCTTTTCCTCTCTCCTCTCATTTTTCTCTCTCTCTCTTCTTTTTTTTTTTTTTCTTTTTACACAGGTTTTTCAAGTTAAGGATCCCAGCTTATTGACAGCATTTACAGGTTAAGGGTTTCCCTAACTTTATTGGCAAGCTAAGAGCTGTTTCCTACACAGCTCATTTGCTCAAACCCTGTGTAAAAAAAAAAAAAAAGAGAGACAGAGAGAAGAAGAAAAGAGAGAGAGAGAGAGAGAGAGAGAGAGAGAGAGAGAGAGAGAGAGAGGGGAGAGAGAGAGAGAGAGAGAGAGAGAGAGAGAGAGCGAGAGAGAGAGGGAGAGGAAGAGGGAGAGGGAGGAGAGAGAGAGAGAGAGAGAGAGGAGAGGAGAGAGAGAGAGAGAGAGAGAGAGAAGAGAGAGAGAGAGAAGGAAAGAGAGAGAGAGAGAGAGAGAGAGAGAGAGAGAGAGAGAGAGAGAGAGAGAGGAGAGAGAGAGAGAGAGAGAGAGAGAGAGAGAGAGAGAGAGAGAGAAAAGAGAGAGAGAGATAGAAAGAGAGAGAGAGAGAGAGAGAGAGAGAGAGAGAGGAGAGAGAGAGAGAGAGAGTGGTGAGAGAGAGAGAGAGAGAGAGAGAGGGAGAGAGAGAGAGAGAGAGAGAGAGAGAGAGAGAGAGAGAAAGAGAGGAGAGAGAGAGAGAGAGAGAGAGAGAGAGAGAGAAAGAGAGAGAGAGGAGGGAGGAGAGAGGGAGAGAGAGAGAGAGAAGAGAGAGAGAGGAGAGAGAGAGAGGGAGAGAGAGAGAGAGAGAGAGAGGTTAAGGATCCCTAGTTTTATTGAAGCCATTTACAGGTTAAGGTTTCCCTAATTTTATTGGAAACCCAAGAGCTGTTACTCAACAGCTCATTTAAAAGATTTTTATTGTTAGAGACATACAAGTGGGGAAAAGGGAGGGTTTGGGACATCGGGCCCACATTTTCATTTGATCAACTGACTTTATCTCTGACATATTATGCTGTACGAATGTGTTCCATACTGAGTCATCCGGGGTATGTATGATTCAGATGGAGGATGTTCTGGGAGAAGGAAACCAGAGTGGGTTTTGCCCGTCTTTATGCTTGTTTTACCGTCCTCGAAGTGATCCAATGTATTTTGAAAATTGGCCTTTTACAAACAGAAGGCCACCCACATCCTCCTATGTTTAAGGTTTGAAATGAAGATCTATCCAGGATTCCAGGCGGGGATGAGACGTCGCTCTGCTCACTCGCAACAGTCGCAGATGGGGGGGGAAGGAAAAACCCAAAAAAGTGGAATACCAAGGGGTGAGGTATTTGCCTCGTACAGGATCTTGCAACCCCCACTGTCAAGATGCGAGATAGGGCGAAGTGCTGTAAGCTCCTGGCTGCCTTGTTTGCAAGATTTACAACATGGTTCTTCATGGTTAGTTTGGAGTCAAATTTCACCCAAGGATATCAACTTTTCTCCAGGTGCCAACATCGTCCCATTCATCTCTACTTACTGCACCAGCATTACCATCATGGTGCCTAGAGACGATCATCATTTGCGTTTTCTCAGGTGCAAATGTTACATTGCCATCTATTTCCTGCTGATATAGCTCTCAGCTGGTGATTGATGTAGCTTAGAGCAGCTGGCATTTCTTCTTGATAAGTGAATGTCAGGTACAGTCGTCTGCATATGCATGTGATTCTGGGATGAGATGAAGAAGGTCGTTGAAGTAGACATTCCATAACAGTGGACCCAGCACGCTTCCTTGTGAAACGCTTGCCCTCTCCCCCTTTTTTTTCTCTCTCTCTCTCTCTCTCTCTCTCTCTCTCTCTCTCTCTCTCTCTCTCTCTCTCTCTCCCAGTATTGTACTATATTAGAGCAGTTTTACATACAATAATTGCTGGTGACCAAGCAGGCACCCTGAATATAAATTGCGTTTTATCCACCGCCTCGCTGATAAGGCTTTTAGTCGTTTATCGGGGCCATTTGCCTTTTAAATGATCTAGTTTATGTGTTAGGTTATAAATGAGTGCCGAGAGTGATGGTCTGTGTCAGATTGTCTCGTTTGACGAATTTGTTAAGGCTTCAGAAATTTTCTGTTTGTTATAGTTATTGTTGTTCTTGTTTTTTTTTTCTTTGATGCGTTGTTGCTGTTGTTTTTGCTGTTGCTGTTTTTGTTTTTGTTGTTGTTTTTGTTGTTGTTTTTGTTGTTGTTGTTGTTGTCAAACTGCTCATATTTACAGCAACAAGGAAAAAAATTACATTTTTCTCATACCGATATATGGATTCTAACCCATAAGCTCATCCTATGCCTTGAGAGAGACATCAAGGTTTAGCGTCATCAGTTAGGAATGCCGGAGCTGGAGTGCAGGCGATACCTGTTGCTTCCCACACCAGGGAACACCACCAATTTTTTTTTTTTGAGTTGAAACAGGTTGTTTCTTCTTATCTACAATCTTTCCAAAGTCTGTTGTTTATCCATATTTATGTAGCATCTGCGGCTGATTGGAATAAAGCACCTGAATTTGACTCTCTGGCAAGGAGAGTCTATATATCCTTGGTTAGGCCTCATTTAGATTATGCTGCACAGTTCTGGTCACCGTATTACAGAATGGATATAAATTCTCTGGAAAACGTACAGAGGAGGAGGACAAAGATGATCCCATGTACAGAAATCTTCCCTATACCTTTGATATAACTTTGAAGAGTTTCGAGAGTTTGTCTACTCTCGTCTGGTGCTTGCCTGGTCAACCAGGCTGTTGCTGCTGGGGGCCAGCTGCCCCACATATCCATCACAGCCTGGTTGATCTGGCACCTGGTGAAGATACTTGTCTAGTTTCCTCTTGAAGGCTTCTACACTTGTTCCAGCAGTGTTTCTGATATCTTCTGGTAAGATGTTGAAAAGTCTGGGACCCCGGATGTTGATACAGTGTTCCCTTATTGTCCCCACCGCACCCCTGCTCCTCACTGGGTTTATTTTACACTTCCTCCCATATCTCTCACTCCAGTACGTTGTTATGGCAGTGTGCAGATTTGGGACCAAGCCCTCGAGTACCTTCCAGGTATATATTATCATGTACCTCTCTCTCCTCCGCTCCAATGAGTTCATGTTTAGAACTTGCAGTAATGGTTTCAAGCTGGAAAAGTTCAGATTCAGGAAGGATATAGGAAAGCACTGGTTTGGTAATAGAGTTGTGGATGAGTGGAACAAAATCCCGAGTACCGTCATAGACGCTAAGACGTTGTGTAGTTTTAAAAATAGGTTGGATAAATACATGACTGGGTGTGGGTGGGTGTGAGTTGGACCTGACTAGCTTGGGCTACCAGGTCTGGTGCCGTTGTTCTAGGCCGGGGGGTGGCATGGACCTGCTTCGCATGGGTCAGTAGGCATGTTGCAGTGTTCCTTCTTTCTTATGTTCTTATGTTCTTATGAGCGAGCGTTCATAGGTACGAATCCGCCTGCTGTCCTTAGATAAACATTTGTAAATATTTCGTCCATCTATGCTTCGCTTCCTGATGATCAGTCCGATCATAATGAAAACATATTGAATGCAAATGTTAATTAATTTTAAATGTATTTTATTCGATCTAAGATGGGTTTAGTAGCATCAGTATATAAGTGCAAGCACGAAAACAACGGGTTATAACGCAGAGAACTTCCTCAGTGTGATAGAGGGCTGAACTAATACAACGAGCTCCTGACGAGAGTAACTGACCAGAAGCCTAATATATGTCTTACAACAACACCACCATATTCCGTAAAGTTAGGCGGCCTTCAGGAGCTATACGTATACTCACGCCTAATGCCGGGAACACTCGAGGCGAAGCCATTTCATCTTTCGCATTCTCCTTCACTTAATACCCACCTCACAAGAAATTCAAATATCACTGTAGACGCGAAAGCAAATGACTACACCCTGAATGTGAATGGTGTAAGGAAGCCACGTCTCGAGATCCTACTGGCCACACAACGTTATTAAGTGTGAAAAAGTAGTGGATAATGTGTCAGGCTTCTGGTTCCTACTCTTTTGGGACCTATGGTCGAGTCTCTGTTGTGCTACAGAATATATATATACATACATATATATATATATATATATATATATATATATATATATATATATATATATATATATATATATATATATATATATATATATATATATATATATATATATATATATATATATATATATATATATATTTATTTATATACGCAAAACAACCACTGTGAAAGAATAGAGAAATTCCAAGCGCTTTCGTGACTACTCACATTATCAAGAACAATGAAAGTAATGCATCAAAGGAAGGCATATAAAGGGTCTAGACCACACCTTACTATCACATCCCACAACAAAGAAACACCTGACGCGAGACTCATAAAAAAGGGAACACTGCAGTAGGCCCGCTGGCCCAACTAGACAGGTCCTTCACACAACCCACCAACAAACTAATCTACCCAAGAATTAAGAATTTTAAAATTTATTAGTTGCCCAATGTATTACTAAATTCTTCCCAAATTCTATTAATTATAAATGGATCTAATTTATATAAACCGAAGGAAATATTCATATTATTTTCGAAACTGCTTTTTATGAAACAAGATTCAATTATATTCCTGTCGACCATAGACTTGCTTGATACCAACCAAGTTTTCACGGTAAGGGAGAACCAACATTTTTTTAGTTGAATAAGGCTGGTTGTCCCTTTTTGGATTGTAAAACGTATTTCTAGCAATTTTAAAAGATTTATCAATTACGTTTCTTGGGAATTTCAAATCATTACATATTTCATAAATTTTGGATATTTCCTCATCTATGAACTCTGGACTACAAGTTCGTAAAGCTCTCAAAAACATTGATGAGAAAACAGACAGTTTAACTCTGTCTTGATGTGAAGAATAATAGTGGACATAGGAACAGTGTCGTCAGGCCGATTTCCCTTAACCTTTCTTCATAAGACATTCCCCTTAGCTCTGGAACTAACCTTGTTGCAAACCTTTGCACTTTCTCTAATTTCTTGACTTGCTTCATCAAGTGTGGGTTCCAAACAGGTGCTGCATACTCTAGTATGGGCCTGACGTACACGGTGTACAGTGTCTTGAACGATTCCCTGCAAAGGCATCTGAACGCTGTTCTCAGGTTTGCCAGGCGCCCATATGTTGCAGTAGTTATCTGGTTGATGTGTGCTTCCGGAGACATGCTCGGTGTTATACTCATCCCAAGATCTTTCTCCTTGAGCGAGGTTTGCAATATTTGGCCACCTAGCCTATACTTCATTAGCGGTCTTCTGTGCCCTTCCCCTATCTTCATGACTTAGCATTTGGCAGGGTTAAATTCGAGAAGCCAGTTGCTGTTCCAGGTATCCAGTCTGTCCAGTTCTCTTTGAAGTCCTGCCTGATCCTCATCTGATTTAATTCTCCTCATTAACTTCACATTGTCTGCGAACAGGGACACTTCTGAGTCTAACCCTTCCATCATGTCGTTCACATATACCAAAAATAGCACTGGTCTTAGGACCGACCCCTGTGGGACCCCGCTCGTCACAGGTGCTCACTGTGATACCTCATCACGTACCATGATTCGTTGTTGCCTCCCTGTCAGGTATTCTCTGATCCATTGCAGTGCCCTTCATGTTATATGCGCCTGATCCTCTAGCTTCTGCACTAATCTCTTGTGAGGAACTGTGTCAAAGGCCTTCTTGCAGTCCAAGAAGATGCAATCAACCCACCCCTCTCTCTCGTCTCTTACTTCTGTTACTTTATCATAAAACTCCAGAAGGTTTGTGACACAGGATTTGCCTTCCATGAATCCGTGCTGGTTGGCGTTTATTCTCTTGTTTCGTTCCAGATGCTCCACCACTCTCCTCCTGATAATCTTCTCCATAACTTTGCATACTATACACGTCAGTGACACTGGTCTGTAGTTTAGTGCTTCTTTTCTGTCTCCTTTTTTTAAAAATGGGGACTACATTTGCCGTCTTCCATACCTCAGGTAGTTGCCCAGTTTCCAGGGATGTGTTGAAGATTGTGGTAAGTGGCACACACAGCTTATGTGTATGTGTATGTGTGTGTGTGTGTATGTGTGTGTGTATGTGTGTGTGTGTGTGTGTGTGTGTGTGTGTGTGTGTGTGTGTGTGTGTGTGTGTGTGTGTGTGTTTGTGTGTGTGTGTGTGTCTGTGTGTCCGTGTGTGTGTCTGTGTGTATGTGTGTGTGTATGTGTGTGTGTGTATGTGTGTATGTGTGTGTGTGTGTATGTGTGTGTGTGTGTGTGTGTGTGTGTGTGTGTGTGTGTGTGTGTGTGTGTGTGTGTGTGTGTATGTGTGAGTATGTGTGTGAGTATGCGTGTATGTTTGTGTGTGTGTGTTTGTGTGTGTGTGTGTGTGTGTGTGTGTGTGTGTGTGTGTGTGTGTGTGTGTGTGTGTGTGTGTGTGTGTGTGTGTGTGTGTGTGTGTCTGTGTGTATGTGTGTGTGTATGTGTGTATGTGTGTATGTGTGTGTGTGTGTGTGTGTGTGTTTGTGTGTGTGTGTGTGTGTGTGTGTCTGTGTACTCACCTATTTGTACTCACCTATTTGTGGTTGCAGGGGTCGAGTCCTAGCTCCTGGCCCCGCCTCTTCACCGGTTGCTACTAGGTCCTCTCTCTCCCCGCTCCATGAGCTTTATCAAACCTCGTCTTAAAACTGTGTATGGTTCCTGCCTCCACTACGTCATTTTCTAGGCTATTCCACTGCCTTACAACTCTATGACTGAAGAAATACTTCCTACTATCTCTCTGACTCATTTGTGTCTTCAACTTCCAATTGTGGCCTCTTGTTTCTGTGTCCCCTCCCTGGAACATCCTGTCCTTGTCCACCTTGTCTATTCCACGCAGTATTTTATATGTCGTTATCATGTCTCCCCTGACCCTCCTGTCCTCCAGTGTCGTCAGGCCGATTTCCCTTAATCTTTCTTCATAGGACATTCCCCTTAGCTCTGGAACTAACCTTGTTGCAAACCTTTGTACTTTCTCTAGTTTCTTGACGTGCTTTATCAAGTGCGGGTTCCAAACAGGTGCTGCATACTCCAGTATGGGCCTGACATACACGGTGTACAGTGTCTTGAATGATTCCTTACTAAGGTGTCGGAATGCTGTTCTCAGGTTTGCCAGGCGCCCATATGCTGCAGCAGTTATCTGATTGATGTGTGCTTCCGGAGACATGCTCGGTGTTATACTCACCCCAAGATCTTTCTCCTTGTGTGAGGTTTGCAGTCTTTGGCCACCTAGCCTATACTCTGTCTGTGGTCTTCTGTGCCCTTCCCCTATCTTCATGACTTTGCATTTGGCAGGATTAAATTCGAGAAGCCATTTGCTGGACCAGGTGTCCAGTCTGTCCAGGTCTCTTTGAAGTCCTGCCTGGTCCTCATCAGATTTAATTCTCCTCATTAACTTCACATCATCTGCAAACAGGGACACTTCTGAGTCTAACCCTTCCGTCATGTCGTTCACATATACCAAAAATAGCACTGGTCCTAGGACCGACCCCTGTGGGACCCCGCTCGTCACAGGTGCCCACTGTGATACATCATTACGTACCATGACTCGTTGTTGCCTCCCTGTCAGGTATTCTCTGATCCATTGCAGTGCCCTTCCTGTTATATGCGCCTGATGCTCTAGCTTCTGCACTAATCTCTTGTGAGGAACTGTGTCAAAGGCCTTCTTGCAGTCCAAGAAGATGCAATCAACCCACCCCTCTCTCTCTTGTCTTACTTCTGTTATTTTATCATAAAACTCCAGAAGGTTTGTGACACAGGATTTGCCTTCCGTGAATCCGTGCTGGTTGGCATTTATACTCCTGTTCCGTTCCAGATGCTCCACCACTCTCCTCCTGATAATCTTCTCCATAATTTTGCATACTATACACGTCAATGACACAGGTCTATAGTTTAGTGCCTCTTTTCTGTCTCCTTTTTTGAAAATGGGAACTACATTTGCCGTCTTCCATACCTCAGGTAGTTGCCCAGTTTCCAGGGATGTGTTGAAGATTGTGGTAAGTGGTACGCACAACATATCTGCTCCCTCTCTAAGGACCCACGGAGAGATGTTGTCCGGTCCCATTGCCTTTGAGGTATCGATGTCCCTTAGCAGTTTCTTCACCTCCTCCTCATCTGTATGTATGTCGTCCAACACTTGTTGGTGTATTCCTTGTTGGTGTCCCCATCTGGTCTGTCCCCCCAGAGTCCTTCCTGTCTCTACTGTAAATACTTCCTTAAATCTCGTGTTGAGCTCCTCACATACCTCTTGATCGTTTCTTGTGAGTTCTCCACCTTCTTTCCTCAGCCTTATCACCTGGTCCTTGACTGTTGTCTTCCTCCTAATGTGGCTATACAGCAGTTTCGGGTCAGATTTGACTTTCGATGCTATGTCGTTTTCATACTGTCGCTGGGCCTCCCTCCTTATCTGCGCATACTCGTTTCTGGCTCTTCTACTAATCTCCTTGTTTTCCTGGGTCCTATGCCTCCTGTACCTTTTCCATTCTCTGTTGCACTTAGTTTTTGCCTCCCTACACCTTCGGGTGTGTGTGTGTCTGTGTGTATGTGTGTGTGTATGTGTGTGTGTATGTGTGTATGTGTGTGTGTGTGTGTGTGTGTGTGTGTGTGTGTGTGTGTGTGTGTGTATGTGTGAGTATGTGTGTGTGTGTATGTGTGTGTGTGTGTGTGTGTGTGTGTGTGTGTGTGTGTGTGTGTGTGTGTGTGTGTGTGTGTGTGTGTATGTGTGTGTGTATGTGTGTATGTGTGTGTGTGTGTGTGTGTGTGTGTGTGTGTGTGTGTGTGTGTGTGTGTGTGTGTGTGTGTGTGTGTGTGTGTGTGTGTTTGTGTGTGTGTGTGTGTGTGTGTGTGTGTGTGTGTGTGTGTGTGTGTGTGAGTATGTGTGTGTGTATGTGTGTGTGTGTGTGTGTGTGTGCAAGAGTTATTTTGGCAATCTCTTAACTATTTGATAAATTAATAATTTCTTAAAGCGCTCATATCATTAAAACCATCTTGATTTCCCCAGAGTGTTGGTTACTGAAAGAAAATATCAGCTGGGGAAGAGTATTGACGTCAGGGAGATTAGTACATCCTGCCTGAGCTCTCTCTCTCTCTCTCTCTCTCTCCTGAAGAAGTTAATACGTGTCATCAAGCTCCTGCTTACTGCTGACATGTGTCTGTCAACGTCACCAGATCACTTACAAGAACACTAAAATTTTCGCAATTTACTGATTTTATGTATATATATATATATATATATATATATATATATATATACATATATATACATCTATATATATATACATTATATATATATACATATACATATATATATTTCTTTCTTTCAACATACCAGCCGTATCCCACCGAGGCGGGGTGGCCCAAAAGAAAAAACTAAAGTTTCTCTTTTTAAATTTAGTAATATATACAGGAGAAGGAGTTACTAGCCCCTTGCTCCCGGCATTTTAGTCGCCTCTTACAACACGCATGGCTTACGGAGGAAGAATTCTGTTCCACTTCCCCATGGAGGTCATATATATATATATATATACATATATATATATATATATATATATATATATATATATATATATATATATATATATATATATATATATTGATCTCTGGCCGCAGGAGACTCGAACCTTGGAACAAGGTACGCAGTGCTTTACCGACCGTACCACACTGGATCAATGCCTTGGCGCCCAGTTCACGCTAGACGCTTTTATCCAAGGCAGCTTTCAGGCAGGTGGCTTACAGCTTCTCATCTCATCTGCATGCATCCACCGACTAGAGATTCTTACAATGCTTAGAATTCGCAACACGGAAATATTCATAAATACGTCTATCATGAGCTGGGCGCCAATAGAATGGAACCGTAATGGAACCCGAGTGCGCACGCGTGTTAAGCTTTTAAAACTTTTAGAACCTAATAGAAATTCTGGGCATTTTCTCTGGCGGCAGTAGAGTGAAGAAAATTCCGCGCCTAATACCACAAGAAGAGGGACTTTACGGGCACCCAGGGAGGAATGTATCGTCCTCGGGGCAAGATAGTGGCCCAGGAAGCTTCCCTCTGACTGTATCATTAAAAGTTTGGCCGCTTGTTAGGTGCGTAATGGTATAAGTCCTTGAGGACTATAATCACCTGCGTTAAGTGACGACTGCAGTTAGTCCCTTTCCCATGCTACATCTGGGTGAGCTTATTCTCCGCGTGAAGCACACGCCGAATAAATCTTGAGAGCCTGTCTTCATTAAATTTCGTTCGCTTTCTTACGAGATTTCGTAACATTTCCTGTAAATCTTCGAAAGGTATTTTTTCATGTTTTTTTTTCAGCTACTTAATGTTAGAAAATGTTTGGTTAGTTAAGTGAGGTAAGATTACATTAATCTATGAAACCATATAGAGTGTTTATCTATCTGTCTATCTATTTGTCAACCTATCTATCTATCTATCTATATATTTATCTATCTATCTATCTATCTATCTATCTATCTATATATATATATATATATATATATATATATATATATATATATATATATGTGTGTGTATATATTTATATATATATATATATATATATATATATATATATATATATATATATATATATATATATATATATATATATATATATACGGTAAAAATTAATAATTTTGTACCAACAGAACCTTAGAAAACTTATCTAACCTTGATAAATTAGACACATGTGCAACTTAATTTAACCTAATCCAACTAAATATATTATAGATAAGTTTACAATGAATTTAGCGAAATTATTGTATACACAAATTTTAGCTTGCCTTATTCGGTAAGAGGAGCTTTGCTATTTAAGCCAAATCTTAAGTTTCACACATTCGGCACCACACACACACACACACACACACACACACACACACACACACACACACACACACACACACACACACACACACAAACACACACACACACAAACACACACACACATATATATATATATATATATATATATATATATATATATATATATATATATATATATATATATATATATGTATATATATATATATATATATATATATATATATATATTTATATATTTATATATATATATATATATATATATATATATATATATATATATATATATATATATATATATATATATATATATATATATATATATATATATATATATATATATATATATATATATATATATATGCATTCAAAGTCCATTATATCTTGGTGGAAGCGCTCACCTTGCTCCTCTGAGTATGCTCCCATATTCTCCTTGAAATTATCAAGATGAGCATCTAGGATATGGACCCTAAGAGATATCCTACAGCCCATCTGACCATAGCTTTTTACCAAGGTCTCAACAAGTTCCACATAATTATCAGCCTTGTTGTTGCCCAGAAAGCTATGTGTTACAGCAATAAAACTCTCCCAGTCTTTTTTTTCCGTCTGTGTGAGCTTCTTTGGAAATTCTGAGCACTCCATGATTTTCCTGACTTGTGGTCCAGTGAAGATGCCAGCCTTCACCTTTGCCTCTGATAGCTTGGGAAAGAAGTCTTGAAGATACTTGAATGCTGCACACTCTTTGTCAAGAGCTGTAACAAACTGTTTCATTAGCCCTAGTTTGATGTGTAATGGAGGGAACAGAACCTTTTGAGGATCCACCAATGGTTTATGTTTGATATTATGTCTTCCTACTGAGAACTCAGTCCTTTGAGGCCAGTGCTTCCTCTGGTAATGTGCTTCTCTGTCTCTACCATCCCAATGACAGAGATAACAGTGAAACTTGGTAAAACCTCCTTGGAGTCCCATCAAAAATGCAACCATTTTGAAGTATCCAATAACCTCCCAGCCATAATTATCATAACTCAAGAAATCGTAATGACACGATTGCAAATAAACCATACCCCCGGCCGGGATTGAACCCGCGGTCATAGAGTCTCAAAACTCCAGCCCGTCGCGTTAGCCACTAGACCAGCTAGCCACAATAAGATTCATCCAACTAGGTATATTTCTACACCATAGGAAAGTTAGCACAGGCACCTCTGTGACCACAAATGCATTTGTGGTCACAGAGGTGCCTGTGCTAACTTTCCTATGGTGTAGAAATATACCTAGTTGGATGAATCTTATTGTGGCTAGCTGGTCTAGTGGCTAACGCGACGGGCTGGAGTTTTGAGACTCTATGACCGCGGGTTCAATCCCGGCCGGGGGTATGGTTTATTTGCAATCGTGTCATTACGATTTCTTGAGTCATGTTGACGGCAGTGAAGGGACTTGAGCTAGAGTTCGTCACGGCCACGCTAGCTGGAGATTCGTCTGTAAAAACTTGCATTTGTGGTCACAGAGGTGCCTGTGCTAACTTTCCTATGGTGTAGAAATATACCTAGTTGGATGAATCTTATTGTGGCTAGCTGGTCTAGTGGCTAACGCGACGGGCTGGAGTTTTGAGACTCTATGACCGCGGGTTCAATCCCGGCCGGGGGTATGGTTTATTTGCAATCGTGTCATTACGATTTCTTGAGTCATGTTGACGGCAGTGAAGGGACTTGAGCTAGAGTTCGTCACGGCCACGCTAGCTGGAGATTCGTCTGTAAAAACTTGCATTTGTGGTCACAGAGGTGCCTGTGCTAACTTTCCTATGGTGTAGAAATATACCTAGTTGGATGAATCTTATTGTGGCTAGCTGGTCTAGTGGCTAACGCGACGGGCTGGAGTTTTGAGACTCTATGACCGCGGGTTCAATCCCGGCCGGGGGTATGGTTTATAATTATCATAGTTCAAAGCTTCCAGCAGAAGTTTGACAGTGTTGTAGTCCTCCTTAAGATGCACTGAATGAGCCAAGGGAAGAGACTGATACTTGTTCCCATTTTGCAGAAGTACAGCTTTTAGGC